>NC_086450.1:30168358-30487476 GCF_028390025.1 Pseudophryne corroboree
TGTTTGTCGTTCAGACTGCGCAGATCGTCAGCGAATGCGGAGGGGTACTGATCCAGGAGTTTCCTTAATGTTTCCTGGAAATGTAATCCGTTATAATAAGGTGTTGTTACACAAAATCTGCACAAGAAGGGTCGGTAACCCGTAGCAACCATTCAGGTTCCGCAACTTTCTAGCAGTTTAAAAAATGAAAATGAAATATCTTACTGGCTTCCATCAGGTGCTTAGGCGGTAACTTTCTATAATGTCCTACAGTATGTCATTATAGGAGTTTATATTGGCTTTCTTGTATATATTAACTAAAGGTCAACGAGATGGCTCAGAGGTGTGATGGAGGCGAATAATGAAACAACTGATGACGGCATCTAATTACGCACCAATCACTACTGATAAAACGACGTGTGGATTCTGGCGCAGTATTATGTGTAAGTGGGTGTCTCAGAACTTGGCTATTCTGCAGCACGGATGTACACCAGGGAAGGAGCATGTAGCACAGATGCACAAAGGCCAAATCCCCAGCACTGTGTTCATAGCAACTAACGTCCGAGGAGCTTGCACTCCTGGAGAGGAGTCGTAGGGAACATCTGGGCTCGCCGTTTAAGTTGTATCATTGGTTGGTGCTCACTATTATTGCAGCAAAGTAAATTGTCTTTTATTGGAGGCCCACACAATCGTTGTGTCTAGGGAAGCCAATCCCAAGCCATTTTTTTCAATCCCGGGAATCGGGATTGAAAAATGATCAATCCCGGGGTTTCTGGGATAGCCGGGATTGGTTCCCTTGCAATGTCCGCCACCGCTGTCCCACACTCCCCGCCCACATAATAACATACCCCATCTGCCTGGGTTGGAGGGTTGGTCTACCTACTGTTGTATTGCGTGCCGGCACTGAGGTCCGAGAGGCGGGCGGAGTACGGCTGTCTGAGCAGCGTGTCTTGAAGTCAGAGGTCACGCTGCGCAGACAGCTGCACACCGCCCGCCCGCTACGCACAGCCGGGGGCAGGGGTATGCGGGCAGCGTGAGCCTCCTAAGGACGCTCAATGCTGCCCGGCATTGAAAAAACAAAAAGGGGTTTCCTAATCTCGAAATCCCCTGGATTGGAAGCCCCAATCCCGGGATTGAATAACAGGCCATTTTTTGGCCAAAATCCTGGGAACCCCACCCATCTTGGGATTGGCCACCATAGTTGTGTCATTTCAGAGTATTCGCTTTTGTGTGAAACACTTACTGGAAAGATTTACACTCCATACCTGGTCTAATTTAGGAGTCTGGAGCTTCTGCAACGTTCTGTCCGACGTGATGACCTTGGAACTGCTGTGAGCTTCAAAATACTCTTCCACCAAGTTGCTCTAGGACAGGAGTGGGATACATAAACCACGGACATCTTGTTGTGCTTTCCTCTATTTATAGTTACGATTCAAAGTGAAAAAAAATCTTCAGATGAACACAGATGTAACACCGGCACAAAAGGAGGTGTGCTAATAATGAATGCTAATGCTATTATATAAAAAGAACATATTAAATCAATTCACATCTACACCTCTATAACCAAACAACAGGGAAACAAAACTCCATTAAAATAGACTTACTTTTTTCTTTCCTTTTTTGGACGGCGTTTTGCCGGGTGTTTGAGCCCCTTTGCTTGGCGTCTGTGACACTTTACTTGGTGTTTTGGCTGTAGCCGGCCTCTCTTCTGTCTCTTCATCAGAGTTGGAAGCAGAATAATCACTCTCGCTGTCAGACCTTAGATTTGGTGCTGGAAAAGGACGTGCCTCTCTTACAATACCCAAACATTTGAGGATGGACAATATATTACATAATATTATATATATATATATATATATATATAATCACACATACATATATATATATATATATATATATATATATATATATATATATATATATATATATATATATATATATATATATATATATATATATATATATATATATATTTTGTTTACATACATACATACACAGGAAAATAATTGTTTGAAGTCTTTTTGGGGTGACATTGTTACTGGACAGAGACAGGAGGTGGCACATCATTGTCCGGACAGCCGAGTGTTGGTGTACACTGTAGGTTGGCCAGGTTAGTCATTCCCCCTTTTTCCAATGATTCTAAACAGAAGAGGGGACAGCTACGTTGCAGGGCTCCTTTGTACGGGTGGGCTTACAGCTGTTGAGCCGAAGATGCACCTGAATGATATCACTAAGCTAATTGAGCATCTACCAATATATATGTTTGTTGTGAGAGGCAGAGAGGTTCCTGCATTAGGAGGAGGTGCAGGCCCTGACATGCCACATGGAGCATTATGGGGTTGCTCCAAGGTAGGTAGCTCTTAGCTTAGACATATTGTAGTAAGGAGCCATTATCATGTGGCTCCTTGCTGGTTAATCTTAGACCAAGATTGGGGTAATGGAGGTGTGAGGTGTGGTGCCTCTGGACTGGCTGAGCTGGATGGCCTTAGTGTGGCATACCCTTACATTCTATTAACACTTTTCACTTATTAATTTTTTAACACTATTTCTCTATTTTAATTGCATTTCATTTTTGGATCACTTTCTCTATAGCTTCGGCTTCCTAAATACTAATTTATTAACACTATCGTATTTTCACTGGTATGCTACGCTGGGCTTTCTGGCTTATGCTAGTGTTTTGGGGTGCCACACCCTGCACCTAGATATAGCGCTAGGGACCCCAAATATACATAGACGCCTTGATGCGGCTTTGGGGCTTATTCACACATTTGCGCAAATATGTGTAACGAAGATCTCTGAATTCTGTTATCATGTGGAATTTATATCTGGTTACGGTTATCATTCAGGGTGCTGGGGGAAACAAATGGCTTTTTTTTCTTGCTTAGAAATACCCCTCCCTTTCGAGCACCTGAATGATATCACTAAGCTAATTGAGCATCTACCAATATATATGTTTGGTGTACACTGTAGGTTGGCCAGGTTAGTCATTCCCCCTTTTTCCAATGATTCTAAACAGAAGAGGGGACAGCTACGTTGCAGGGCTCCTTTGTACGGGTGGGCTTACAGCTGTTGAGCCGAAGACGGGACCCCCTGCAGCTCTAGGCAAATTCATACTACAAAACTATGTTTAAACATGCAACCCTTATTATTTACATTAGAGACACAAAGACAGGAGAACCTATAATGTTAGAGTCCAGACTCTGGGCCGCTTCATAAATTATTAAAATATTGTCAAGATGAGAATGGATAACAAGCGTGTATTCTGTACCTGACAGTCTCTTCCTCAGTCTGTGCGGTGTGGTGGAAATAAATTCAGTTTTTTTCCCCTTAACAGAATAAAAAACAAAAAGCTAAGTTATGGGACTGGTTACACCCATTTAGGGGCGGATTAGGAGTCAAACGCAAAGGAGCAATTTATTTCTTCTGCGCATGCATCCAGCGCCCGTGCACATGGGGGGGTCATTCCAGGTTGTTCACTCGCTAGCAGTTTTTAGCAGCCGTGCAAACGATATGCCGCCACCCACTGGGAGTGTATTTTATCTTAGCAAAAGTGCGAACAAAAGGATCACAGAGCGGCTACAAAATAATTTTGTGCAGTTTCAGAGTAGCTCCAGACCTACTCAGCGCTTGCGATCACTTCAGACTGTTCAGTTCCTGATCTGATATCACGAACACGCCCTGCGTTCGCCCAGCCATGCCTGCGTTTTTCCTGGCACGCCTGCATTTTTCCGAACACTCCCTGAAAACTGTCAGCCGACACCCAGAAACGCCGACTTCATGTCAATCACTCTGCGGCCAGCAGTGCGACTGAAAAGTTTCACTAGACCTTGTGTGAAACTACATCGTTCGTTATAATAGTACGACGTGCGTGCGCATTGCGCCGCAAACCCATGCGCAGAAGTGCCATTTTTTTGCCTGATCGCTGCGCAGAGAAAGAAAGCAGCTAGCGATCAACTCGGAATGACCCCCATAGAGTCACAGCTGTGATGGAGGCACCAAAGAGACGCATGGTTTCAGAAATGTCTTGAGAATGTGTTGGCCGTTTCAAGGTGGTGACGGAGGTGGCAAACCGGGCGCACGTAGATGGCCAATCTTACAGGTGTGTTATGGGAGTGTCGCAGGCATGTCACTGAAAGCGGTTGCATACAGAGACGCAAAATCATTCACATAGGGGCCATATTCAGATGGATGATCGGCACCTGCCATAGGGCTGCTGCAATTGATGTTGGCGTCTAAAGGTATTTTAGCGACTTAACGTGCGTCATAGTCCTTGCATGTAAAGATGCGCGGCTGTACACTAAGGAGTAGCTTGCACCGGCATTTGCATGAAGACGCAGAAGCAATAAAGAAAAAAGGAGGTGCGCTGTATTGTAGTTAAATGCAAAGTAAAGTACTGTATATTTTCCACAACATATACAGCAAAATCCTGCACCTTGAGGAAGGTTCCCCTCTAGGTACAAACTGCATCATACACAGAACACATCTGCTCACCTTTGAAGGGGTTCTAGCGACTGCAGGTTGTTCTGTCACAGGAAACAAAGAACATGACATGGTTATTATAAGCCCGGCCAAGCTACACCTGAATACCATCTCCTAGTCAGTAACATACTCTTGTTGCTGGGAGATACTCGGACCTCATCCTCAGTTCCCTCTGTTGTGGAGAACGTCACATTCTTACCAGGAGTCCTCGCCATCTCAGAGGCTGAAATAATAACAGACAAGAACACGTGCCAGAGCACCAATTATACATTGTTACTTATACAGATATTACACTAATACAAATATTATCATATTATCTATGGAAACATCAGGTTATACTGGGTGATTTGATTTCTACTGGCCTTTTCCCACACTGAGGCACCTACCTTATGATCCCACGGAGTTGCGAGCGGCAACATATATTTGTATTTTTTTATATACTTTATAACATATATACACATTAAAGCAGGGGTGGGGAACCTCCGTCCCGCGGGCCGTATAATGCCCGCAAAACCGTTTGTTCCGGCCCACCCGCTTGTGTCAGTGAGACATGCCGCCGCTCAGTCTGGCGGCAGCGTATCTCAGCTGTCAGGGCAGGGAGGAGAGCGCAGCTACTATGTCCAGTGGCAGGTAAGATCTCAAACCAGCCGCCGGTTCATGAGCCAATCAGAGCTCGCAGACCGGCAGCCAATCAGGAGCCGCCGCTGCCGGTCCGCGAGCTCAGATTGGCTCACGAACCGGCGGCTGGTTTGAGGTCCTACACACCGCGGCACGACATAGCCACGCTCTCCTCCCTGTCCTGGCCCCCTGGCACCTGAGAAATGCCGCAGGTTGGAGCAACAGCAGTGGTGAGCAGCACAGTGGGGGGGGGGGGGGGGGGGGGGGGGCATTTGTGGATCCGGCTCTGTGAGGGCATTTGTGGATTTGGCACTGTGGGGGCATTTGTATACCTGGCACTGTGGGGGCATTTGTATACCTGGCACTGTGGGGGGCATTTGTGGATCTAAAACTGCGGGGGGCATTTGTGGATCTGGCACTGCACTTTTGGGGGCATATGTGTATCACGTCACATTTTAATTGGCCACACCCATTTTTTTGGCGCACGCACACAGTACCTCTAAGGGGCAGACCTACTGGGGGGCAGGGTAATTTTTAAGTTGAGAATTTTTGTATGGCCCCCGAAAGATTTTATAAATATCCAAATGGCCCTTGGTAAAAAAAAAAAAAAAAAAAGAGGATTTTGGTACTTACCGATAAATCCATTTCTCTGAATCCTCTAGGGGACACTGGAGTCCTATACAGTAGGGGTGTGAAGCTTGCAACCGGAGGTGTGGCACAATCTAAAATTAGCAGTCTGCACAGCCGGCTCCTCCCCCTTCACATCCCTCCTCCCTCAGTTTTGAAAATTTGACTGAGAGAATAGGACATGAGACTAACGCACCTGGCGAGGAACCGAACCGTACAACCTAACAAACAGCATCCAAGAACTTCTTTAACCGAAACTAACACAGTTTGTACGAACTGTTTGAACAATAACACAAACACAGCAGGCTGACAGCACCGAGGCGGGCGTCCAGTGTCCCCTAGAGGATTCAGAGAAATGGATTTATCGGTAAGTACCAAAATCCTCTTTTCTCTTTCATCCACTAGGGGACACTGGAGTCCTATACAGTAGGGGACGTCCCAAAGTTAACCCCCAGGGAGGGAGTGCTGTCAGTGGCCTGCAAACCTAAACGTCCAAACTTAAGAGTCCTCGGACGCGAAGGTATCAAACTTGCAAAATTTCGCGAACGTGTGGGCTGAGGACCACGTCGCCGCTCTGCAAAGTTGAGTAGCAGAAGCACCTCTGGGAGTCGCCCATGAGGTACCCACTGATCGGGTGATAGGAGCACCCGTCTGAACTGTAACCAGTCTGCCACAGAAAATATAAGCTTGTCGAATGGCAAGTCGAAACTATCTAGACAAATACTGCTTAACTGCTGGCCAACCCTTCTTTGGCCCATCATAAAGAACAAACCAATGGTCCGACTTTGAGGGACGGCGTAACTTGGATGTATACCCGTAAATCTCGGACAACATCCAAAGACATTTCCCCATCTGCAAGACCCCTGAAGAATGGGACCACAATTCGCTGGTCTAATGGAAACCCCGAAACAACCTTAGGAAGGAAATCTGCTCTTGTACGGAGTTCTGCCCTTATCCTTGTGAAAAATTAAAAAGGGACTCCTACAGGATAAGGCTCCCAAGCCGGCAAGGCAAGCAAAAATGTGACCTTCCCAGAGATAGATAGATAGATAGATAGATAGATAGATAGATAGATAGATAGATAGATAGATAGATAGATAGATAGATAGATAGATAGAGATATATATATCTCTATCTATCTATCTATATATATATATTTTATTATTTTTTTATTATTTTATTTTGTTTTGTTTTTTTATAACGTGGTGATTCCAAAAATTCCAACACCAAATTTAAGTCCCATGGTGCAGTGGAGGGACGAAAAGGGGGTTGGATCTCTGGCAAAGATGCCAACTGCTGTTGAAATAGGATGGAGAGAGACAAAATTTGAACCTTCAGAGAGCCCAGCCTCAGACCTACCTCTAGACCGACCTGAAGGAAAAGTAGTAGTCTGGATAAGTGGGAGTTCGTCGAATCCCACCCACGTTCTGGACACCAGTCCATGTATCCCTCCAAATCCCGTAGTAGCGCCTGGCTCTGACCGGCGTCTTAATGGTAATCATCGTAGGACTGGCCGTCCTTGGTATCCGTCCGTTTCGTAAGATCCTGGTTTCAATAACCACGCCGTTAAACGCAGCCTGTTCAGGTCTGTGTTGGAACGGTCCCTGAGATAGCAGGTCCTCTCTCTGAGGTAACCGCCAAGGATCTTCCGCTAGTAACTCTCACAGGTCTGAGTACCAACTCCTGCGAGTCCAACCTGGTGCGATTAGAATCACCCACACTCGTTCTTGTTTCAACCGTTTACCAAACCCTGGGTATGAGTGGGAAAGGTAGAAAAACGTAAAACCTCCCTGTAACACCAAGGAAGTGTTAATGCGTCCACTCCTTCTGTGGATCTCTTGTCCTGGACACATATCTGGGCAGTTGATGGTTTTGCCGAGACGCCCTAGGTCGACTTGAGGTAGACCCCATCTCCTCACCACCATGTCGAAAGTCCGTGGATGAAGCACCACTCCCCCGGATGTATGTCCTGGCGACTGAGATAATCTGCTTCCCAGTTTTCCCCACCTGGAATGAACACTGCTGAGAGGATGATGTTTCGTCCTTTTTCCCACAACAAGATCTTTGTGGCTCCTTTTAACACGATTCTACTCCTAGTTCCTTATGCCGTCGTCGTGACATTGTACGACTGTATTTTTATGTGTTTACCCATGACTAGGTCTTCGGCTAAGAGAAGTGTATTGTAAAACTGCTCTTAGTTCTAGAATATTTATGGGTAGTCTGCTCACCAGTATTGTCCATCTGCCTTGAAACTGATGTTCCGCCAAGACGGCACCCCAACCTCTGAGACTGGCGTCCGTTGTCAGGTTCCCCCAATCCCAAATGCTGAATCTCTTGCCTGCTGCGAGATTCCTGTGCAACGACCACCAAATCAAGGATGGTCGTATGTTCAGTGGAAGTCGGATTATTTGAAGTAGAAGCCAGTGCGACCCTGCTCCCTGAGCAAGGAGGGTCATCTGGAATGGACGGGGATGCTGTAGAGAAACAGTTTGTGATCTCAGTACCCTAAGCCAGTAATCTCTGTAGGTCCTGGACCTTGTTCTCTGGTAGGTAAACCCTCAATTGTACTGTGTCCAAGATAAAATCGAGGGATTGAATGCGTTGAGTTGGCATGAGGTTGGATTTCTGGAAAATCCCAAGCCACCCATGTTGAATGAGAAATTGATGAGATGTCTGAACATCCTTGATCAACTGTTCCCGAGAGGATGTCTCGTTCCGTGGATCGTCAAGACAAGATATAAACGTGACCTTTAAACGTCTCAATCCTGCAACCATGATTGCCATGATTTTCGTAAGGATTCCTGAGTCTGATGATAGATTGAACGGCAAGGCCCTTGAATTGGTAATGATCCATCACCAGTGCGAACCTTAAGTAAGCCTGGTGAGGAGTCCCGATTGGGGTATGCAGATTTGTAACCTTTACGTCCATTGATACCATGAACTTGCCTTTTTCTAAGACTGCAATGATCGACTGGATTGATTCCATCCTGAATTTGCAGACCCTTATAAACTGGTTTAAAACTTTGAAAATGAGAATCTGTCTGCCGACCTGTCTGGCTTTGGCACGACAAAAAGATTGGGATAGAAACCCGTACCTTTCCGAGAGGCGGGAACTGGAATAATGACCTCTGACCGTAGTCATTTTTGAATTGCTGTCAGTAATGCCTCTGCTTTCTGAGGGCACCGAGGGAATTCCGTTGTAAAAAAACTGACTGAGGCCTCTGTTGAAAATCCAGTTTGTACTCTATATCCAAAGTTCTGGTGAGGTGTTGGTCCAGATGTCCCAGAAACCTTCCAGACGTGCGCCCACCAAGGGGGACCCCAGGTGGTCTGGGAGGCCGTCATGCCCCTGTCTTATCAGCAGGTTTATCCTGCTTTCTGGTAGTTGTCTGTGAGCGGCCTCTAACTCTGCCTCCAAGGGCTTGTGAACCGAAACCTCTTGCTTGGCCTTGAAAGGACTGTAACCTAAATTAATTAACATTTGTCCCGAATAACCTCTCCTAACCTGTGGAGTGGTTCTCGTAAAAGGAGTAGGTAGGAAAATGGACTTCCCTGCCGTAGATTGTTTGAAATCCACTTGTCCAACTATGGACCGAAAAGCAGTTCACCCCCAAAGGGGATGGATTCCACCACCTTCTGCCATTCTCTGCGCCATAAAATCCGTTTAGGTAATATGGCCGATGTTGGGATGCGCGATGCTATCCTGCTAATATCCTTTGAGGCTTGACACAAATACGAGCCGGATTCTCGAAAGTGTTCCGCCAGTTGGGTATTGCGTCCAAGCTATTGTTCTCCTCAATAGCCTCGACAATACGTCCCAACCATGCTCCCATGGCTTTGTTAACCCAAACACAGATGATCGCAGGTCTCTGTACTGCACCTGCTGCTACAAAAAAATTGATTTTAAGGCTAATTCACTTAAAAGCCATCACATTAGGTATCGGTAAGATTGTCCTCTTTGACAAGGAAGAATACACTACTGGTTTATCAGGTTGCTTCCAAGCCTCCTCCAGTTGAGATCGGAGATACTTAGGAATGAGAAACAGTCGAACGCGGTTCTTTTGGGATTCGAAAAATTCGAAATTCTCTGGCTCCTTAACTTTTTCAACTTTAAAGTTTAGGATCACCGTTACCCCTTCAATTAAGGAATCTAGGTCCGAGATTGCCGTTCTTCTTCCTGAATATCGGCGTTTAGGTTTGATTGAATTATCTGTATCAATAATAAGACCGTCTCTGAAACTGGTACAATAGGAAGAGGTCTTTTAACCGCCTTCTGCTTGTGCGGGCGGTATTAACTTGATGAGAATGTATTTAATCTTTTTTCAATCTCGCAGCCCCTTCCTATTGCTGCAGGTGTGATTCCGCCAGCTACTTGGAGACCATGACCTAGGCGGAGCACTGCTCCCAGGTGTAGTGTCCTTGTCTAATCAGGAGTCGCACACCCCGGAGCTGCCATATAAACATAACAGGTCTTGAATGTCTTTGCTTTAGACATGTTGGTTAAAACCCCTTACCAGGGTATTTCACGGCGCTTTCACCCTTTAAACTAGGAAGAGAAAGGCTGTGAGCGATGACGGAAGCAAAGCTATCGGATCCGGCTGGAATTACTGTTCCCTTCTTTACATAGAAACCAGAACAGGACAAAATTATATATATATATAAAAAATAAAATAAAATAAAATATCAAACCACCAGCCGACATGCAACCTCCACTCTTAATTGTAACTCAGCTACGATGGTAGAGTTTGTATCCGCTTGCTTCCTTGTATTTCCTTCAGGATCTTTAAATAGAAGTCCTTTGAAAATATAAATATATAGGATTATTTTGTACAGGAGATCCTCACATTTCTGAATATACTCTTTCACCAGTAGAGGGAGCTATTGCTACATAAAACATCCCTCTTGATATCTATAGGGGGGGGCTAACCCTTCCCCGTAATTGGCGCCAGTTAGGGATAATTAAGATGGCCGACCTAAAAACATTTTAGTCACTCCAGGTCATCCTTAAATAATCTTTTCTTAAGTTTTAAACAATATGGGGAGGCGCGTGATGTGCTGAGTGGCCTCTTCCCCACACGCGGCTGAAAGCTCTCCTCAGCCGCACGGACACACTGCAGCGTCTATGGTGTGCGCGCGCGCGCTACGGGACCGCTTCTCACCAAGTCCCGTAGCGGCGCCATACAGTGTCTCCCCGTACCCGGCTCACAGTCTCCTGGCCCCTGGTGCTGCACGCTACGGGACTCTTCTTACGAAGTCCCGTAGCGGCGCTATGCAGTGACTCCCCGTACGCGTCTCTCTCTCTCTCTCTCCCGCCCCTGGTGATGTACGCTACGGGACCCTTCTCACTAAGTCCCGTAGCGGCGCTAGTCAGTGGCGCATCTCAGCGGTATTGGGCGGCTTACTGTTCCCCCCTACCCCCGGCGTGCTCTCCAGCCCCGCGCTACACCCTGGTGACCGCTGGCTGTATTACTTTTATGGTATTATGGCAGGAGATAAAGCAGGGGATAAAGCATAAAATAAAACAAAAGTCTAACATGGCCCCTATTGACCAGTACTCACTGTGCCTTGTAAGAGGATCTCCTGTGGAGAGATGCAGGTCCCTTCAAAAGGGATCTTTGTCTCTCCAATGATATACAGCTTTGTCCCCCTTTTCATTAGGTTGACGCAACCATTGTAAATGAATCATTCTTTAGATTTTAGTCAGGAGCTCAGTGCTCCCACGTGCTGTACCTCCAGCACAATTTTCAAAACTAAGGGAGGAGGGATGTGAAGGGGGAGGAGCCGGCTGTGCAGACAATGCTAATTTTAGATTGTGCCACACCTCCGGTTGCAAGCTTCACACCCCTACTGTATAGGACTCCAGTGTCCCCTAGTGGATGAAAGAGAAAAAGGTTACCCACCCCTGCATTAAAGCATCAAAACAGCTGTTGGGTTCACACATCATATTCCACTCCTAACAACTATATAATAAGAATTTACTTACCAATAATTCTATTTCTCATAGTCCGTAGTGGATGCTGGGGACTCCGAAAGGACCATGGGGGGATAGCGGCTCCGCAGGAGACTGGGCACAAAGTAAAAGCTTTAGGACTAGCT
Source organism: Pseudophryne corroboree (assembly GCF_028390025.1). Lineage (NCBI taxonomy): Eukaryota > Metazoa > Chordata > Amphibia > Anura > Myobatrachidae > Pseudophryne > Pseudophryne corroboree. The sequence goes on from NC_086450.1 coordinate 30,180,158, forward strand.
GGTGTGCACTGGCTCCTCCCCCTATGACCCTCCTCCAAGCCTCAGTTAGGATACTGTGCCCGGACGAGCGTACACAATAAGGAAGGATTTTGAATCCCGGGTAAGACTCATACCAGCCACACCAATCACACCGTATAACTTGTGATCTGAACCCAGTTAACAGCATGATAACAGAAGGAGCCTCTGAAAAGATGGCTCACAACAACAATAACCCGATTTTTGTAACAATAACTATGTACAAGTAATGCAGACAATCCGCACTTGGGATGGGCGCCCAGCATCCACTACGGACTATGAGAAATAGAATTATCGGTAAGTAAATTCTTATTTTCTCTAACGTCCTAGTGGATGCTGGGGACTCCGAAAGGACCATGGGGATTATACCAAAGCTCCCAAACGGGCGGGAGAGTGCGGATGACTCTGCAGCACCGAATGAGAGAACTCCAGGTCCTCCTCAGCCAGGGTATCAAATTTGTAGAATTTAGCAAACGTGTTTGCCCCTTACCAAGTAGCTGCTCGGCAAAGTTGTAAAGCCGAGACCCCTCGGGCAGCCGCCCAAGATGAGCCCACTTTCCGTGTGGAATGGGCTTTTACAGATTTTGGCTGTGGCAGGCCTGCCACAGAATGTGCAAGCTGAATTGTACTGCAAATCCAACGAGCAATCGTCTGCTTAGAAGCAGGAGCACCCAGCTTGTTGGGTGCATACAGGATAAACAGCGAGTCAGATTTTCTGACTCCAGCCGTCCTGGAAACATATATTTTCAGGGCCCTGACTACGTCCAGCAACTTGGAATCCTCCAAGTCCCTAGTAGCCGCAGGCACCACAATAGGTTGGTTTAAGTGAAATGCTGAAAACACCTTAGGGAGAAATTGAGGACGAGTCCTCAATTCCGCCCTGTCCGAATGGAAAATCAGATAAGGGCTTTTACAGGATAAAGCCGCCAATTCTGACACGCGCCTGGCCCAGGCCAGGGCCAACAGCATGACCACTTTCCATGTGAGATATTTTAACTCCACAGATTTAAGTGGTTCAAACCAATATGACTTTTGGAATCCAAAAAAAAAAAAACTACATTGAGATCCCAAGTGCCACTGGAGGCACAAAAGGAGGCTGTATATGCAGTACCCCTTTTACAAACGTCTGAACTTCAGGGACTGAAGCTAGTTCTTTTTGGAAGAAAATTGACAGGGCCGAAATTTGAACCTTAATGGACCCCAATTTCAGGCCCATAGACACTCCTGTTTGCAGGAAATGTAGGAATCGACCCAGTCGAATTTCCACCGTCGGGCCTTACTGGCCTCGCACCACGCAACATATTTTCGCCAATTGCGGTGATAATGTTTTTGCGGTTACATCCTTCCTGGCTTTGATCAGGATAGGGATGACTTCATCCGGAATGCCCTTTTTCCTTCAGGATCCGGCGTTCAACCGCCATGCCGTCAAACGCAGCCGCGGTAAGTCTTGGAACAGACAGGGTCCTTGCTGGAGCAGGTCCCTTCTTAGAGGTAGAGGCCACGGATCCTCCGTGAGCATCTCTTGAAGTTCCGGTTACCAAGTCCTTCTTGGCCAATCCGGAGCCACGAATATAGTGCTTACTCCTCACCATCTTATCAATCTCAGTACCTTGGGTATGAGAGGCAGAGGAGGAAACACATACCCTGACTGGTACACCCACGGTGTTACCAGAGCGTCTACAGCTATTGCCTGAGGGTCCCTGGACCTGGCGCAATACCTGTCGAGTTTTTCCCAACGGTTTATAATCCTGTGGAAGACTTCTGGGTGAAGTCCCCACTCTCCCCGGGTGGAGGTCGTGCTGAGGAAGTCTGCTTCCCAGTTGTCCACTCCCGGAATGAATACTGCTGACAGTGCTATCCCATGATTTTCCGCCCAGCGAAGAATCCTTGCAGCTTCTGTCATTGCCCTTCTGCTTCTTGTGCCACCCTGTCTGTTTACGTGGGTGACTGCCGTGATGTTGTCCGACTGGATCAACACCGGCTGTCCTTGAAGCAAAGGTCTTGCTAAGCTTAGAGCATTGTAAATGTCCCTTAGCTTCAGGATATTTATGTGAAGTGATGTCTCCAGGCTTGACCATAAGTCCTGGATATTCCTTCCCTGTGTGACTGCTCCCCAGCCTCGCAGGCTGGCATCCGTGGTTACCAGGACCCAGTCCTGAATGCCGAATCTGCGGCCCTCTAGAAGATGAGCACTCTGCAACCACCACAGGAGGGACACCCTTGTCCTTGGTGACAGGGTTATCCGCTGATGCATCTGAAGATGCGACCCGGACCATTTGTCCAGCAGGTCCCACTGGAAAGTTCTTGCGTGGAATCTGCCGAATGGGATTGCTTCGTAGGAAGCCCCCATTTTACCCAGAACCCTTGTGCATTGATGCACTGAGACTTGGCTCGGTTTGAGGAGGTTCCTGACTAGCTCGGATAACTCCCTGGCTTTCTCCTCCGGGAGAAACACCTTTTTCTGGACTGTGTCCAGGATCATCCCTAGGAACAGAAGACACGTCGACTGAACCAGCTGCGATTTTGGAATATTGAGAATCCAATCGTGCTGCCGCAACACTACCTGAGATAGTGCTACACCGACCTCCAACTGTTCCCTGGATCTTACCCTTATCAGGAGATCGTCCAAGTAAGGGATAACTAAAATTCCCTTCCTTCGAAGGAACATCATCATTTCGGCCATTACCTTGGTAAAGACCCGGGGTGCCGTGGACCATCCCTACGGCAGCGTCTGAACTGATAGTGACAGTTCTGTACCATAAACCTGAGGTACCCTTGGTGAGAAGGGTAAATTTTGACATGAAGGTAAGCATCCTTGATGTCCCGAGACATCATGTAGTCCCCTTCTTCCAGGTTCGCAATCACTGCTCTGAGTGACTCAATCTTGAATTTGAACCTCTGTATGTAAGTGTTCAAAGATTTTAGATTTTAGAATCGGTCTCACCGAGCCGTCTGGCTTCGGTACCACAATAGTGTAGAATAATACCCCGTTCCCTGTTGCAGGAGGGGTACCTTGATTATCACCTGCTGGGAATACCGCTTGTGAATGGCTTCCAAAACTGCCTCCCTGTCAGAGGGAGACGTCGGTAAAGTCGACTTTTGGAAACGGCGAGGGGGAGACGTCTCGAATTCCAATATGTACCCCTGAGATATTACCTGAAGGATCCAGGGGTCTACTTGCGAGTGAGCCCACTGCGCACTGAAATTCATTGAGAACGGGCCCCCACCGTGCCTGAGCTTGTAAAGCCCTAGCGTCATACTGAGGGCTTGGCAGAGGCTGGAAAGGGTTTCTTTCCTGGGAACTGGCTGATCTCTGCAGCCTTTTTCCTCTCCCTCTGTCACGAGCAGAAAAGAGGAACCTTTTGTCCGCTTGCCAACAAAGGACTGCGCCTGATAATACGGCGTCTTATTTTGAGAGGCGACCTGGGGTACAAACGTGGATTTCCCAGCTGTTGCCGTGGCCACCAGGTCTAAAAGACCGACCCCAAATGTCCCCTTTCAAAGGCAATACTTCCAAATGACGTTTGGAATCCGCATCACCTGACCATTTTACTGGTAGAATTGGACAACGCACTTATACTTGATGCCAGTCGGCAATTATTCCGCTGTGCCTCATGCATATATAGAAATGCATCTTTTAAATGCTCTATAGGCAATAATATACTATCCTTATCTAGGATATCAATATTTCCAGTCAGGGAATCCGACCATGCCAACCCAGCACTGCACCTCCAGGCTGAGGCGACAGCTGGTCGCAGTATAACACCAGTATGTGTGTAAATACCTTTTTTTGGATACCCTCCTGCTTTCTTTCAGCAGGATCCTTAAGGGCGGCCATCTCATGAGAGGGTAGAGCCCTTGTTCTTACAAGCGTGTGAGCGCCTTATCCCCCCTAGGGGGTGTTTCCCAATGCATCCTAACCTCTGGCGGGAAAGGGTATGCAGCCAATACTTTTTAAGAAATTATTAATTGTTATCGGGGGGAAACCCACGCATCATCACACATTTTATTTCTCAGATTCAGGAAAACTACAGGTAGTTTTTCCCTCACCGAACATAATACCCCTTTTTTGGTGGTACTCGTATTATCAGAAATGTATAAACATTTTCCATTGTCTCAATCATGTAACGTGTGGCCCTACTGGAAATCACGGTTGTCTCTTCACCGTCGACACAGGAGTCAGTATCCGTGTCGGCGTCTGTATCTGCCATCTGCCTGACGGCCTATGAGACGTCTGGACAGGCACAAGCTGAGTAGCCGGCTGTCTCATGTCAACCACTGTTTTTTTATATAGAGCTGACACTGTCACGTAATTTTCAACAGTACATCCACTCAGGTGTCGACCCCCTAGGGGGTGACATCACTGTTACAGACACTCTGCTCCGCCTCCACATCATTTTCCTCCTCATACATGTCGACACACACGTACCGACACCCAGCACACACACAGGGAATGCTCTGATAGAGGACAGGACCCACTTAGCCCTTTGGGGAGACAGAGGGAGAGTTTGCCAGCACACACCAGAGCGCTATATATGTATAGGGACAACCTTACAATAAGTGTCTATCTCTTATAGCTGCTTATATCTGTTATTTTGCCAAATAAGTGCCCCCCTCTCTTTTTTACCCTGTTTCTGTAGTTGCAGGATGCAGGGGAGATTCTGGGAGCCTTCCTACCAGCGGAGCTGTGTGGGAAAAATGGCGCTGTGTGCTGAGGAGATAGGCCCCGCCCCCTTCACGGCGGGCTCTTCTCCCGCTTTTTACTGGAAAACTGGCAGGGGTTAAATACATCCATATAGCCCAGGAGCTATATGTGATGTATTTTTCGCCAACTAAGGTAAATTCATTGCTTCCCAGGACGCCCCCCCCCAGCGTCCTGCACCCTCAGTGACCGGAGTGTGAAGTGTGCTGAGAGCAATGGCGCACAGCTGCAGTGCTGTGCGCTACCTTATGAAGACAGGAAAGTCTTCTGCCGCCGATTTATGGACCTCTTCTTGCTTCAGCATCTGCAAGGGGGCCGGCGGCGCGGCTCCGGGACCCATCCATGGCTGGGCCTGTGATCGTCCCTCTGGAGCTAATGTCCAGTAGCCTAAGAAACCCAATCCACTCTGCACGCAGGTGAGTTCGTTTCTCTCCCCTAAGTCCCTCGATGCAGTGAGCCTGTTGCCAGCAGGTCTCACTGAAAATAAAAAACCTATTTAAACTTTTACTCTAAGCAGCTCAGGAGAGCCACCTAGATTGCACCCTTCTCGTTCGGGCACAAAATCTAACTGAGGCTTGGAGGAGGGTCATAGGGGGAGGAGCCAGTGCACACCAGCTAGTCCTAAAGCTTTTACTTTGTACCCAGTCTCCTGCGGAGCCGCTATCCCCCCATGGTCCTTTCGGAGTCCCCAGCATCCACTAGGACGTTAGAGAAATAGTATTATCATTACCGTGCTGCTTTTTCTAAGTTAGGCTATAATAAACGGCAAAGCCTTTTATTAACACATAATTAGCGTGCAGGCTGCACCATTTGTCTTTCTGGTAGGATACAATATTATTTTTCAAGTTAGTTTGCATTTCTTTCTGAACAGATTTTATTATATACAGCATATATGTACATATGTCTGTGTACAATCTAGATCTATAGGTCTCCAGAACACCTGAATTGCAGCGGCACAAACACTTCCTTATAGCCTTCTTCAAACAACGCACAGCTTGTGTATCGTCCAAAGTTTCAGTTTATGACAAAGTTTCTTCGTCTGCGTTTGTAATAAGTTGATGCAGTTTTGCCCATATCGCAGGTTGTATATATTATAGTATGTAGAAAGGAGGCTCACCAAGTTGGTAGGGTCACAAGTTGTGAGCTATATATTAAAGATAGATAGATAGATAGATAGATAGATAGATAGATAGATAGATAGATAGATAGATAGATAGATAGATAGATAGATAGATAGATAGATAGATAGATAGATAGATAGATTTATGGTAGACTTACCATGGTTAAATCTCTTTCTGCGAGGTACACTGGGTTCCACAGGGAAAACACTGGGGTGTAGAGATGGATCTTGATCCAGAGGCACCAACAGGCTAAAGCTTTAGACTGTCCCAGGATGCATTGTGGGGCCTCCTCTATAACCCCGCCTCCAGGCACTGAGAGCTCAGTTTTAGTTAACCAGTCCAATGCAGAAGCAGGTAAGAGAGAAGGCAGATGTTAGTCACATAGAACCACGCTCTCACGACAGGAGAAGGGACCAGCGGCTAATGCCATACAAACCAAAAGAAGCTAAGTGTGTCAGGGTAGGCACCCTGTGGAACCCAGTGTACCTCGCAGAAAGATTTAACCATGGTAAGTCTACCATAAATCTCCTTTTCTGCAGTGGGACACACTGTGTTCCACAGGGAAAACTTCGGGGATGCCCTAAAGCAGTTCCTCAAGGGAGGGGACGCACCTTAGTGTGTATGAGAACCCGGCGTCCAAAGGAAGCATCCTGGGAGGCGGAAGTATCAAAGGCATAGAACCTAATGAACGTGTTCACTGAGGACCACGTAGCCGCCTTGCACAATTGTTCTGCAGGACGCACCGTGGTGGGGCGCCCAAGAAGGTCCAACAGGCAGAGTACAATGGGCCTTAATAGCAGCAGAAGTTGGGAGCCCAGCCTGTGAATATGCTTGTGCAATCACCATTCTAATCCATCTGGCCAAAGTTTGTTTATTCGCATGGCCAGCCACATTTGTGGAAACCAAAGTTACAAAAGGGTATCTGACCTCCTGATAGAGGCAGTCCTCTCCACATAAACACGTAGAGCCCTTATCACATCCAAAGACCGCTCTTTGGAGGACATGTCAGAAGAGATGAAGGCTGGAACCACAATCTCTTGGTTAAGGTGGAAAGATGACACCACTTCAGGCAAGTAACCTGGGCGAGTTCTCAGAACTGCCCGGTCACGACGGAATATCAGAAAGGGTGGGCGACAGGGCAAAGCGCCTAAGTCTGACACCCTCCTAGCTGAGGCAATAGCCAGCAGAAACAGGACCTTGGCTGTGAGCCATTTAAGATCCACTGACACAAGAGATTCAAAATGGACACTCTTGCAGGGCATTCAAGACAACAGACAGATCCCATGGAGCAACAGGAGGGACATAGGGAGGCTGAATCCGAAGTAAGACCTGAGTGAATGTATGAACGTCAGGAATAGACGCAATTTTCCTCTGAAACCAGACCGACAAGACAGATATGTGAACCCCGAGGGAGGCCAGACGAAGTCCTAAATCCAGGCCTTGTTGCAAAGGAGCCAGAAGTCTGGAAGTACTAAACTTGTAAGCATCGTAATTCTTAGCAGCACACCAGGTGAAGTAAGAATTCCAGACCCTATAATAAATCCGTGCAGAGGCCGGTTTGCGGGCTTTTAGCATAGTTTGGATAACCGCCTCGGAGAATCCTTTGGCCCTCAGGAGTGAAGCTTCAAGAGCCAAGCCGTCAAAGCCAGCCTGGCCAGGTCCGGGTAGACACAAGGGCCCTGAAAAAGGAGGTCTGGGCATTGAGGTAGAAGAGGACACTCTTATCGATAGACCCTGCAGGTCTGAGAACCAATGTCGTTGGGGCCACGCTAGAGTGACTAGAAGTAGTATACCTCCGTTTTGCTTGAACTTCTGTAGTACCCTGAGCAGGAGTGACACTGGAGGAAACAAGTAGGGCAGCCAAAAGTTCCATGGAATTGCCAGTGCGTCCACGAACGCTGCTTGAGGATCCCTTGTCCTTGCTCCGAAGACCGGAACTTTGTGATTGTGTCGAGACGCCATCAGGTCTACATCTGGTAGGCCCCACTTGTCCACTAGGAGTTGACAGACTTTCGGATGAAGACTCCACTCTCCGGCGTGTACATCCTGACGACTGAGAAAGTCCGCTTCCCAGTTGAGGACCCCCGGAATGAACACTGACGATATTGCTGGCAGATGACGCCCAATAAAGGATTTTTGATACTTCCATCATTGCCATGCGGCATTGAGTGTCGCCTTGATGATTTATGTAAGCCATCGTGGTGGCGTTTTCCGACTGTACTTGAACAGGCCTGTTCTGTATCAAAGGCAGGGCAAGAATCAAAGCATTGAACACTGCCCGCAATTCAAGAATGTTTATTGGGAGGAGAGATTCCTCCCTGGTCCACCGACCCTGGAGAGAGAGTGTTGCTACAGCACCGCGCCCCAACCCCTCAGACTGGCGTCCGTAGTCAGGAGGACCCAGTTGAGAATCCAGAAGGGATGGCCCCTGCTCAACTGTTGGTCCTGTAGACACCAGCTCAGTGACAAACGCACCTCTGGAGTCAAGGAGATCATTTGAGACCTGATCCGATGAGGCAGGCCATTCCACTTGGAAAGGATTAACCTCTGTAGAGGGTGGGAATGAAAGGGAGCGTACTCTACCATGTCGAAGGCCAACACCATGAGGCCTGGTACTTGCATCGCCGAGTGTATCGACACTCTTCGGCGAGAAAGGAAGCATCGTATCCTGTCCTGACGTTTCAGGACTTTCTCTGGAGACAGAAACAGTCTTTGGCTGTGTGTGTCCAGCAGCGCCCCCAGGTGCACCATGCTCCGAGCAGGGACCAGAGAGGACTTCTTCCAGTTGACGAGCCACCCATGGGCTTGTAGAAAGCTTACAGTCAGGTGTAGATGACTGAGAAGGAAATCTTGGGAGTTCACCGGGATCAGCAAGTCGTCCAAATAGGGCAGGATCCTGATTCCCTGATGATGTAGATGAGCTGTCATCACGGCCATAACCTTGGTGAAGATCCGAGGGGCCGCGGCCAGTCCAAACGGCAGAGCGTGGAATTGATAATGAAGGTTGCCAATAGCAAACCGCAGATATTGCTGATGCGATATGGCAATAGGTATATACAGATAGGCATCTTGTATATCCAGGGATATCATATAATCTCCGGGTTCCATGGCCAGTACAATCGAGCGCAGCGTTTCCATACGGAACTTGGACACTCTCGCAAACTTGTTCAGTGATTTGAGGTTGAGTATAGGCCGGAAAGACCCATTCGGTTTTGGGACTAGAAACAGGGTCGAGTAGTATCCTCTGTCTCTCTGGGACAGAGGTACCGGCACTACCACTCCTGAATCCATTGTTTTATTTAAATAAATAAATAAAACAATGCGCAGTCTGAGACCGGATGTATATATCAGAACACTCATACAATATATTCTGGTAGAGGTACACTTGTTCTTAACTAACGCTGTCTTAAAATTACGTGTAGAATACTAGAATACTTAAGTGTCTGTAGAATCACAGTGCTGATAAATCAGGTGGATTTACAGAGAGACCTTACCCTGCAGTCCCGGAGACCAGTCGCAGTTACTGTTAAAAGATGGCGCCCAGCGTCTCAGTCAGGGAGTGAGGGAGAGTGTGAAGCAGCTCCAGGTCGGGAACACCAGCAGTAGATGGCGCCCGGAGCTGGGGGAGGGGCTACAGGTCAGCGCATTGTCCCCTCTGCTGGTCCTCACCACCTGGTACTATGTAGCCTTATAAAATAAGAATTTACTTACCGATAATTCTATTTCTCATAGTCCGTAGTGGATGCTGGGACTCCGTCAGGACCATGGGGAATAGCGGCTCCGCAGGAGACTGGGCACATCTAAAGAAAGCTTTAGGACTACCTGGTGTGCACTGGCTCCTCCCCCTATGACCCTCCTCCAAGCCTCAGTTAGGATACTGTGCCCGGACGAGCGTACACAATAAGGAAGGATTTTGAATCCCGGGTAAGACTCATACCAGCCACACCAATCACACCGTACAACTTGTGATCTGAACCCAGTTAACAGCATGATAACAGAGGAGCCTCTAGAAAAGATGGCTCACTACAGCAATAACCCGATTTTTTTTGGTAACAATAACTATGTACAAGTATTGCAGACAATCCGCACTTGGGATGGGCGCCCAGCATCCACTACGGACTACGAGAAATAGAATTATCGGTAAGTAAATTCTTATTTTCTCTAACGTCCTAAGTGGATGCTGGGGACTCCGTAAGGACCATGGGGATTATACCAAAGCTCCCAAACGGGCGGGAGAGTGCGGATGACTCTGCAGCACTGAATGAGAGAACTCCAGGTCCTCCTCAGCCAGGATATCAATTTTGTAGAATTTTACAAACGTATTTGCTCCTGACCAAGTAGCTGCTCGGCAAAGTTGTAAAGCCGAGACCCCTCGGGCAGCCGCCCAAGATGAGCCCACCTTCCTTGTGGAGTGGGCATTTACAGATTTTTGGCTGTGGCAGGCCTGCCACAGAATGTGCAAGCTGAATTGTACTACAAATCCAACGAGCAATAGTCTGCTTAGAAGCAGGAGCACCCAGCTTGTTGGGTGCATACAGGATAAACAGCGAGTCAGATTTCCTGACTCCAGCCGTCCTGGAAACATATTTTCAGGGCCCTGACAACGTCTAGCAACTTGGAGTCCTCCAAGTCCCTAGTAGCCGCAGGCACCACAAATAGGTTGGTTCAGGTGAAACGCTGAAACCACCTTAGGGAGAAACTGAGGACGAGTCCTCAATTCCGCCCTGTCCGAATGGAAAATCAGATAAGGGCTTTTTTAGGATAAAGCCGCCAATTCTGACACGCGCCTGGCCCAGGCCAGGGCCAACAGCATGACCACTTTCCATGTGAGATATTTTAACTCCACAGATTTAAGTGGTTCAAACCAATGTGACTTTTGGAACCCAAAACTACATTGAGATCCCAAAGTGCCACTGGAGGCACAAAAGGAGGCTGTATATGCAGTACCCCTTTTACAAACGTCTGAACTTCAGGGACTGAAGCTAGTTCTTTTTGGAAGAAAATTGACAGGGCCGAAATTTGAACCTTAATGGACCCTAATTTCAGGCCCATAGACACTCCTGTTTGCAGGAAATGTAGGAATCGACCCAGTTGAATTTCCTCCGTCGGGCCTTACTGGCCTCGCACCACGCAACATATTTTCGCCAATTGCGGTGATAATGTTTTTGCGGTTACATCCTTCCTGGCTTTGATCAGGATAGGGATGACTTCATCCGGAATGCCTTTTTTTCTTCAGGATCCGGCGTTCAACCGCCATGCCGTCAAACGCAGCCGCGGTAAGTCTTGGAACAGACAGGGTCCTTGCTGGAGCAGGTCCCTTCTTAGAGGTAGAGGCCACGGATCCTCCGTGAGCATCTCTTGAAGTTCCGGTTACCAAGTCCTTCTTGGCCAATCCGGAGCCACGAATATAGTGCTTACTCCTCTCCATCTTATCAATTTCAGTACCTTGGGTATGAGAGGCAGAGGAGGGAACACATACCCTGACTGGTACACCCACGGTGTTACCAGAGCGTCTACAGCTATTGCCTGAGGGTCCCTGGACCTGGCGCAATACCTGTCGAGTTTTTCCCAACGGTTTATAATCATGTGGAAGACTTCTGGGTGAAGTCCCCACTCTCCCGGGTGGAGGTCGTGCTGAGGAAGTCTGCTTCCCAGTTGTCCACTCCCGGAATGAATACTGCCGACAGTGCTATCACATGATTTTCCGCCCAGCGAAGAATCCTTGCAGCTTCTGCCATTGCCCTCCTGCTTCTTGTGCCACCCTGTCTGTTTACGTGGGTGACTGCCGTGATGTTGTCCGACTGGATCAACACCGGCTGACCTTGAAGCAGAGGTCTTGCTAAGCTTAGAGCATTGTAAATGTCCCTTAGCTTCAGGATATTTATGTGAAGTGATGTCTTCAGGCTTGACCATAAGCCCTGGATATTCCTTCCCTGTGTGACTGCTCCCCAGCCTCGCAGGCTGGCATCCGTGGTCACCAGGACCCAGTCCTGAATGCCGAATCTGCGGCCCTCTAGAAGATGAGCACTCTGCAACCACCACAGGAGGGACACCCTTGTCCTTGGTGACAGGGTTATCCGCTGATGCATCTGAAGATGCGACCCGGACCATTTGTCCAGCAGGTCCCACTGGAAAGTTCTTGCGTGGAATCTGCCGAATGGGATTGCTTCGTAGGAAGCCACCATTTTACCCAGAACCCTTGTGCATTGATGCACTGAGACTTGGCTCGGTTTTAGGAGGTTCCTGACTAGCTCGGATAACTCCCTGGCTTTCTCCTCCGGGAGAAACACCTTTTTCTGGACTGTGTCCAGGATCATCCCTAGGAACAGAAGACAAGTCGTCGGAACCAGCTGCGATTTTGGAATATTGAGAATCCAATCGTGCTGCCGCAACACTACCTGAGATAGTGCTACACCGACCTCCAACTGTTCCCTGGATCTTACCCTTATCAGGGAATTGTCCAAGTAAGGGATAACTAAAATTCCCTTCCTTCGAAGGAATATCATCATTTCGGCCATTACCTTGGTAAAGACCCGGGGTGCCGTGGACCATCCATACGGCAGCGTCTGAACTGATAGTGAATGGCTTCCAAAACTGTCTCCCTGTCAGAAGGAGACATCGGTAAAGCCGACTTTAGGAAACGGCGAGGGGGAGACGTCTCGAATTCTAATTTGTACCCCTGAGATATCACCTGAAGGATCCAGGGGTCTACTTGCGAGTGAGCCCACTGCGCGCTGAAATTCATTGAGACGGGCCCCCCACCGTGCCTGATTCTGCTTGTAAAGCCCCAGCGTATACTGAGGGCTTGGCAGAGGCGGGAGAGGGTTTCTGTTCCTGGGAACTGGCTGATTTCTGCAGCCTTTTTCCTCTCCCTCTGTCACGGGGCAGAAATGAGGAACCTTTTGCCCGCTTGTCCACGAAAAGACTGCGCCTGATAATACGGCGTCTTCTCATGTTGAGAGGCGACCTGGGGTACAAACGTGGATTTCCCAGCTGTTGCCGTGGCCACCAGGTCTAAAAGACCGACCCCAAATAACTCCTCCCCTTAATAAGGCAATACTTCCAAATGCCATTTGGAATACGCATCACCTGACCACTGACGTGTCCATAACCCTCTACTGGTAGAAATGGACAACGCACTTAGACTTGATGCCAGTCGGCAAATATTCCGCTGTGCATCACGCATATATAGAAATGCATCTTTCAAATGCTCTATAGGCAAAAATATACTGTCCCTATCTAGGGTATCAATATTTTCAGTCAGGGAATCCGACCACGCCGACCCAGCACTGCACATCCAGGCTGAGGCGATTGCTGGTCGCAGTATAACACCAGTATGTGTGTAAATACATTTTAGGATACCCTCCTGCTTTCTATCAGCAGGATCCTTAAGGGCGGCCATCTCAGGAGAGGTTAGAGCCCTTACAAGCGTGTGAGCGTTTATCCACCCTAGGGGGTGTTTCCCAACGCACCCTAACCTCTGGCGGGAAAGGATATAATGCCAATAACATTTTAGAAATTATCAGTTGTTATCGGGGGAAACCCACGCATCATCACACACCTCATTTAATTTCTCAGATTCAGGAAAACTACAGGTAGTTTTTCCTCACCGAACATAATACAGGTTGAGTATCCCTTATCCAAAATGCTTGGGACCAGAGGTATTTTGGATATGGGATTTTTCCGTATTTTGGAATAATTGCATACATAATGAGATATCCTGGTGATGGGACCTAAATCTAAGCACAGAATGCATTTATGTTACATATACACCTTATACACACAGCCTGAAGGTAATTTTATACAATATTTTTTATAACTTTGTACATTAAACAAAGTGTGTGTACATTCACACAATTCATTTATGTGTCATATACACCTTATACACACAGCCTGAAGGTCATTTAATATAATATTTTTAATAACTTTGTGTATTAAACAAAGTTTGTGTACATTGAGCCATCAAAAAACAAAGGTTTCACTATCTCACTCTCACTAAAAAAAGTCCGTATTTCGGAAGATTCCGTATTTCGGAATATTTGGATATGGGATACTCAACCTGTACCCCTTTTTGGTGGTACTCGTATTATCAGAAATGTGTAAAACATTTTTCATTGCCTCAATCATGTAACGTGTGGCCCTACTGGAAGTCACATTTGTCTCTTCACCGTCGACACTGGAGTCAGTATCCGTGTCGGCGTCTATATCTGCCATCTGAGGTATACTGCGCCTAATTAGTGCCCCCCTCTCTTTTTTAACCCTTTCTGTAGTGTAGTGACTGCAGGGGAGAGCCAGGGAGCTTCCCTCCAACGGAGCTGTGAGGGAAAATGGCGCCAGTGTGCTGAGGAGATAAGGCCGCCGATAAGGGGGCGGAACCTATCTTCCCGTTTTTCTGTGTATTCTGGCAGGGGTTAATTGCATCCATATAGCCCAGGAGCTATATGCGATGCATTTTTTTTGCCATCCAAGGTGTTTTTTATTGCGTCTCAGGGCGCCCCCCCCCCCAGCGCCCTGCACCCTCAGTGACCGGAGTGTGAAGTGTGCTGAGAGCAATGGCGCACAGCTGCAGTGCTGTGCGCTACCTTGTCGAAGACAGGACGTCTTCTTCCGCCGATTTTCCGGACCTCTTCTGCCTTCTGGCTCTGTAAGGGGGCCGGCGGCGCGGCTCTGGGACCCATCCAAGCTGGGCCTGTGATCGTCCCTCTGGAGCTAATGTCCAGTAGCCTAAGAAGCCCAATCCACTCTGCACGCAGGTGAGTTCGCTTCTTCTCCCCTTAGTCCCTCGATGCAGTGAGCCTGTTGCCAGCAGGTCTCACTGAAAATAAAAAACCTAATCTAAAACTTTCACTAAGAAGCTCAGGAGAGCCCCTAGTGTGCACCCTTCTCGTTCGGGCACAGAAATCTAACTGAGGCTTGGAGGAGGGTCATAGGGGGAGGAGCCAGTGCACACCAGATAGTCCTAAAGCTTTCTTTAGATGTGCCCAGTCTCCTGCGGAGCCGCTATTCCCCATGGTCCTTACGGAGTCCCCAGCATCCACTTAGGACGTTAGAGAAAAAATGGATAATGTATTATCCGACCTGTGCTCCCCTGCCCTGGTGGATATAGTGGGGTCCCTGTACGGCCACATTGTTCACGAGAGCGTCGCGGTCCATCTCCTGAGACTGCGACCGGAACACGATTTAATGGCGGGCCCCGCCTGGGGGACCCTCTTACCTCCTCTCTTAGAAGCAGCCATGCGATCCAGGAGAGCATCTGCAGTGGTGTGTCTAGGAACTGGAGCATCTCCGCCGCAAGTACCCAGAAACAGAGCCAGCGGGAGTATGCGACGCCGCTGGGGAGGTGATGGAGCCGCAGCACAGTATGTCACACTGACATATGGAGTGCTGCAGCCCTTGAAGTCTTCTAAATAGCTTTTTCAGGCGCAGCCCCCCTGTTAAGTGACCTGCTTATGCAGGCACCAACTCTAAAACTGAGCTCACAGTGCCTGGAGGCGGGGTTATATAGAGGAGGCCCAGCAAGGCATCCTGGGACAGTCTAAAGCTTTAGCCTGTTGGTGCCTCTGGATCAAGATCCATCTCTACACCCCGATGTGTTCCCTGTGGAAAACAGTATACCCCACTGCAGAAAGATAGATAATAACAAATGATCTACAAAAAACAGCTAAGAACAAGACTAGCTGAACACTTTGCCTATGACGGGTAGTTTCCATTCATAGCTACAGTGTAGAAGCTGCACAATAATTATTATTCAGGTCCCACTCTCTTAATGCTGCTAGGGTGGTGTTAAGCATTTGAAGACTGGTTGCATGGGCATGCAAGCTCAAGGATAAGGAGGGGCGGGGGGTGTAGGTATTGGTGAGCCACAGTGACATCTGACAAAACAGGAGACACTGAAACAACTCCACATATGCATTAGACAGATTCAGTATGAGAGCCTGACTGTCAGGATCCCGGTGGCTAGCTTTGCACTCGCCAAGCTTTGGGCCCGGTGGCGACCTTAGGTTATCACAGGGTTATATTCCCCTTCGGGTGGTGGCGTGGACCACCACCCGAGTGGGAAAAACGGCCGACGGTCGGGATTCCGACTTCCGGTATTTCACCAGATGTTTGGATTACGGCGTCAGTATCCAGACAACCGGGATCTAAACAGCCGGCAAAATGAATGCCTCCCCATTAGACCAAGTGTTCTCAACTCCAGTCCTCAACTACCCCCATAAGGTCATGTTTTCTGGGTTTCTTTAATCATGCACAGGTGAAGTAATCTATGTTACAAGGTCAGTTTTTATCACACCTGTTTCCACAGACAGAAACCCAGAAAACATGTCCTGTTGGGGGCACCGGAGAACAACCGCAATACAATGACATTTTATCAGGCAGTGTTCCTTAGCTGTAAGAAGGGAAGCACGGTGTAAAGAGAACGCGTGCATTACCTAACTGCGCCATCTTATGTGAGCGTTTGGCTGCTTGGAAAGAATACACCTCGCCACCTCCAGGACCGGTCTGCAGGACATCTGCACAGGAGAGGAATATTAATCAGCCATGGTAGAGTAGGCATTTCATGGAGCATGTAAGGAAACATTTGTTCGCTTGTTACTTTGCTAATAAAATACCGTCAGCATCTGTTGCCAGCACTTCCACGTAGTCCTTTTCCTTCCAGACGTCTGGGCATTCATCCTCGGCGTGATGTCCATTGACGTCCTTAGTCAGGTTTTTCACATTCGTTATGCGCTGAGCTGCCGTGCTATTCCTCAGCTTCAGCCCTGGAACAACAATATCTACTGTATCTCACAGCACAAAGGCGATGTGTATAAAAGCTGTGGCCACTCCATCACATTGCAGAGGACACCACAGATCATTAGGAGGTGTGTACCGCCATTCCTGCATTTCAGTAATATGCGTGTTTCACGGACATTAAAGGTTTGCTGGAGTCAGATTCAGAAAGGGTATTATCCGACTGGTTTAAAATAGGATAGGATAAGTTCCAGCTTTGCTTCCAGTATAACTACAGACACGAATTCTGCAGCCCAGAATTGTTGCATACCGTGTAATCACGATTACAGTTATCTTCTACAAGGAAATATACAAAGGGTGGCGGGGTCCGATTACCCGCAATAGTGCCGTGGACGTGAAAAACTAGTGTGTTTTTTTAATCACCCCTATCCAATTAGGTCGTGTGAAAAACACCCGTTTGTTTTTTTTTGTACAAAAATACACACGGACCTGTGTATTTTCGCGGCACTTATCACAGATTATGTTTCGCGTGCCGCATAATCCATGATAAGTATCGGCATCAGGGATAAGCAACGGCTTATTGGGGCTAACTGGATAGCTCCCGGCGATACAATTACCCGCGATATTAAACCACGGGTAATTGGAGGCCGCCCTATGTATGTGACTAAGGATTACGTCCACATACCTTCCCGCTTATCAGTTATATGCTCCAAAACCTCTTCATCTGGCACAAACTTCACCTGCAGGTTTCTGCTCCTGCTGCCTTGGTCACGGCTCATGTCTGACAACCTGCAACACAAGCATTTACTGTAAAGCATATTACTATCCATTATAAAGTAAGGAATTATTATAGCACTGCTCACAAATGCAGGACGCACAACATACAAGAAAAATGTGTGTGTATGTATATATATATATATATATATATATATATATATATATATATATATATATATATATATATATATATACACACACACACACATTATATATATATATATATATATATACATACATACATACACACACACACACACACACACACCAATACTATTACTAGACACTGTATTCTCTGAGTAGAACAACATACTGTCATCATGGTAATATTAGCATAGGTGGAAGTTGGAACACATAAACCACAGGCACCCCAGCCTCCCCCAGCCCTATGCCACTATTACCGGTCTCGGCTCTCCCGCCAGCTCCGTGTCAGACAGGATTCTTCCAAGCTGCTCAATCAATCAGGTCTGGGAGGAACCGATCATCCAACGCCATCTGTACAACCCGGAAGGTTTGGGCAGATGCACACATACACAAGACACCAGGAAGTCCATGCGTAAACCAATCATAAAGCGGGAGGAGCACTCAGCGCGCTGACGTCAGTGACAGTGACAACAACGCGTGTTCTCTGGGCGGCGCCATATTGGATGTTCTGATTTGTGAGTAGCATTGGCTCGATCTGCGTGTGTAGATGTATTTGAGGGGGGAGGCATGCATCACAGGGGTCACATACAAGCCTGTGGGAGGGGGAGCTGCTCTCCTCGGGCCTCTGTCTCTTGCTTGCTGAGACTTTTATCAATCTAATGGGAAACACACTCAGAATGGGGGGTATTCCCTGGGTAGAGGCTAGATCCAAGTGGCCTAAGGGACCTTTTCCGTCAGGAGGAGGAGCCACGACACAAGGGGGAGGAGCTACGCCAGCGGGACAGTTGCTCTAGTATCCACACCACCAACTATTACCTTTAGTAATTAGGTGGCGAGCGAAGCGGAGCGAGCCACCATGCCCGAAGCGTGGCGAGCGAAGCGAGCCCGCGAGGGTACTTTTCGGGTACCTTGTTCGGCCGCAGCTCCTCCCCCTGGTGACGGGTCTCCTCCCTTAGGTACGTCAGAAGGTCCCTTCTCCCACTCCAATATAGAACCAACCGTATTCCCTGTGGGTGTTAGAATGTATTTATGTGGCGCCACAAGGGGTCTGCAGCGCCTAATGCATACCTCCCAACAGGACAGTTCCTGTTTATGCTCTATCTCCCGCTGTCACAAAATTACTCCACGGTCAGCTTTTTAATACATTTTAGAGAAGCAATAATATTTAATATTTTCTCTATCGTCCTAAGTGGATGCTGGGGTTCCTGAAAGGACCATGGGGAATAGCGGCTCCGCAGGAGACAGGGCACAAAAAAGTAAAGCTTTTACCAGATCAGGTGGTGTGCACTGGCTCCTCCCCCTATGACCCTCCTCCAGACTCCAGTTAGATTTTGTGCCCGAACGAGAAGGGTGCAATCTAGGTGGCTCTCCTAAAGAGCTGCTTAGAGAAAGTTTAGCTTAGGTTTTTTACTTTACAGTGAGTCCTGCTGGCAACAGGATCACTGCAACGAGGGACTTAGGGGAGAAGTAGTGAACTCACCTGCGTGCAGAGTGGATTTGCTGCTTGGCTACTGGACACTAGCTCCAGAGGGACGATCACAGGTACAGCCTGGATGGTCACCGGAGCCGCGCCGCCGGCCCCCTTGCAGACGCTGAAGAGAGAAGAGGTCCAAAATCGGCGGCTGAAGACTCCTGAGTCTTCATAAAGGTAGCGCACAGCACTGCAACTGTGCGCCATTTTCCTCTCAGCACACTTCACACAACAGTCACTGAGGGTGCAGAGCGCTGGGGGGGGCGCTCTGAGAGGCAAATAAAAACCTTATTAGAGGCAAAAAATACCTCACATATAGCCCACAGAGGCTATATGGAGATATTTAACCCCTGCCTAACTTCAAAAATAGCGGGAGACGAGCCCGCCGAAAAAGGGGCGGGGCCTATCTCCTCAGCACACAGCGCCATTTTCTCTCACAGAAAAGCTGGAGAGAAGGCTCCCAGGCTCTCCCCTGCACTGCACTACAGAAACAGGGTTAAAACAGAGAGGGGGGGCACTGATTTTGGCGATATTGTATATATATAAAAGATGCTATAAGGGAGAAACACTTATATAAGGTTGTCCCTATATAATTATAGCGTTTTTGGTGTGTGCTGGCAGACTCTCCCTCTGTCTCCCCAAAGGGCTAGTGGGTCCTGTCCTCTGTCAGAGCATTCCCGGTGTGTGTGCTGTGTGTCGGTACGTGTGTGTCGACATGTATGAGGACGATGTTGGTGAGGAGGCGGAGAAATTGCCTGTAATGGTGATGTCACTCTCTAGGGAGTCGACACCGGAATGGATGGCTTATTTAGAGAATTACGTGAGAATGTCAACACGCTGCAAGGTCGGTTGACGACATGAGACGGCCGACAATCTATTAGGACCGGTCCAGGCGTCTCAGAAACACCGTCAGGGGTTTTAAAAACGCCCATTTACCTCAGTCGGTCGACACAGACACGGACACTGAATACAGTGTCGACGGTGAATAAACAAACGTATTTCTCATTAGGGCCACACGTTAAGGGCAATGAAGGAGGTGTTACGTGTTTCTGATACTACAAGTACCACAAGAAAGGGTATTATGTGGGAGTGAAAAAACTACCTGTAGTTTTTCCTGAATCAGATAAAATAAAATGAAGTGTGTGATGATGCGTAGGGTTACCCCGATAGCAAATATTGGCGTTATACCCTTTCCCGCCAGAAATTAGGGTACGTTGGGAAACACCCCTTAGGGTGATAAGGCGCTCACACGCTTATCAAGTGGCGTTACCGTCTCCAGATACGGCCGCCCTCAAGGAGCCAGCTGATAGGAAGCTGGAAAAATATCCTAAAAAGTATATACACACATACGGTGGTTATACTGCGACCAGCGATCGCCATCAGCCTGGAGATGCAGTGCTGGGTTGGCTTGGTCGGATTCCCTGACTGAAAATATTTTATTCATGTAGAGCATTTAATAGGATGCATTCTATATATATGTATGTGAGATGCACAGAGGGATATTTGCTCTCTGGCATCAAGATAAGTGCGTTGTCCATATCTCCCAGAAGATGTCAGGGACACGACAGTGGTCAGGTGATACAGATCCCATACGGCAGATGGAAGTATTGCTGTATAAAGGGAAGGAGTTATTTGGGGGTCGGTCCATCGGACCTGGGGACCACAGCAACAGCTGGGAAATCCAACCTTTTTTACCCCAAGTTACATCTCAGCTAAAAAAGACACCGTCTTTTCAGCCTCAATCTTTCCTTTCCCATGAGGGCATGCAGGCAAAAGGCCAGTCATATCTGCCCAGACATAGAGGTAAGGGAAGTAGACTGCAGCAGGCAGCCCTTTCCCAGGAAAAGAAGCCCTCCACCGCGTCTGCCAAGTCCTCAGCATGACGCTGGGGCCGTGCAAGCGGACTCAAGGTGGGGGGGTAGTCTCAAGAGTCTCAGGGCGCAGTGGGATCACTCGCAAGTTGACCCCTAGATCGTACGAGTATTATCCCAGGGGTAAAGATTGGAGAGTCGAGACCTCTTCTCCTCGCAGGTTCCTGAAGTCTGCTTTACCAACGGCTCCCTCCGACAGGGAGGCAGCATTGGAAACAATTCACAAGCTGTATATCCAGCAGGTGATAATCAAAGTACCCCTCCTACGACAAGGAAAAGGGTATTATTTTTCCACACTATATTGTGGTACTGAAGCCAGACGGCTTGGTGACACATAGTCTAAATCTAAAATGTTTTGAACACTTACATAAAAGGTTCAAATCGAGATAAAGTCACTCAGAGCAGTGATAGCGAACCGGAAAAAAGGGGACTATATGGTGTCCCTGGACATCAAGGATTACCTCCATGTCCAAATTTTGTCCTTCTCATCAAGGGTACCTCTGGTTCGTGGTACAGAACTGTCAATATCAGTTTCAGACGATGCCGTTTGAATTATCCACGGCACCCCGGGCCTTTTTACCAAGGTAATGGCCGAAAAGATGTTTCTTCAAAGAAAAAAGGCATCTAAATTATCCCTTACTTGCACGACCTAAAAAGGGCAAGTTCCAGAGAACAGTTGGAGGTCGGAAGAGCACTATCTAAAGTAGTTCTTCGACGGCACGACTGGATTCTAAATATTCCAAGAATCGCAGCTGTTTTCCGACGATACGTCTGCTGTTCCTAGGGATGATTCTGGACACGGTTCAGAAAAAGGTTTTTCTTCCCGAGGAAAAAGCCAAGGAGTTATCCGACCTGTCAGGAACCTCCTAAAACCAGGAAAGGTGTCTGTACATCAATGCACAAGAGTCCTGGGAAAAATAGTGGCTTTTTACGAAGCAATTCCATTCGGCAGATTCCATGCAAGAATTTTCCAAAGGGATCTGTTGGACAAATGGTCAGGGTCGCATCCTCAGATGCACCTGCGAATAACCCTGTCGCCAAGGACAAGGGTATATCTTCTGTGGTGGTTGCAAAAGGCTCATCTATTGGAGGGCCGCAGATTCGGCATACAGGATTTGATCCTGGTGACCACGGACGCCAGCCTGAGAGGTTGGGGAGCAGTCACACAAGGAAGAAACTTCCAGGGGGTATGGACGAACCTGGAAAAGTCTCTTCACATAAACATTCTGGTACTAAGAGCAATCTAAAATGCTCTAAGCCAGGCGGAACCACTCCTGCAAGGAAAACCGGTGTTGATTCAGTCGGACAACATCACGGCGGTCGCCCATGTAAACAGACAGGGCGGCACAAGAAGCAGGAGTGCAATGGCAGAAGCTGCCAAGATTCTTCGCTGGGCGGAGAATCACGTAATAGCACTGTCAGCAGTGTTCTTCCCGGGCGTGGACAACTGGGAAGCAGACTTCCTCAGCAGACACGATATTCACCCGGGAGAGGGGGGTCTTCATCCAGAAGTCTTCCACATGCTAATAAACTGTTGGGAAAGACCAATGGTAGACATGATGGCGTCTCGCCTCAACAAGAAACTGGACAAGTATTGCGCCAGGTCAAGAGATCCACAGGCAATAGCTGTGGACGCACTGGTAACACCTTGGGTGTACAAATCAGTATATGTGTTTCCTCCTCTGCCTCTCATACCAAAGGTATTGAAGATTATACGGTGAGGAGGAGTAAGAACAATACTAGTGGCTCCGGATTGGCCAAGAAGGACTTGGTACCCGGAACTTCAAGAGTTGGTCACGGACGACCCGTGCCCTCTACTTCTGAGAAGGGACCTGCTACAACAGGGTCCCTGTCTCTTTCAAGACTTACCGCGGCTGCGTTTGACGGCATGGCGGTTGAACGCCAGATCCTAAAAGGGAAAGGCATTCCAGAAGAAGTCATTCCTACCTTGATTAAGGCAAGGAAGGAAGTCACCGCGAAACATTATCACCGCATTTGGCGAAAATATGTCGCGTGGTGCGAGGATCGGAGTGTTCCGACGGAGGAATTTCAACTGGGTCGTTTCCTACATTTCCTACAATCAGGATTGTCTATGGGTCTCAAATTGAGATCTATTAAGGTTCAAATTTCGGCCCTGTCAATATTCTTCCAAAAAGAATTGGCCTCAGTTCCTGAGGTACAGACTTTTGTTAAAGGAGTACTGCATATACAGCCTCCTGTGGTGCCTCCGGTGGCACCGTGGGATCTAAATGTAGTTTTAGATTTCCTCAAATCCCATTGGTTTGAACCATTGAAAAAGGTGGATTTTAAATATCTCACATGGAAAGTGACTATGTTACTGGCCCTGGCTTCCGCCAGGAGAGTATCTGAATTGGCGGCTTTATCTTATAAAAGCCCTTATCTAATCTTCCATTCGGATAGGGCAGAACTGAGGACTCGTCCGCATTTTCTCCCTAAGGTGGTATCAGCGTTTCACCTGAACCAACCTATTGTGGTGCCTGCGGCCACTGGCGACTTGGAGGACTCCAAGTTGTTGGACGTTGTCAGAGCCTTAAAAATATACATTTCAAGGACGGCTGAAGTCAGAAAATCTGACTCGCTGTTGATACTATATGCACCCAACAAGTTGGGTGCCCCTGCTTCTAAGCAGACGATTGCTCGTTGGATTTGTAACACAATTCAACTTGCTCATTCTGTGGCAGGCCTGCCACAGCCTAAATCTGTTAAGGCCCATTCCACAAGGAAGGTGGGCTCATCTTGGGCGGCTGCCCGAGGGGTCTCGGCATTACAATTCTGCCGAGCAGCTACGTGGTCGGGGGTAAACACGTTTGTACAATTCTACAAATTTGATGCCCTGGCAAAAGAGGACTTGGAATTCTCTCATTCGGTGCTGCAGAGTCATCCGCACTCTCCCGCCCGTTTGGGAGCTTTGGTATAATCCCCATGGTCCTTTCAGGAACCCCAGCATCCACTTAGGACGATAGAGAAAATAAGAATTTACTTACCGATAATTCTATTTCTCGGAGTCCGTAGTGGATGCTGGGCGCCCATCCCAAGTGCGGATTATCTGCAATACTGTACATAGTTATTGTTAACAAATTCGGGTTATATTGTTAAGGAGCCATCTTTAAGAGGCTCTTTCTGTTATCATACTGTTAACTGGGTTTAGATCACAAGTTGTACGGTGTGATTGGTGTGGCTGGTATGAGTCTTACCCGGGATTCAAATTGCCTCCCTTATTGTGTACGCTCGTCCGGGCACAGTACCTAACTGGAGTCTGGAGGAGGGTCATAGGGGGAGGAGCCAGTGCACACCACCTGATCTGGTAAAAGCTTTACTTTTTTGTGCCCTGTCTCCTGCGGAGCCGCTATTCCCCATGGTCCTTTCAGGAACCCCAGCATCCACTACGGACTCCGAGAAATAGAATTATCGGTAAGTAAATTCTTATTATTATTATCATCCTCTATATGGCGCCACAAGGGGTCGGCAGCGCAACATTGCAGGATACGGTTTATAAACATTGCAGTGAAAAGAAAAGGCTATCACTGCTTGATACATATAGCCCTAGTCTATACAACATTAGTGTTTTGATATCTGAAATTATAGTTCTTATAATACAGGGCTGGCCAAACCGGTCCTCGAGATCTACCAACAGTTCACATTTTCCAGACCACCTAGCTGGTGCACAGGTGTAGTCATTACTAATTAAGATGTGCTGCATTCATTCCTAACTGACAATTCTACAGATCTCCAGGAGGCCTGGAAAACATGAACTGTTGGTAGATCTCGAGGACCGGTTTGGCCAGCCCTGTTATAATAGTTTCACTTTTAATTACACAATGTGTTTCTCCATCCCTTACTTGCACAGCTTGCTATATACCTCAATACAGAGTATTCCAAACTCGCCGTTACAGTCCAGGTTTTAAAGATATCCATGATTGAGTCCGGATGGTACTAATTAGGTCACCTGTGCTAAAGCATGGATATCCTTAATTTCAGGACTGTGGCGCTGGAGTTTGGGAAACTGCATTAATGAAACTTTTGTTCCACACCTGTTGCCTGGTCTCTACACCTGTCCAGTTCTGTCAACATGGTTATTGTGTAAGGTGATTTTGTGTATTGTTGCACCATCTGGTTTGTTGTTGTCCTTTTGTCCAGCTGTTTCCGTGTGTGTGTGGCATGGCACCTATGGGAGTTTACATGCAGTTTTGCTTTTGCAGCCACTTTTTATATGTCCTTTTAGTGGTTACAGCATTAAAAATATATTTTTCCATTTAAACAGGAAGTAGTGGCAGAATGTCGGCTCCTCTAGCGCCCAGGGAGGCCGGCAAGTTCATCACCGAGAACAGCAAGGATGTGTTTGTGGAGCCGCAGGGTGTGAGCTCTCTGGCCAAGAAGCTGTTTGAGAAGATCGGACGGAAAGAGATCAGCCTGGCGGGATGGAAATCTCTCCATGAACTGAACCCACAGAGCTCCGGGGAAGACGCCGTCAACTGGGTGTTCTTTGCCGACACCTTAAACTTCTCCTTCTGGTCTGAAGATGAAAATAAGAAGTTCTTAGTCAACTACAAAGGCAAAGAGTACAGCGGCTATTGGTCTCTCTGTGCTGCGATGAACAGAGCCTTGGATGAAGGTCAGTGAGGGATCTGCGGCATCTGTACAATCGCTCAGACCACACATCTGTTATAGTGGGAACATGTGAGACCCAAATTTTTCTAGTGGTGTTGAGAAAATGAACGCAAACACCACCTTTTGCACCAGCTATAATATATATACCCTATTATGTGTGTGTGAGCACATTCGTTTGTTTCTAAATCAGTGTCATTCGTGTCTTAGGGGGAATTCACCGTGGTAAATCACCGCTGTTAATGGATTCCCCCGGGTCTATCCAATTAGCCCCTGACCGCCAGCACTTATCGGGATTAGGTGAGGCTGATAACCAGCACACACAGTCCCATTTTTGAAAGTTAACGCAAAGATTCAGGAACTTATCTCCGATCCCATGTGCTATCGCCCGAAAACGGGTCATTTTCTGCACGGTAAAAATGGGCTGTAATTGGATAGCCCGATAATACTATCGGCCTAAAAAGCCCGTTTTTGCCATGTGGTA
The DNA here is from genome assembly GCF_028390025.1 of Pseudophryne corroboree. NCBI lineage: Eukaryota > Metazoa > Chordata > Amphibia > Anura > Myobatrachidae > Pseudophryne > Pseudophryne corroboree. The sequence goes on from NC_086450.1 coordinate 30,206,100, forward strand.
AACTAACTCCGACAGTTGGATACTGGCTTATGTGTTGACTTGCAAGTGTTATGAGAGAGGTGATTTTTTTATTTTTTCTCGTTGTCCACGATACAAAGAAATCACTTCTATTTCTCTTACGTCCTAGAGGATGCTGGGGGACTCCGTAAGGACCATGGGGATAGACGGCTCCGCAGGAGACATGGGCACTGTAAAGCTTTAGAATGGGTGTGCACTGGCTCCTCCCTCTATGCCCCTCCTCCAGACCTCAGTTGATTCCTGTGCCCAGAGGAGACTGGATGCACTGCAGGGGAGCTCTCCTGAGTTTCTCTAAAAAAGCTTTTGTTAGGTTTATTATTTTCAGGGAGCACTGCTGGCAACAGGCTCCCTGCTTCGTGGGACTGAGGGGAGAGAAGCAGACCTACCTAAATGATAGGCTCTGCTTCTTAGGCTACTGGACACCATTAGCTCCAGAGGGAGTCGGAACACAGGTCTCGCCCTGTAGTTCGTCCCAGAGCCGCGCCGCCGTCCTCCTCACAGAGCCGGAAGATAGAAGCCGGGTGAGTATAAGAAGAAAGAAGACTTCAAAGGCGGCAGAAGACTTCAGATCTTCATGAGGTAACGCGCAGTGGTAACGCTGCGCGCCATTGCTCCCAGCTCACACACACAGGCACCACAGTAAGGGTGCAGGGCGCAGGGGGGGCACCCTGGGCAGCATAAATATACCTCAGATAACACTGGCAAAGTACTTATATATAATGTAGAGGCTATATAAATCCAAATCCCCCGCCAGTATAAAGATTAGAGCGGGACCGAAGCCCGCCGTCGGGGGGCGGAGCTTGATCCTCCAGCACTAACCAGCGCCATTTTCTCCTCGGCATGCTGCAGAGAAGCGGCCCCGGACTCTCCCCTGCTGTTACCTAGTACAGAGGGTCAAAATGAGAGGGGGGCTATTTGGCGCAAAAATTTGTGAAAGAGTGTTTTACACATGTATATAAAAAGCGCTGACAGACTGGGATTTTTGTCTCAGTGTACAGCGGCGCTGGGTGTGTGCTGGCATACTCTCTCTCTGTCTCTCCTAAGGGCCATATTGTGGGTCAGTCCCCATAATATTAGGTATCCCAGTGTGTGTGGGGGTGTCAGTACGTGTGTGTCGACATGTCTGAGGTAAAAAACTCATCTAGGGAGGAGGCAGAGCAGATGATTGTGGTGTCTATGTCGGCGCCGCCGACACCTGATTGGATGGATATGTGGAATGTTTTAAACACAAAAGATTGGACAAAAAAGTCCAAGGAAAAAGCAGGGAGTCAATCCATAACTTTGACTGTGTCACGGGGCCCTTCGGGGTCTCAGAAACGTCCCCTTTCACAGATAGTAGACACGGATTCCGACTCCAGTGTCGACGATGATGATGCGAAGTTGCACCCAAGGGTGGCCAAGAGTATTCAGTATATGTTTACTGCAATAAAAGATGTTTTGCATATCACTAAGGACCCCTCTGTCCCTGACATACGGGTCTGCATGTTTAAGGAAATGAAACCTGAGGTAAATTTTCCCCCATCTCACGAGCTGAACGCCCAGTTTGAAAAGTTTGGGAAACTCCAGATAAGAAACTGCAGATTCCCAAGAGAATTATTATGGCGTAACCTTTCCACTCCCAGGACAGGTTACGGTGGGAATCCTCACCCACGGTAAACAAGGCTTTAACGCGCTTGTCAAAAGATACGGCAACCCTCAAGGGTCCTGCTGATCGCAGACAGGAAACTACCTTAAAATCGATTTATACATACGGGTGCCCTACTAAGGCCGGCAGTAGCGTCGGCATGGGTGGGTAGCGCAGCTGCAGCGTGGGCAGATACCTTGTCACCTGATATTGACACCCTAGATAAAGATACAGTTTTGTTGACCTTAGGTCACATTAAAGATGCAGCATTATATATATGAGAGAAGCTGCGAGAGATATTGGGCTGTTGGGTGCAAGAGCCAATGCCATGGCAATTTCTGCTAGACGGCCCCTGTGGACCCGCCAAGGGTCAGGTGATGCTGATTCAAAAAGACATTTGGAGGCTTTGCCTTACAAAGGTGCAGTTTTATTTGGGGAGGGCTGCGCGGATCTGGTTACCACAGCTATCGTGGGTAAATCTTCTTTTTTGCCTTATGTTTCCCCACAGCAAAGGAAAACACCTCAATATCAGAGGCAGTCCTTTAGGTCGCATAAGTCCAGAAAGGGTCGGGACTCTTCCTTCCTCGCCAGAGGTGAAGGTAGAGTGAAAACAGCGCTTCCTACGGCTAGTTCCCAGGGACAAAAAGCCTCCCCGTCCTCTGGAAAATCCACTACATGACGCTGGGGCTCCGCTGAGGGAGTCCGCGCCGGTGGGGGCACTTCTTCGACTCTTCAGCCGAGTCTGGGTTCAGTCGGACTGAGATCCTTGGGTGGTAGAAATTGTATCCCAGGGATGCAAACTAGAATTCGAAGATGTGCCTCCTCACCAATTTTTCAAATCGGTCTTGCCTATTTCCTTCACAGAGAGGAATACAGTGGCAGCTGCCATACAGAATTTGTATAATCAGTAAGTGATTATCAAGGTTCCCCTGATACAACAGGGGAAGGGGTTTTATTCAAGCTTTTTTTGTGGTCCCGAAACCGGATAACTCGGTCAGGCCCATTCTGAATCTAAAAATCCCTGAACCTATATCTGAAAAGGTTCAAATTCAAGATGGAATCTCTCCGGGCAGTGATCTCCAGCCTGGAAGGGGGAGTATTTATGGTGTCATTAGACATAAAGGATGCATACCTTTATGTCCCCATATATCTTCCTCATCAGGCGCACCTGAGATTCGCTGTACAGGATTGTTCTTACCAATTTCAGGCGTTGCCGTTTGGGAGTTCCACGGCCCCGACAAGGTAATGGCGGAATTGATGGTGCTCCTGCGCAAGCAAGGCATCACAATTATCCCGTACTTGGACGATCTCCTAATAAAGGCGAGTTTAAGGGAAAAATTGTTACAAAGCGTATCTCTCTCCCTGAGAATACTACAACAACACGGCTGGATCCTAAATCTACCAAAGTCGCAGTTGGTTCCAACAACTCAACTGTCGTTTCTTGGCATGATTCTGGACACAGAAAAACAAAAGGTCTTTCTCCCAGAGAAAAAAGGCCAAGTACTCCAGAACATGGTCAGAGACCTGTTAAAGCCAAAAAGAGTGTCAGTTCAACAATGCACTCATGTATTAGACAAGATGGTGGCGGCCTACGAGGCCATTCCACACGGACTTTTCAGTGGGACCTTCTGGACAAGTGGTCAGGGTCCCACCTGCACATGCATTGGAAGATTGCCCTGTCCCCCCGGGCCTCTCTCTCTCTCTCTCTCTCTCTCTCTCTCTCTCTCTCTCTCTCTCTCTCTCTCTCTCTCTCTCTCTCTCTCTGTGGCTCCAGAGTACTAACCTTCTAGAGGGTCGCAGGTTCGGCAAGGATTGGCTTCTTGTGACCACGGACGCGAGCCTCAGAGGATGGGGAGCAGATACACAGGGGAAAAAAATAATAATAATTTGTAGGGAATACGGTCAAGCCAAGAGACTTGCCTACACATCAATGTGCTGGAATTAAGGGCCATTTACAACGTCACAGCAGTGGCGCATGTGAACCGCCAGGGCGGGACAAGAAGCAGAGCAGTAATGGCAGAAGCCAACAGGATTCTTCGCTGGGCAGAAAATCATGTAAGCAAACTGTCAGCAGTCTTCATTCCAGACAACTGGGAAGCAGACTTCCTCAGCGGACACGATCTCCATCCAGGAAAGTGGAAACTTCATCAGGAAGGCTTTACAGAAGTGACAAGTCGTTGGGGACTTCCTCAAATAGACATGATGGCATCACGCCTCAACAGGAAGATTCGGATGTATTGTCCAGGGCGAGGGACCCTCAGGCAGAGGCGGTGGACGCCCTGGAGACACCGTGGATGTTTCAGTGGGTCTATGTGTTCCCTCCACTTCCTCTCATCTCAAAAATATTGAGAATTAGAAGACGAACATGAGTGCAGACGATACTCATTGTTCCAAATTGGCCTCAAAGGGCCTGGTATGCAGATCTTCAGGGGCCCCTTCCTCTCAGGATGGACCTGCTACTACAGAGGCCATGCGTGTTCCAAGACTTACCGTGGTTACGTTGGACGGCATGGCGGTTGAACACCAAATCCTAGTTAAAAGGGTATTCCAGATCGTTCCTACTCTTATTAAAGCTAGAAAGGTTGTTTCGGCGAATCACTATCATCGTTTCGGGAGAAAATACGTGTCTTGGTGTGAAGCCAAGAATGCTCCTATTGAGGATGTCCAACTAGGACGTTTTATCCATTTTCTACAGACAGGAGTGGATATGGGCCGAAAGTTAGTCTCCGTTAAGGTGCAGATTTCTGCCTTATCCATATTCTTTCAGAAGGTATTGGCTTCTCTCACAGAAGTCCAGTTTTTTGTAAAAAGGAGTGTTGCACATCCAACCTCTTTTGGTGGCACCATGGTACCTTAAAGTGATGTTAAGTTTCCTTGAGTCACACTGGTTTGAACCACTTCAAACAGTTGAATCGAAGTTTCTCACTTGGAAAGTGGTCATGTAATTGGCCTTGGCATCTGCGAGGCGGGTGTACGCATTGGCGGCCTTGTCTTTCAAGAGCCCCTATCTGGTTTCCATACGGATAGGGCAGAGTTGAGGACTCGTCCTCAATTTCTGCCTAAAGTGGTTTCGTCATTTCATATGAGGATTTCAGGAGGATCCCTGATAACCAGCACATACAGTCCCATTTTTGAACGTTAACGCAAAGATCCAGGATCTTATCTCAGATCCCATGTGCTGTCGCCCGAAAACGGGTCATTTTCTGCACGGTAAAAACGGGCTGTAATTGGATAGCCCGATAATACTATCGGCCTAAAAAGCCCGTTTTTGCCATGTGGTAAATTAACTCCGACAGTTGGATACTGGCTTATGTGTTGACTTGCAAGTGTTATGAGAGAGGTGATTTTTTTTTTATTTTTTTTTTTCTCGTTATCCACGATACAAAGAAATCACTTCTATTTCTGTACAAGTGGGGAGAAGAGACCCATCGCTACACAAGTACCGAGTTGCAGCAGTCAAAATTGTGAGCTTTTGGGTCAAGAGAAAAGTGATTTCAAAAAGAAAGAAAACCTGTGTAAGCTCCCTCAGTGGGATCCGGATTATTATTATTACATTTTATTTATAAGGCGCCACAAGTGTTTCACAGCGCCGTACAAAGGACAGCACGGGGAGACAAAACTTAGCATTACAGTAAATAAATAACAGAAACAGAGTACAGGTAACAAAGAGCGCCACATTTCTCAAAACATAATACAGCTAAGATGTTCTGTAAGTAACGAGTGAGGAGCTTACAATCTAGTAGAAAGGGGCGACAGACGGATAACTGAGGTGCAAGCAAGCGGGAGGAGGGGGGTAGCCTGATGGCAGGATGTAAGCAAAGGAGAGATGGTCAAGGCATGAGGCAGGGGGACGGATGACAGGTCGAGAAATACTAAAGGTCAATATGACAACATGTTTTTGTGGTTTTTCGCCTGTTTTCCCAACATTCACTTGACTTACTATCCATATGGACTACGATTCAGAATGGTAACATTTGCCCGAAACGTGGCAAGCGGAGTGAGGGTCCTTGTTTCTACTGATGGTGGCCACAGAACATGAAACATACAGTATGTGGCCAAAAAAACACGTCAACCATTTTTGTGTCAACTATACCCACTGTCTGCCTTTCCCCTGTTGACCATATGCGGGTGACCTCTAACTAGACACTGCAGCGTTTCTATAACCCCCCCTTCGCAATGGTGAGACTAGTAAATTGTGTTTCACAATAAAATGTCTTGGGTTCTGTGTGGCCCCCAAAGAATCATTTATGATGGTGCAAAAGCTTAAATATGTCTGTGACGCCACACACCTATGTCAGTGGAATTGCACAGATTTATGGGGAAGTGGATGGGTTTGTGGGGCAATGTGCAGTGGGGACTGGGGGAGAGATGCAGGTCTGTAATGGTGCATATGCCTGGGCTTGCCTTCAGTGCATGCACAGAACAGATTGAAGAAAGGTACGTTGCGTAAACTGGCCTGGCACTCGCTCTGTGTCAGCTCCTGTAAATAAAGTTTAGAAAAATGGCATAGGAATTTAGATGGGCAGCGTGGCGGTATGCCGGGAGCAGCATACGGCATGCACATGAAAAGTGGGCACGGACGGCCGTGGACGGGGGCGTGCCTCGCCACACAACGTCACTAATGGGGCACGCCACACCCCGCGGAATCACTGATGCTGCCCTGCACCGCCGCACGGCATCTATTCACGGCGGCAGCTTGCTGTTTCAGCAAGGCGGCGCTGCAGGGGCAGGGTGCATTTTGCCCTTTAAAAACCGGGCAGGGCTTGACGCCCTACTAAAACAGCCTGGCGTGAACACTAATGATCTATCAAGCTCAAAGAGAACTTTGAGAAATGGGGTATCATTGTATGCTCCTGCTTATTACTACTGAGCCCTTCATTGTTTGTGTATGTTACACTCAGACTGCATTTTGATTGAATAAACCGTTTGATGACTCTGTGGGGCAGATTCATTTAGCCGCTGGCTGAGTCGTGTGGTCTCCCGGGTAACGTGCTTGGAGCTACTTTTGAGCGGAAATAAGCATTAACTGCTCGCGGGCTTATTGCAGTTCTGTGATTGAATCACTCTGGAGAACAGACTCAATACCAAACTTTCTCTAACGTCCTAAGTGGATGCTGGGGACTCCGTCAGGACCATGGGGTTTAGCGGCTCCGCAGGAGACAGGGCACAATAATAAAAGCTTTAGGATCAGGTGGTGTGCACTGGCTCCTCCCCCTATGACCCTCCTCCAAGCCTCAGTTAGATTTTTGTGCCCGGCCGAGAAGGGTGCAATCTAGGTGGCTCTCCTGAGCTGCTTAGAATAAAAGTTTAAGTTAGGTTTTTTATTTTCAGTGAGTCCTGCTGGCAACAGGCTCACTGCTACGAGGGACTTAGGGGAGAGAAGTAAACTCACCTGCGTGCAGGATGGATTTGCTTCTTAGGCTACTGGACACCATTAGCTCCAGAGGGAGTCGGAACACAGGTCTCACCCTGGGGTTCGTCCCGGAGCCGCGCCGCCGACCCCCCTTGCAGATGCCGAAGTTGAAGAGGTCCAGAGGTCCAGAAACAGGCGGCAGAAGACTTTCAGTCTTCATAAGGTAGCGCACAGCACTGCAGCTGTGCGCCATTGTTGTCAGCACACTTCACCAACAGTCACCAACTGTCACTGAGGGTGCAGGGCGCTGGGGGGGGCGCCCTGGGCAGCAATGTATAATACCTTTTTATGGCTAAAATACATCACATATAGCCCTTGAGGCTATATGGATGTATTTAACCCCTGCCAGATCTCACAAACTCCGGGAGAAGAGCCCGCCGTTTTAGGGGGCGGGGCCTATTCTCCTCAGCACACGGCGCCATTTTCCTGCTCAGCTCTGCTGTGAGGAAGGCTCCCAGGCTCTCCCCTGCACTGCACTACAGAAACAGGGTTAAAACAGAGAGGGGGGGCACTTATTTGGCGATATGATTACATATGTGAAAATGCTATAAGGGAAAACACTTGTATAAGGGGTTGTCCCTGTATAATTATAGCGTTTTTGGTGTGTGCTGGCAAACTCTCCCTCTGTCTCCCCAAAGGGCTAGTGGGGTCCTGTCCTCTATCAGAGCATTCCCTGTGTGTGTGCCGTGTGTCGGTACGTGTGTGTCGACATGTAGGAGGACGATGTTGGTGAGGAGGCGGAGCAAATTGCCTGTATTGGTGATGTCACTCTCTAGGGAGTCGACACCGGAATGGATGGCTTATTTAGGAATTACGTGATAATGTCAACACGATGCAAGGTCGGTTGACGACATGAGACGGCCGGCAAACAAATTAGTACCTGTCCAGGCGTCTCAGACACCGTCAGGGGCTTGTAAAAACGCCCATTTACCTCAGTTGGTCGACACAGACACGGACACTGACTTCAGTGTCGACGGTGAAGAAACAAACGTATTTTCCTTTAGGGCCACACGTTACATGTTAAGGGCAATGAAGGAGGTGTTACATATTTCTGATACTACAAGTACCACAAATAAGGGTATTATGTAGGGTGGGAATAATCTACTTGTAGTTTTTCCTGAATCAGATAAATTAAAGTGTGTGATGATACGTGGGTTTCCTCCGATAGAAAATTATTGGAGGTATACCCTTTCCCGCCAGAAGTGAGGGCGAGTTGGGAAACACACCTTAGGGTGGATAAGGCGCTCACACGCTTATAAAAACAAGTGGCGTTACCGTCTCCAGATACGGCCGCCCTCAAAGAGCCAGCTGATAGGAAGCTGAAAAATATCCTAAAAAGTATATACACACATACTGGTGTTATACTACGACCAGCAATCGCCTCAGCCTGGATGTGCAGCGCTGGGGGGGCTTGGTCGGATTTCCTGACTGAAAATATTGATACCCTTGACAGGAACAATATTTTATTGACTATAGAGCATTTTAAGGATGCATTTCTATATATGCGAGATGCGCAGAGGGATATTTGCATTCTGGCATCAAGAGTAGATGTGATGTCCATATCTGCCAGACGATGTTTATAGACACGACAGTGGTCAGGTGATGCAGATTCCAGACGGCACATGGAAGTATTGCCGTATAAAGGGGCGGTCCATCGGACCTGGTGGCCATGGCAACAGCTGGAAAATCCACTTTTGTTACCCCAAGTCACATCTCAGCAGAAAAGGACACAGTCCTTTCGTACCCATAAAGGCAGGCGGGCAAAAGGCCAGTCATATCTGCCCAGGGTTAGAGGAAAGGGAAGAAGACTGCAGCAGGCAGCCCATTCCCAGGAACAGAAGTCCTCCACAGCTTCTGCCAAGTCCGCAGCATGATGCTGGGGCCATACAAGCGGACTCAGGTGCGGTGGGGGGTCATCTCAAGAGTTTCAGCACGCAGTGGGCTCACTCGCAAGTGGACTCCTGGATCCTACACGTAGTATCCCAGGTGTACATTGGAAATTCGAGACGTCTTCCCCTCACAAGTTCCTGAAGTCTGCTTTACCAACGTCTCCCTCCGACAGGGAGGCAGTATTGGGAAAAAATTCACAGGCTGTATTCCCAGCAGGTGATAATCAAAGTACCCCTCCTACAACAAGGGAAGGGGTATTATTCCACACTATATTGTGGTACTGAAGCCAAACGGCTCGGTGAGATCTAAAAGATTTGAACAATTACATACAAGGGTTCAAATCAAGATGGAGTCACTCAGAGCAGTGATAGCGAACCAGGACGATATGGTGTCACTGGATATCAGGGACGCTTACCTACATGTCCAAATTTTGCCCTTCTCACCTAGGGTATCTCGGGTTCGTGGTACAGAACTGTCACTATCAGTTCAGAAGCTGCCGTTTGGATTGTCCACGGCACCCCGGGTCTTTACCATGGTAATGGCCGAAATGATGATTCTTCCTAAAAGAAATATGGACGCTTTCCTGATAAGGGCAAGGTCCAGAGAACAGTTGGCGGTCGGAGTAGCACTATCTCAAGTAGTTCTACGACAGCACGAGTGGATTCTAAATATTCCAAAATCGCAGCTTTTTCCGACGACACGTCTAATGTTCCTAGGAATGATTCTGGACACAGTCCAGAAAAGGATGTTTTCTCCCGGAGAAGAAGGCCAGGGAGTTATCCGAGCTAGTCAGGAACCTCCTAAAACCAGGAAAAGTATCAGTGCATCATTGCACAAGGCTCCTGTGAAAAATGGTGGTTTCTTACAAAGCGATCCCATTCGGTAGATTTCACGCAAGAACCTTTCAGTGGAATCTGCTGGGAAAATGGTCCGGATCGCATCTTCAGATGCATCAGCGGATAACCCTGTCTCCAAGGACAAGGGTGTTTTCTTCTGCGGTGGCTGCAGAGTGCTCATCTATGAAAGGGCCGCAGATTCGACATTCAGGACTGGGTCCTGGTGATCACGGATGCCAGCCTGAGTGGCTGGGGAGCAGTCACACAAGGAAAAAATTTCCAGGGAGTGTGATCAAGTCTGGAGACTTCTCTCCACATAAATATACTGGAGCTAAGGGCAATTTACAAGGCTCTAAGCTTAGCAAGACCTCTGCTTCAAGGTCAGCCGGTATTGATCCAGTGGGACAACATCACGGCAGTCGCCCACGTAAACAGACAGGGCGGCACATGAAGCAGTAGGGAAATGGCAGAAACTGCAAGGATTCTTCGCTGGGCGAAAAATCATGTGATAACACTCTCAGCAGTGTTAATTCCGGGAGTGGAAAACTGGGAAGCAGACTTCCTCAGCAGGCATAACCTCCACCCGGGAGAGTGGGGACTTCAGCGGGAAGTCTTCCACATGATTGTAAACCGTTGGGAAAAACCAAAGGTGGACATGATGGCGTCCCGCCTGAACAAAAAACTAGACAAATATTGCGCCAGGTCAAGGGACCCTCAGGCAATAGCGGTGGACGCTCTGGTAACACTGTGGGTGTACCAGTCAGGGTATGTGTTCCCTCCTATGCATCTCATACCAAAAGTACTGAGAATCATAAGAAGGAGATGAGTAAGAACGATACTCGTGGTTCCGGATGGGTCAAGAAGGACTTGGTACCCGGAACTTCAAGAGATGCTCACGGAAGAACCGTGGCCTCTACCTTTAAGAAAGGACCTGCTCCAGCAGGGGCCTTGTCTGTTCCAAGACTTACCGCGGCTGCGTTTGACGGCATGGCAGTTGAACGCCGGATCCTGAAAGGGCATTCCAGATGAAGTCATCCCTACCCTGGTCGAAGCCAGGAAGGATGTAACCGCAAAACATTTTCACCGCATTTGGCGAAAATATGTTGCGTGGTGTGAGGCCAAGAAGGTCCCTACAGAGGAATTCCAACTGGGTCGTTTCCTACATTTCCTGAAAACAGGACTGTCTATGGGCCTAAAATTAGGGTCCATTAAGGTTCAAATTTCGACCCTGTCGAATTTCTTCCAGAAAGAACTGGCTTCAGTGCCTGAAGTTCAGACGTTTGTAAAAGGGGTACTGCATATACAGCCTCCTTTTGTGCCCCCAGTGGCACCTTGGGATCTCAATGTTGTTTTGAGTTTCCTAAAGTCACATTGGTTTGATCCACTCACCACTGTGGAATTAAAATATTTCACATGGAAGGTGAAGATTCTATTAGCCCTGGCTTCAGCCAGGCGTGTGTCAGAATGGGCGGCTTTATCATATAAAAGCCCTTACTTAATTTTTCATTCTGACAGGGCAGAATTGAGGACTCGTCCTCAATTTCTCCTTAAGGTGTTTTCTGTTTTTCACATGAACCAACCTATTGTGGTACCTGCGGCTACTAGGGACTTGGAGGACTCCAAGTTACTTGACGTTGTCAGGGCCCTGAAAATATATGTTTCCAGGACGACTGGAGTCAGAAAATCTGACTCGCTGTTTAGCCTGTATGCACCCAACAAGATGGGTGTTCCTGCTTCTAAGCAGACGATTGCTCGCTGGATTTGTAGTACAATTCAGCTTGCACATTCTGTGGCAGGCTTGCCACAGCCAAAATCAGTAAAAGCCCATTCCACAAGGAAGTGGGCTCATCTTGGGCGGCTGCCCGAGGGGTCTCGGCTTTACAACTTTGCCGAGCTGCTACTTGGTCAGGGGCACACCCTGACTAGGGAGGACCTGAAGTTCTCTCATTCGGTGCTGCAGAGTCATCCGCACTCTCCCGCCCGTTTGGGAGCTTTGGTATAATCCCCATGGTCCTGACGGAGTCCCCAGCATCCACTTAGGACGTTAGAGAAAATAAGAATTTACTTACCGATAATTCTATTTCTCGTAGTCCGTAGTGGATGCTGGGCGCCCATCCCAAGTGCGGATTGTCTGCAATACTTGTACATAGTTATTGTTACAAAAATCGGGTTATTCTTGTTGTGAGCCATCTTTTCAGAGGCTCCTTCGTTATCATACTGTTAACTGGGTTCAGATCACAGGTTGTACGGTGTGATTGGTGTGGCTGGTATGAGTCTTACCCGGGATTCAATATCCTTCCTTATTATGCACGCTCGTCCGGGCACAGTATCCTAACTGAGGCTTGGAGGAGGGTCATAGGGGGAGGAGCCAGTGCACACCACCTGATCCTAAAGCTTTTATTATTGTGCCCTGTCTCCTGCGGAGCCGCTAAACCCCATGGTCCTGACGGAGTCCCCAGCATCCACTACGGACTACGAGAAATAGAATTATCGGTAAGTAAATTCTTATTTTACCAATGGCTAATTAAATGTACCCCCTATAAATACCAACTTGTCATGCAATGCTATTTGGAACGATACACTGCTGCAGAATTTACTATTAAGCGATAGTGTATGTAACATTATGTATAAAGATTTGTATGTGTGTTAGGTCGTGGAATGGCCTTAATCTAACATAGGCACGTCCTCATTTAATAGGTGTTTTTTTTTTTCTCATACGTCCTAGAGGATGCTGGGGTCACATCAAGAACCATGGGGTATAGACGGGATCCGCAGGAGACATGGGCACTTTAAGACTTTGAATGGGTGTGAACTGGCTCCTCCCTCTATGCCCCTCCTCCAGACTCCAGTTTAGAATCTGTGCCCAGGCAGACTGGATGCACACTGAGGAGCTCTACTGAGTTTCTCGGAAAATACTTTGTTAGGTTTTTTATGTTCAGGGAGCACTGCTGGCACCAGTCCCCCTGCATCGTGGGACTTAGGGGAGAGTAGTCATACCTACTTCTGTGAGTTTAAAGGCCCTGCTTCTTGTCTACAGGACACCATTAGCTCCTGAGGGTTGGGAACACTAGGTACGCCTAGGGGTTCACTCCCAGAGCCTGCCGTCACCCCCCTTGCAGAGCCAGAAGTCAGAAGACAGGTGAGTAGAAGAAGATAGAAGACTTCAGTGACGGATTCTAAGGTACCGCACAGCGGCCGCGCTGCGCACCATGCTCCCACACAGAGGCACTACAGGGTGCAGGGCGCCCTCTGGGCAGCATAAAAATCCTCTTTTCAGGCTGGCAAAGTGAAATTGGTGTGCCTTGGCACCAAATTCTTACCCCCACCAGCATTATTAGTTTTAAAAAATAGCGGGCTGAAGGGGGCGTGGCTTAGCCCTCACAGCTCTCATCGGTGCCATTTTCTCTCCAGAGCTGCAGAGACGCTGGTCCTTCCTCACCACTGCTATAACAAGTAACCGGGTGCAAAACAGGGGGGCACAGCAAATTTGGTGCTTAAATATGTTTTCTCTAACGTCCTAGTGGATGCTGGGACTCCGTCAGGACCATGGGGAATAGCGGGCTCCGCAGGAGACAGGGCACATCTAAAAAAGCTTTTAGGTCACATGGTGCGTACTGGCTCCTCCCCCTATGACCCTCCTCCAAGCCTCAGTTAGGTTTTTGTGCCCGTCCGAGAGGGTGCAATCTAGGTGGCTCTCCTAAAGAGCTGTTTAGAAAAGTTTTTTTTTTTAGGTTTCAATCTCAGTGATTCCTGCTGGCAACAGGATCACTGCATCGAGGGACTTAGGGGAGAGATTTCCAACTCACCTGCGTGCAGGATGGATTGGAGTCTTAGGCTACTGGACACTTAGCTCCAGAGGGAGTCGGAACACAGGTCAGCCTGGGGTTCGTCCCGGAGCCGCGCCGCCGATCCCCCTTACAGACGCTGAAGAGACGGCAGAACGGAGGTCCGGAAAGCAGGCGGCAGAAGACTCCTCAGTCTTCTTGAAGGTAGCGCACAGCACGGCAGCTGTGCGCCATTGTTGTCACACGGCTCACTGACTCAGTCACGGAGGGTGCAGGGCGCTGCTGGGGGCGCCCTGGGCAGCAATATAATTACCTTTAGTGGCAAAATAAATACATCACATATAGCCATTAAGGCTATATGTATGTATTTTAACCCAGGCCAGTTTCTTAAAAACCGGGGAAAAGCCCGCCGAAAAAGGGGCGGAGCTTATTCTCCTCAGCACTCAGCGCCATTTTCCTGCTCAGCTCCGCTGGTGAGGAAGGCTCCCAGGTCTCTCCCCTGCACTGCACTACAGAAACAGGGTAACAAAGAGAAGGGGGGCATAAATTGGCGATATTTATATATTAAGAGCGCATATATAGTAAACAACACCTTCTAGGGTTGTTTATATACATTTATAGCGCTTTTGGTGTGTGCTGGCAAACTCTCCCTCTGTCTCCCCAAAGGGCTAGGGGGTCCTGTCTTCGATTAGAGCATTCCCTGTGTGGCTGCTGTGTGTCGGTACGTGTGTGTCGACATGTATGAGGACGATGTTGGTGTGGAGGCAGAGCAATTGCCGATGATGGTAATGTCACCCCCTAGGGAGTCGACACCGGAATGGATGGCTTTAGTTATGGAATTACGTGATAATGTCAGCACATTACAAAAGTCAGTTGACGAAATAAGACGCCCGGCAAACCAGTTAGTACCGGTTCAGGCGTCTCAGACACCGTCAGGGGCTGTAAAACGTCCTTTACCTCAGTCAGTCGACACGGGTACCGACACAGATGAATCTAGTGTCGACGGTGAAGAAACAAACGTATTTTCCAATAGGGCCACACGTTATATGATCACGGCAATGAAGGAGGCTTTGCAGATCTCTGATACTGCTGGTACCTCAAAAAGGGGTATTATGTGGGGGGTGAAAAAACTACCTGTATTTTTTCCAGAATCAGAGGAATTGAATGACGTGTGTGATGAAGCGTGGGTTAACCCCGATAGAAAACTGCTAATTTCCAAGAAGTTATTGGCATTATACCCTTTCCCACCAGAGGTTAGGGCGCGCTGGGAAACACCCCCTAGGGTGGATAAGGCGCTCACACGTTTATCAAAGCAAGTGGCGTTGCCGTCTCCTGATACGGCCGCCCTCAAGGATCCAGCAGATAGGAGGCTGGAAACTACACTGAAGAGTATATACACACATACTGGTGTTATACTGCGACCGGCAATAGCCTCAGCCTGGATGTGCAGTGCTGGGGTAGTGTGGTTGGATTCTCTGACTGAAAATATTGATACCCTGGATAGGGACAGTATTTTATTGACTCTAGAGCAATTAAAGGATGCTTTCCTTTATATGCGAGATGCTCAGAGGGATGTTTGTACTCTAGCATCAAGAGTAAGCGCGATGTCCATATCTGCCAGAAGAAGTTTATGGACGCGACAGTGGTCAGGTGATGCGGATTCCAAGAGGCATATGGAAGTATTGCCATATAAAGGAGAGGAATTGTTTGGGGTCGGTCTTTCGGACCTGGTGGCCACGGCAACTGCCGGCAAATCCACTTTTTTACCTCAGACCCCCTCCCAACAGAAAAAGACACCGTCTTTTCAGCCGCAGTCCTTTCGCTCCTATAAAAAGCGACCAAAAGGACAGTCTTATCTGCCGCGAGGCAGAGGAAAGGGTAAGAAAGGGCAGCAAGCAGCCCCTGCCCAGGAACAGAAGCCCGCCCCGGCTTCTACAAAGCCATCAGCATGACGCTGGGGCTTTACAAGCGGACTCAGGAACGGTGGGGGGTCGACTCAAGATTTTCAGCAATCAATGGGTTCACTCACAAGTGGACCCGTGGGTCCTGCAGATAGTATCTCAGGGGTTACATGCTGGAGTTCGAAAGGTCTCCCCCTCGCCGGTTCCTAAAGTCTGCTTTACCAACGTCTCCCTCAGAAAGGACGTCGGTTTTGGAAGCCATTCACAAGCTGTATTCTCAGCAGGTGATAGTCAAGGTACCCCTCCTACAACAGGGAAAGGGGTATTATTCCACACTATTTGTGGTACCGAAACCGGACGGTTCGGTAAGGCCTATTCTAAATCTGAAATCCTTGAACCTGTACATAAAGAAATTCAAGTTCAAGATGGAGTCACTCAGAGCAGTGATAGCGAATCTGGAAGAAGGAGACTTCATGGTGTCCTTGGACATAAAAGATGCTTATCTACATGTCCCGATTTACCCCTCACACCAAGGGTATCTCAGGTTCGTGATACAAGACTGTCATTATCAGTTTCAAACGCTGCCGTTTGGGTTGTCCACGGCCCCTCGGGTCTTTACCAAGGTAATGACCGAAATGATGGTTCTTCTACGAAGAAAAGGCGTATTAATTATCCCTTACTTGGACGATCTCCTGATAAGGGCAAAGTCCAGAGAACAGCTGGAAGTCGGTGTAGCGCTAACACAAGTAGTGCTTCAGCAACACGGGTGGATTCTAAATCTTCCAAAATCTCAATTGACCCCGACAACACATCTGCTGTTCCTGGGCATGATTCTGGACACGGTTCAGAAAAAGGTATTTCTCCCGGAAGAGAAAGCAAGGGAGTTATCCGAACTTGTCAAGAACCTCCTAAAGCCAGGAACTGTGTCAGTACATCAATGCACAAGAGTCCTGGGAAAGATGGTGGCTTCGTACGAAGCGATTCCATTCGGCAGATTCCATGCACGAACATTTCAGTGGGATCTGCTGGACAAATGGTCCGGATCGCATCTACACATGCATCAGCGGATAACACTGTCACCGAGAACAAGGTTGTCTCTCCTGTGGTGGTTGCAGACTGCCCATCTGTTAGTGGGCCGCAGATTCGGCATACAGGACTGGGTCCTGGTGACTACGGATGCCAGCCTACGAGGTTGGGGAGCAGTCACAAAGGGAAGAAACTTCCAGGGCGTGTGGTCAAACCTGGAGACGTCTCTTCACATAAATATACTGGAGCTAAGAGCGATCTACAATGCTCTAAGCCTGGCAAAATCGCTGCTTCAGGGTCAGCCGGTGTTGATCCAGTCCGACAACATCACGGCAGTCGCCCACGTAAACCGACAAGGCGGCACGAGAAGCAGGAGTGCAATGGCAGAAGCTGCAAGGATTCTGCGCTGGGCGGAGAATCATGTCATAGCACTGTCAGCAGTGTTCATCCCGGGAGTGGACAACTGGGAAGCAGATTTCCTCAGCAGACACGACCTTCACCCGGGAGAGTGGGGACTTCATCCAGAAGTTTTCCACATGATTGTGAACCGTTGGGAAAAACCAAAGGTGGACATGATGGCGTCTCGCCTCAACAAAAAATTGGACAGGTATTGCGCCAGGTCAAGAGACCCTCAGGCAATAGCTGTGGACGCTCTGGTAACACCGTGGGTGTACCAGTCAGTGTATGTGTTCCCTCCTCTGCCTCTCATACCAAAGGTACTGAGAATTATACGGAAAAGAGGAGTAAGAACAATACTGGTAGCTCCGGACTGGCCAAGAAGAACTTGGTATCCGGAACTTCAAGAGATGCTCACGGAGGATCCGTGGCCTCTACCTCTAAGAAGGGATCTGCTTCAGCAGGGACCTTGTATGTTCCAAGACTTACCGCGGCTGCGTTTGACGGCATGGCGGTTGAACGCCGGATTCTAAAAGAGAAGGGCATTCCTGAGGAAGTTATTCCTACTTTAATTAAAGCCAGGAAAGAAGTGACCGCACAACATTATCACCGCAATTGGAGAAAATATGTTGCGTGGTGTGAGGCCAAGAAGGCTCCAACGGAAGAATTTCAATTGGGTCGATTCTTACATTTCCTGCAAGCAGGATTGTCTATGGGCCTCAAATTGGGGTCCATTAAAGTTCAAATTTCGGCCTTATCAATTTTCTTCCAGAAGGAATTGGCGTCAGTGCCTGAAGTACAAACTTTTGTCAAAGGTGTACTACATATACAACCCCCAATAGTGCCTCCAGTGGCACCGTGGGATTTGAACGTGGTTCTAAATTTTCTCAAATCTCATTGGTTTGAGCCTTTAAAATCGGTAGATTTAAAATACCTTACATGGAAGGTAACCATGCTGTTGGCCCTGGCTTCAGCCAGGAGAGTTTCGGAGTTGGCAGCTTTGTCATACAAAAGCCCATATCTGATATTCCATTCGGACAGGGCAGAATTGAGGACACGTCCTCAATTTCTCCCTAAGGTGGTTTCGGCATTTCACTTGAACCAGCCTATTGTGGTGCCTGCGGCTACTAGCGACTTGGAGGACTCCAAGTTACTGGACGTTGTCAGAGCATTAAAAATATATATTTCAAGGACAGCTGGAGTCAGAAAATCTGACTCGTTGTTTACATTGTATGCACCCAACAAGTTGGGTGCTCCTGCGTCTAAACAGACGATTGCACGTTGGATATGTAGTACAATCCAACTTGCACATTCTGTGGCAGGCCTGCCACAGCCTAAATCTGTAAAGGCCCATTCCACAAGGAAAGTGGGCTCATCCTGGGCGGCTGCCCGAGGAGTCTCGGCATTACAACTTTGCCGAGCAGCTACGTGGTCAGGGGAGAACACGTTTGTAAAATTTTACAAATTTGATACTCTGGCTAAAGAGGACCTGGAGTTCTCTCATTCGGTGCTGCAGAGTCATCCGCACTCTCCCGCCCGTTTGGGAGCTTTGGTATAATCCCCATGGTCCTGACGGAGTCCCAGCATCCACTAGGACGTTAGAGAAAATAAGAATTTACTTACCGATAATTCTATTTCTCATAGTCCGTAGTGGATGCTGGGCGCCCATCCCAAGTGCGGATTGTCTGCAATGCTTGTACATAGTTATTGTTACAAAAATCGGGTTATTACTGTTGTTGTGAGCCATCTATTCAGAGGCTACTTCGTTTGTGTTATCATACTGTTAACTGGGTTCAGATCACAAGTTGTACGGTGTGATTGGTGTGGCTGGTATCAGTCTTACCCGGGATTCAAGATCCTTCCTTATTGTGTACGCTCGTCCGGGCACAGTACCTAACTGAGGCTTGGAGGAGGGTCATAGGGGGAGGAGCCAGTACGCACCATGTGACCTAAAAGCTTTTTTAGATGTGCCCTGTCTCCTGCGGAGCCCGCTATTCCCCATGGTCCTGACGGAGTCCCAGCATCCACTACGGACTATGAGAAATAGAATTATCGGTAAGTAAATTCTTATTATTATAAAGCGCTGCAGGGCCTGAGGCAATATATATAAAGTTTCAGAACCGGGACAGGCGCTGGGTTGTGAGCTGGCAAACTCCCTCTGTGTTTCTCTGACAGGCTTTACTGTGGGTCTGTCCCCCTTTTGGCCCAGTGTGTCTGTGGGTGTCGGTACAGATGTGTCGGCATGTCTGAGGCGGAGTGCTCTTCCCAGGAGGAGACTGTGTTAGGGGCAGAAACGGCTGTGGGATTGACCCTGTCGGCACCGCCGACTCCTGACTGGGTAAATGTGTTGAATGCTAATGTGGCTCTTATTAATAAGAGATTAGATAAATCTGAGTCTCAGAACCAGGTATGGAAAAAATCTGTGGAGGATGTGTTATCACAGGTCCAGACCCCCTCGGGGTCACATAAACGTTCGTTTGCTCAGTTAGCAGACACAGATACCGACACGGACACTGACTCCAGTGTCGACTATAGTGATTCCAGATTAGACCCAAAATTGGCAAAGAGCATTCAGTACATGATTGTGGTAATAAAAGACGTATTGCATATCACCGAGGACCCTGCTGTTCCTGATACTAGGGTCTGTATGTTTAAGGGAAAGAAACCTGAGGTAATGTTTCCTCCCTCTCATGAACTGAATGCCCTTTTTGAAAAAATGTGGGAAAATCCTGACAAAAAGTTTCTGATTCCCAAAAGGATTCAAATGGCGTATCCGTTCCCCTCTGGGGATAGAGAAAAGTGGGAGTCACCTCCCATTGTGGACAAGGCGCTATCACGGTTGTCTAAAAAGGTGGCTTTACCGTCTCCTGACACGGCAGCCCTTAAGGATCCTACGGATCGTAGACAGGAAAATACGCTAAAATCCATTTACGTCACCACGGGTACACTACTCAGACCAGCTATTGCATCTGCGTGGGTGAGTAGTCCTATCGAAAAGTGGGCAGATAACTTGTCATCTGATATTGATACCCTGGATATACCATCCTTTTAACGCTGGGTTATATCAGGGACGCTGCAGCCTACCTAAAGGAGGCGGCGAGAGATATTGGCCTCTTGGGATCAAGGGCCAATGCCATGGCAGTCTCAGCTAGGAGAGCATTAATGGAATGCTGATGCTGACTCTAAGAAAGCTATGGAGTCTCTACCGTTTAAAGGTGGTGTATTGTTTGGTGAAGGTCTCGCTGAGTTGGTATCTACGGCTACCGCGGGTAAGTCGTCATTTTTGCCTTATGTTCCTCCACAACAAAAGAAAGCTCACCACTTGCAGATGCAGTCCTTTCGGCCAAATAAATACAAAAAAGGCCGAGGTTATTCCTTCCTTGCTAATAGAGGAAAAGGTAAAAGATCTCCGGCCGTGGCAGGTTCTCAGGAGCAGAAGTCATCCCCGGCTTCTGCCAAATCCACCGCATGACGCTGGGGCTCCTCTGCGGGAGTCCGCACCGGTGGGGGCGCATCTCAAGCTCTTCAGTCAATTCTGGGTTCGTTCGGCCCTAGACCCGTGGATTTTAGAAATAGTGTCCCAGGGGTACAAACTGGAGTTTCAAGACGTCCCCCCTCGACGTTTTTTCAAATCAGCTTACCAGCTTCTCTTCCGAACAGGGAGGTAGTATGCGATGCAATACAAAAGTTGTGTCTGAATCAAGTCATTGTCAGGGTTCCCCAGGCACAACAGGGAGAAGGCTTTTATTCAAGCTTGTTTGTGGTTCCGAAGCCGGACGGCTCGGTCAGACCAATTCTGAACCTAAAGTCCCTCAATCATTACCTAAGAAAATTTAAATTCAAGATGGAATCTCTCCGAGCAGTGATCTCCAGTCTCGAGGAAGGGGATTTCATGGTGTCGATCGACATAAAGGATGCCTACTTACACATCCCCATATATCCTCCGCATCAGGCTTACCTGAGGTTTGCTACTCAGGATTGTCATTACCAATTTCAGACGTTGCCGTTTGGTCTGTCCACGGCTCCGAGGATTTTCACCAAGGTAATGGCGGAAATGATGGTTCTCCTTCGCAGGCAAGGAGTCACAATTATCCCTTACCTGGACGATCTCCTGATAAAGGCGAGATCCAAAGACAAGCTGGAGCAGGACATTGCGCTCTCCCTGACAGTTCTGCAACAACATGGTTGGCTCCTAAACCTGCCGAAGTCACAGTGAAATCCGACGAAGCGGCTGTTGTTTTTGGGAATGATTCTGGACACGGAATTACAGAGTTTTTCTTCCAGAAGAGAAGGCTCTGGAAATTCAGAGTTTGGTCAAACAAATTCTGAAACCAGCGAGAGTATCAATTCATCAATGCACTCAGTTGCTGGGGAAGATGGTGGCGGCCTACGAGGCCATTCAGTTTGGCAGATTCCATGCCAGAGTGTTTCAGTGGGACCTATTGGACAAGTGGTCCGGATCCCATCTGCACATACACCGGAAAATAATTCTATCCTCCAAGACCAGAATCTCACTCCTGTGGTGGCTGCACAGCTCTCACCTCCTAGAGGGACGCCGGTTTAGGATCCAGGACTGGATCCTAGTAACCACGGATGCGAGTCTCCGAGGCTGGGGAGCAGTCACACAGGGAGAAACCTTCCAGGGAAAATAGTCAAGCCAGGAAGTTTGTCTACACATAAACGTTCTGGAGTTAAGGGCCATTTACAATGGCCTTCTTCAATCGGAACGTCTTCTTGGCAACCGGCCCGTCCTAATACAATCGGACAATATAACAGCAGTAGCGCACATAAACCGCCAGGGCGGAACAAAGAGCAGGGCGGCAATGGCAGAGGCCACAAATGTTCTCCGCTGGGCGGAAAGGCATACAAGCTCTCTATCAGCAATCTTCATTCCAGAAGTGGACAACTGGGAAGTAGACTTCCTCAGCAGAAACTATCTCCATCCAGGAGAGTGGGGTCTTCATCAAAAGGTCTTCACAGAAGTAACAAGTCTTTGGGGAATTCCTCAAATAGACATGATGGCGTCTCGCCTAAAAAAGAAACTTCAGAGATATTGTTCCAGGTCGAGGGACCCTCAAGCAATAGCGGTGGACGTGCTGGTAACACCATGGGTGTTTCAGTCGGTGTATGTGTTTCCTCCGCTTCCACTCATTCCAAAGGTGCTAAAGATCATAAGAAGAACAAAAGGTTCAGGTGATCCTCATTGCTCCGGACTGGCCAAGGAGGGCTTGGTATCCAGATCTTCAGGAATTACTTATAAGAGATCCCTGGCCTCTTCCTCCTACGAGAGGATCTGTTACAGCAGGGGCCGTGCGTGTACCACGACTTACAGCGGCTACGTTTGACGGCTTGGTGGTTGAACGCCGGATTCTAGCCCGAAAGGGTATTCCCAGTGAAGTTATTCCCACACTTCTTCAGGCTAGAAAAGGAGTAGCATCTAAACATTATCACCGTATTTGGAGAAAATGTGTCTTGGTGTGAATCCGAGAAGGCTCCTATGGAAGAATTTCAACTAGGGCGTTTTCTCCATTTCCTGCAAGCAGGTGTGGATGCAGGCCTAAAGTTAGGCTCGATTTAAAGTACAAATTTCGGCCTTATCGGTTTCTTTCAATAACAATAGGCTTCCTTTCCAGAAGTTCAGACTTTTGTGAAAGGAGTTTTGCACATCCAACCTCCATTTGTGCCCCAGTGGCACTATGGGATCTTAATGTGGTGTTGCATTTTCTTCAATCACATTGGTTTGAACCTTTACAGAAGACCACTTGGAAAGTGGTCATGCTATTGGCCTTAGCATCCGCAAGGCCTGGAAAATTTATGTCGCCAGAACGGCTCAACTTAGGAAAACGGAAGCTCTGTTTATCCTGTATGCTGCCAACAAGATTGGAATGCCTGCTTTCAAGCCGACTATTGCGCGCTGGATCTGTAATACGATTCGGCATGCTCATTCTACGGCTGGATTGCCGTTACCAAAATCAGTGAAGGCCCACTCTACCAGAAAAGTGGGCTCATTCTGGACGGCTGCCCGCGGTGTCTCGGCATTACAACTCTGCCGAGCAGCTACTTGGTCGGGTTCAAACTTCTTTTGTGAAATTTTACTTGTTTGATACCCTGGCTGATGAGGACCTCATGTTTGGTCAATCGGTGCTGCAGAGTCATCCGCACTCTCCCGCCCGTTCTAGAGCTTTGGTATAAACCCCATGGTTCTTATGGTGTCCCCAGCATCCTCTAGGACACAGGTTCTCAAACTCGGTCCTCAGGACCCCACACAGTGCATGTTTTGCAGGTCTCCTCACAGAATCACAAGTGAAATAATTTGCTCCAGCTGTGGACCTTTTAAAATGTGTCAGTGAGTAATTAATACACCTGTGCACCTGCTGGGTTACCTGCAAAACATGCACTGTGTGGGGTCCTGAGGACCGAGTTTGAGAACCCCTGCTCTAGGATGTATGAGAAAATAGGATTTTAATACCTACCAGTAAATCCTTTTCTCTTAGTCCGTAGAGGATGCTGGGCGCCCGTCCCAGTGCGGACTCTATCTGCAGTTATTAGTTATGTTTACACACGGGTTGTGTTACGTTATGGTCAGCCTGTTGCTGACGTTGTTCATGCCGTTGACTGGAGTTTCTGTTAAATGCCATGTTGTACGGCGTGTTTGAGGTGTGAGCTGGTATGTGTCCCACCTTGGTTAACAATAAGAGGATTTTGGTACTTACCGATAAATCCATTTCTCTGAATCCTCTAGGGGACACTGGAGTTCCTTAGACATTAGGGGTGTGAAGCTTGCAAACCGGAGGTATGGCACAATCTAAATCAGTATTGTCTGCACAGCCGGTTCCTCCGCCTTCACATCCCTCCTCCCTCAGTTTTGAAAATGTGACTGAGAGAATAGGACATGAGACTACCGCACCTGGCGAGGAACCGAACCGTATAACATAACAAACGGCAACCAAGCACTTCTTTAACCGAACTAACACCGTTTGTACGAACTGTTTAAACAATAACCCAAACACAGCAGGCTGACAGCACCGAGGCGGGCGTCCAGTGTCCCCTAGAGGATTCAGAGAAATGGATTTATCGGTAAGTACCAAAATCCTCTTTTCTCTTTCATCCACTAGGGGACACTGGAGTTCCTAAGACATTAGGGGACGTCCCAAAGTTATCCCCTAGGAAAGGAGTGCTGTCTGTCGCCTGTAAAACCAAACGTCCGAACTTAGAATCCTCGGAGGCAAAGGTATCAAACTTGTAAAATTTAGCGAACGTGCGGGCTGAGGACCACGTCGCCGCTCTGCAAAGTTGAGTCGTGGAAGCACCTCTAGCAGCCGCCCAGGAGGCACCCACCGACCGGGTAGTATGAGCACCCGTCTGTACAGGAACCTGTTTACCACAGGAAACATAAGCTTGCCGAATGGCAAGTCTAATCCATCTGGACAGAGATTGCTTAGAAGGCCAACCCTTCTTTGGCCCATCATACAGGACAAATAAATGGTCGGACTTTCTAAAGGACGACGTAATGTGTGCGTATACCCGCAACGCTCGGATAACATCCAAGGATACATCCCCATCTGCCAGACACTGGAAAGATGGGACCACAATCGGCTGGTTTACATGAAACCCCGAAACAACTTTCGGAAGGAAATCCGCTTTTGTACGGAGCTCCGCCCGGTCCTCATGAAAAATCAAAAAAGGACTCTTACACGATAAGGCTCCTAACTCAGAAACCCGCCTAGCCGAAGCCAAGGCTAGCAACAACGTTACCTTCCAAGAGAGATGTTTCAGGTCTGTTCTCGGTAACGGTTCAAAGAGTGGTGATTTAAAAAAATCTAATACCAATTTGAGATCCCACGGTGCAGTGGGAGGACAAAACGGGGGTTGTATTCTCAGAACCCCCTGTAAAAAGGTCTGAATCTCTGGTAAGGCTGCCAACCGCTGTTGAAAAAGGATGGAAAGAGCCGACACTTGAACCTTCAGAGATCCCAGGCGCAGACCCAAGTCTAGTCCGGCCTGAAGGAAAAGTAAAAGTCTGGATAAGTGGAAGGTCATCGAATTCCATCCACGTTCCTTACACCAGTCGATGTACTTCTTCCAAATTCTGTAGTAATGCCCGGCCGTGACCGGCTTTCGAGCTGCAATCATCGTAGGAATAGCCTTTCTAGGTTTCCCTCTGTTCCTTAAGATCCTGGTCTCAATAGCCACGCCGTTAAACGCAGCCTGTTCAGGTCCGGATGTAGAAACGGGCCTTGAGATAGCAGGTCCTCTCTCTGAGGTAACCGCCATGGTTTGTCCGCTAACAAACCTTGTAGATCCGAGTACCAACTCCTGCGTGGCCAATCTGGTGCGATTAGAATCGCCCACACTCGCTCTCGTTTCAGCCTCTTCAGAACCCTGGGAATGAGTGAAAATGGTGGAAAGATGTAAACCCTTTCGTACCCCCAAGGAAGTGTCCACTCCTTCTGCTGCCGGATCCCTTGTTCTGGACACATAATGGGGCAGCTGACTGTTTTGCCGAGACGCCATGAGGTCCACTTGAGGAAGACCCCATCTCCTCACCACGTCGAAAATCCGTGGATGCAGGCACCACTCTCCCGGGTGCATGTCCTGTCGACTGAGATAATCTGCTTCCCAGTTCTCCACACCTGGAATGAACACTGCCGAGAGTATGACGTTTCGCCTTTCCGCCCATACCAATATCTTTGTGGCTTTCTCTTAACGCCATTCTGCTCCTTGTTCCTCCCTGACGGTTTATGTAAGCCGTCGTTGTGACATTGTCCGACTGTACCCTCACGTAGTGATTCCTGACTAAGTCTTCGGCGAGGAGAAGTGCATTGTAAACTGCTCTTAGTTCGAGAATGTTGATGGGCAATCTGCTCTCCTGTAACGTCCATCGTCCCTGAAACTGATGGTCTTCGAAGACGGCACCCCAACCCCTGAGGCTGGCGTCCATTGTCAGGATTCTCCAATTCCATATCCCGAATCTCTTCCCTGCGAGATTCTTGTGTATCGACCACCAAATCAAGGAGACTCGTACGTGTGGGTGAAGTCGGATCCGACGATGAAGAAGCCAGTGTGAACCGGCTCCCTGAGCAAGGAGGTGCATCTGGAACGGTCGTGAATGAAGCCTGCCGTACTGGAGAGCTTCGAACGACGCCACCATTTTTCCGAGAAGTTGTACACAGAGGCGCAGAGACACTGACGGTGTCCTTAGTACTTGATCTACTGACTTCTGTATATCCTTGATCTTGGATTCTGGCAGAAAAATCTTTAATTGTACCGTGTCCAAGATGAGACCAAGGAATTGAATTCGTTGAGTCGGAGTGAGGTTGGATTTCTGGAAGTTCACAATCCATCCGTGTTGAATGAGAAATAGGTGAGACGTCTGAACATCTTTGATCAGCTTCTCTTGAGAGGAAGCCTTGATCAGAAGATCGTCTAGATAGGTATGATCGTGACTCCCAACATTCTCAACCCCGCAACCATGATTGCCATTATCTTTGTGAAGATCCTCAGCGCTGATGATAGACCAAATGGCAGGGCTCTGAATTGGTAATGATCCTTCACCAGTGCAAACCTTAGGCAAGCTTGGTGGGGAGCCCAAATTGGAATATGCGGGTATGCATCCTTTATGTCCATGGACACCATGAATTCGCCCTGTTCCAGACCTGCAGTGACCGACTGGATTGATTCCATCTTGAATCTGTATATCTTTAGAAACTGGTTTAAAACTTTTAAATTGAGTATCGGCCTGTGGCTTTGGCACCACAAAAAGACTGGAATAAAAACCCGTTCCTCTCTGAGAGGCGGGAACTGTAGTAATGACCTCTGACCGTAATAATTTTTGAATGGCTGTCCGTAGTGCTTCTGCCTTCTGAGGGCATTAAGGCAGACCCGTTGTAAAAAACTGACTGAGGTCTCTGTTTAAAATCCAGTCTGTACCCTTGGGAGATTATGTCGTTGATCCAAGGATCTGGAGAGGTGATTGTCCATATGTCCCGAAAACCTTCCAGACGGGCGCCCACCAAGGGGGAACCCAGGTGGGCCGGAAGACCGTCATGCCACGGTCTTGTCAACAGGTTTATCCTGTTGTCTGGCTGCTGCCTGTGCGCGGCCTCTACCTCTGCCTCCACAGACTTGTGTACCAAAACCTCGTCTTCGAAAGGACCGCGATCTAAATGAATTAAACGCCGGTCCCGAATATCCTCTTCTAGCCTGTGGAACGGCTCTCGTATATGGAGTAGGCAGAAAGGTAGACTTCCCTGCTGTAGCCTGCGAAATCCACTTATCCAACTCAGCACCGAAAAGCATCTCTCCCCCAAAGGGGATGGATTCCACCGCCTTCTTGGTGTCACTTGATGAGAAATTCCTCCATCGTCTTGGAGAATCCCGTAGCCCATTCTGATTGCTGTCTGCGGGATTCCGCCATCTCCTGTGAGATGCTATTTGCCAGGTTGTCTTCCCATGACCTAGGCGGAGCACTGCTCCCAGGTGGAGCGTCCTTGTCCAAGCAGGAGTCGCACACCCCGGAGCTGCCAAGCCTCGTGCTCTTTTTGTTACACTTCGTACAAACATAGCAGGTCTTGGAAGTCTTTGGTGCATTAGACATGCTATTTAAACCCCGTACTAGGGTATTTCGCAGCGCTTTCACCCTTTAAACTAGGAAGGGAAAGACTGCGGGATGATGGAAGCGAAGGTATTGGAACCGGCTGGCAAACTTATCCCTTCATAAAAAGGGGAAATGTCAAAAAGTTAAAATCTTTAAAAAAAAAATTTAAAAGTAAATTTTCACCAACCGGTTTGCAACCCTCACAGACCGAACTGTAAATCAGCTACGGTGGTGAGGTTGTCCACGTGCTTCTCAGTATTGTCTTCAGGATCTTTGCATAGAAATCCTTTGAAGATATAAATAGTAAGAATTAAATTTTCAGGAAATCCTCATGTAAAATATATATATATAAATCTCTACCAGTAGAGGGAGCTACTGCTACACTAAAATAGCCTGATGTGTCAATACCAGGGTAAGGATCTATCCCCTCCCATTAAAATGAAGTTAGTGACTATGCACGGGGGGGGCTTATACCCTCCCCTTAGAATGGCGGCAATGCTTGCAGATTAAAAATGGCCGTCAGCCAAAATTATTAGTCACCTCATCAATATATATGAAGCATATGGGGAGGCGTTCGTTGTGTACCTGCTGATGGTTTCCCCCTCCGCTCTCGGTACACTGCAGCCAGCGCGCCTCTACTCTCTCAGCTCCGGGACCGCTCGCAGCATCAGCCGATCCCTTGCGGTGTGTGACCTCCCCTGGCTGTACGCGCTACGGGACGTTTCCTCTAAGCGTGATCAGATACCAGAGCGCGCGCGCGCCTCAGCAGCGCAGAAGTTCCCCCCAGCGCGCCTGCAGCCCCGTGCAACAGAAACACTTGGGGAGATGTAGGGCTAAAAACCCAACCGTTACTCTATATCTAACAGCTCTGATAGGGATTAAGCAGAAGTAAGCTAATAGCTCTGGTTTTTAAGTTAAATAAACAGAGCAAGAATTAAATAAGAACCTAAAGGGGCCCTTTGTAAAACCAGTACTCACACTGTTTTAGATGAGGATTTTCCAGTGGAGAGATGCAGGTCCCTTCAAAAGGGATCTTTGTCTCCCAATATAGGTCAGCCTTGTCTCCCTTTTATTAGGTGGACGCAGCTCCAAAATACTGTTACTAGTTTATTTTCTCTCAGGAGCTCCATGTGCTACCTCCTAGCACAATTTTCAAAACTGAGGGAGGAGGGATGTGAAGGGGGAGGAACCGGCTGTGCAGACAATACTGATTTAGATTGTGCCACACCTCCGGTTTGCAAGCTTCACACCCCTAATGTCTAAGGAACTCCAGTGTCCCCTAGTGGATGAAAGAGAAAAATCATTTCCTCGAAATGTCCGTCTCCCTGGGCACAGTTCCTATAACTGGAGTCTGGAGGAGGGGCATAGAGGGAGGGGCCAGTTCACACCCATTCAAAGTCTTGAAGTGCCCATGTCTCCTGCGGATCCCATCCATACCCCATAGTTCTTATGGTGTCCCCAGCATCCTCTACGGACTAAAGGTGTGTACACACGGTGAGATTTTTTCTTGAGATTTTGACTATATAGTCAAAATCGCAAGAAAAGTTAGTGCAAATCGCAAGGTGAAAGTCACCTTGCGATCCCGATGCGCGGCCCCGCCAGGTCAGCATCGCAAGAAAAGATAGACTGTGCAGGCAAGTCAATCCTTGCTAGATCGGTGTACTATCTAGTTCAGGGGTGGCCAACCAGTCAGAGGCAAAGAGCAAAAAATCTTATTAGGTACGTCAAAGAGCCGGCATCGAGCCGAAGGCAAGCATACAAAAAATAAGAATTTACTTACCGATAATTCTATTTCTCGTAGTCCGTAGTGGATGCTGGGGACTCCGTCAGGACCATGGGGAATAGCGGCTCCGCAGGAGACAGGGCACAAAAATAAAGCTTTAGGATTAGGTGGTGTGTACTGGCTCCTCCCCCTATGACCCTCCTCCAAGCCTCAGTTAGGATACTGTGCCCGGACGAGCGTACACAATAAGGAAGGATATTGAATCCCGGGTAAGACTTATACCAGCCACACCAATCACACCGTATAACTTGTGATCTGAACCCAGTTAACAGTATGACAAACGTAGGAGCCTCTGAACAGACGGCTCACAACAATAACAACCCGACTTTGTTTGTAACAATAACTATGTACAAGTATTGCAGACAATCCGCACTTGGGATGGGCGCCCAGCATCCACTACGGACTACGAGAAATAGAATTATCGGTAAGTAAATTCTTATTTTCTCTAACGTCCTAAGTGGATGCTGGGGACTCCGTCAGGACCATGGGGATTATACCAAAGCTCCCAAACGGGCGGGAGAGTGCGGATGACTCTGCAGCACCGAATGAGAGAACTCAAGGTCCTCCTCAGCCAGGGTATCAAATTTGTAGAATTTTGCAAACGTGTTTGCCCCTGACCAAGTAGCAGCTCGGCAGAGTTGTAATGCCGAGACCCCCCGG
The DNA here is from genome assembly GCF_028390025.1 of Pseudophryne corroboree. Taxonomy (NCBI): domain Eukaryota; kingdom Metazoa; phylum Chordata; class Amphibia; order Anura; family Myobatrachidae; genus Pseudophryne; species Pseudophryne corroboree. The sequence goes on from NC_086450.1 coordinate 30,236,029, forward strand.
GCAGCCGCCCAGGATGAGCCCACTTTCCTTGTGGAATGGGCCTTGACAGATTTAGGTTGTGGCAAGCCTGCCACAGAATGTGCAAGTTGAATTGTGCTACAAATCCAACGAGCAATCGTCTGCTTAGAAGCAGGAGCACCCATCTTGTTGGATGCATACAATATAAACAGTGAGTCAGACTTTCTGACTCCCGCCGTTCTTGAAATATATATTTTCAATGCCCGGACCACGTCCAACAACTTGGAATCCTCCAAATCGTTAGTAGCCGCAGGCACCACAATAGGCTGGTTCAGGTGAAACGCTGACACCACCTTAGGCAGAAAATGAGGACGCGTCCGCAGTTCTGCCCTGTCCGTATGGAAAATCAGATATGGGCTCTTATATGATAAAGCCGCCAATTCTGATACTCTCCTGGCTGAAGCCAGAGCCAGTAGCATGGTTACTTTCCATGTAAGATACTTCAACTCCACCGATTTGAGCGGCTCAAACCAATGGGATTTGAGAAAATCCAAGACTACATTAAGATCCCATGGTGCCACTGGGGGCACAACCGGGGGCTGTATATGTAGTACTCCTTTTACAAAAGTCTGGACTTCAGGAACTGAAGCCAATTCTTTCTGGAAGAAAATCGACAGGGCCGAAATTTGAACCTTAATGGACCCCAATTTGAGGCCCATAGACAATCCTGTTTGCAGGAAATGTAGGAATCGACCCAGTTGAAATTCCTCCGTGGGGGCCTTCCTGGCCTCACACCACGCAACATATTTTCTCCAAATGCGGTGATAATGTTGTGCAGTCACCTCCTTCCTGGCTTTTACCAGTGTAGGAATGACCTCTTCCGGAATGCCTTTTTACCTTAGAATTCGGCGTTCAACCGCCATGCCGTCAAACGCAGCCGCGGTAAGTCTTGGAATAGACACGGTCCCTGCTGAAGCAGGTCCCGTCTTAGAGGTAGAGGCCACGGATCCTCCGTGAGCATCTCTTGAAGTTCCGGGTACCAAGTTCTTCTTGGCCAATCCGGAGCCACTAGTATCGTTCTTACTCCCTTTTGCCGTATAATTCTCAGTACTTTTGGTATGAGAGGCAGAGGAGGGAACACATACACTGACTGGAACACCCACGGTGTTACCAGAGCATCCACAGCTATTGCCTGAGGGTCTCTTGACCTGGCGCAATACCTGTCCAGTTTTTTGTTGAGGCGGGACGCCATCATATCCACCATTGGTTTTTCCCAACGGTTCACAATCATGTGGAAGACTTCTGGATGAAGTCCCCACTCTCCCGGGTGTAGATCGTGTCTGCTGAGGAAGTCTGCTTCCCAGTTGTCCACTCCCGGAATGAATACTGCTGACAGTGCTATCACATGATCTTCCGCCCAGCGAAGAATCCTTGCAGCTTCTGCCATTGCTGTCCTGCTTCTTGTGCCGCCCTGTCTGTTTACGTGGGCGACTGCCGTGATGTTGTCCGACTGGATCAACACCGGCTGACCCTGAAGCAGGGGTTTTGCCAGACTTAGAGCATTGTAAATCGCTCTTAGCTCCAGTATATTTATGTGAAGAGACATCTCCAGGCTTGACCATACTCCCTGGAAGTTTCTTCCCTGTGTGACCGCTCCCCAGCCTCTCAGACTGGCATCCGTGGTCACCAGGACCCAGTCCTGTATGCCGAATCTGCGGCCCTCTAACAGATGAGCACTCTGCATCCACCACAGAAGAGACACCCTTGTCCGTGGCGATAAGGTTATCCGCTGATGCATCTGCAGATGTGATCCGGACCATTTGTCCAGCAGATCCCACTGAAAAGTTCGTGCGTGGAATCTGCCGAATGGAATCGCTTCGTAAGAAGCCACCATCTTTCCCAGGACTCTTGTGCATTGATGCACAGACACTTTCCCTGGTTTTAGGAGGTTCCTGACAAGTTCGGATAACTACCTATCAGGAGACGGTAACGCCACTTGTTTTGATAAGCGTGTGAGCGCCTTATCCACCCTAGGGGGTGTTTCCCAGCGCGCCCTAACCTCTGGCGGGAAAGGGTATAATGCTAATAACTTTTTTGAAATTAGCACTTTTCTATCTGGGTTAACCCACGCTTCATCACATACATCATTTAATTCCTCTGATTCAGGAAAAACTACAGGTAGTTTTTTCACCCCCCACATAATACCCCTTTTTGTGGTACTTGCAGTATCAGAGATATGCAAAGCCTCCTTCATTGCCGTGATCATATAACGTGTGGCCCTACTTGAAAATACGTTTGTTTCATCACCGTCGACACTAGATTCAGTGTCTGTGTCTGGGTCTGTGTCGACCGACTGAGGTAAAGGGCGCTTTACAGCCCCTGACGGTGTCTGAGACGCCTGGGCAGGTACTAACTGGTTTGCCGGCCGTCTCATGTCGTCAACTGATTTTTGTAATGTGCTGACATTATCACGTAATTCCATAAACAAAGCCATCCATTCCGGTGTCGACTCCCTGGGGGGTGACATCACCATTATCGGCAATTGCTCTGCCTCCACACCAACATCGTCCTCATACATGTCGACACACACGTACCGACACACAGCAGACACACAGGGAATGCTCTTATCGAAGACAGGACCCCACTAGCCCTTTGGGGAGACAGAGGGAGAGTTTGCCAGCACACACCCAAGCGCTATAATATATATGGGAACAACCTTATATAAGTGTTGTTCCTTATAGCAGCTTAAATATATCAAAATATCGCCAAAAAATGCCCCCCCTCTCTGTTTTACCCTGTTTCTGTAGTGCAGTGCAGGGGAGAGTCCTGGGAGCCTTCCTCACAGCGGAGCTGAGCAGGAAAATGGCGCTGTGTGCTGAGGAGAATAAGCCCCGCCCCCTATTTCGGCGGGCTTTTCTCCCGGAGTTTTAGATATCTGGCATGTGTTAAATACATACATATAGCCTCAATGGCTATATGTGATGTATTCTTTTGCCATAAAGGTATTAAATATTGCTGCCCAGGGCGCCCCCAGCAGCGCCCTGCACCCTCCGTGACCGCTTGGTGTGAAGTGTGTGACAACAATGGCGCACAGCTGCAGTGCTGTGCGCTACCTTCATGAAGACTGAAGAGCCTTCTGCCGCCTGTTTCCGGACCTTCAATCTTCAGCATCTGTAAGGGGGGTCGGCGGCGCGGCTCCGGGACGAACCCCAGGGTGAGACCTGTGTTCCGACTCCCTCTGGAGCTAATGGTGTCCAGTAGCCTAAGAATCCAATCCATCCTGCACGCAAGTGAGTTGAAATTCTCTCCCCTAAGTCCCTCGATGCAGTGAGCCTGTTGCCAGCAGGACTCACTGAAAATAAAAAACCTAAAAACTAGTTGGACCAACGTCGGAACTACTCCTCATGCCTCTCTAGATACATGATCCAACATTAATGGTTCTCACCACAAGGACTTGTCAATTGCGTTAGCCTTCTAACGGTCCTTAGAGTATTACTTAAGAGTCATGCTGAGATGCCAGTATGGTATGGAGCCCTCGGGTTGGTTACTGTTTACCGTTTAAGGCCTTACTAAATCTATTGTGTGGGGGTCGGGTCGGGCCCTCGGGGCCGGGGTTCTACGCGGGTGACCGTGTGGGCGCCGGTCCCGGGTGGCCCGACTGACTCGGGCCCCCTCTGTCGATTTTTACCAAGTTTTGCTGTTACTACAGTTGTTATGGGATCACCATGCCAAGTTTTACCCTTGACTCCATTGCCTCTGCTCCCCTCCCTCCCCCCCCCCCCTCCCTCTTCCCCCCCCCTGTAGCTCCCTTAGCTTACTAATTGCAATGTGCTTATTTTAACCGAGTTTGTTCACACACGGGACCCGGTCCCTTCTCTGGGCTGCTAGGTCCACCTACCCCCCACTCGACCCCAAGGGTCGACGTCGGACGACCTAGACCTACGGGTCTATTTCCTCCTTGGGTCCGACCAGCGAGAATGGATTTGATATGTCTTCCAGTTACTGATACTAATTTTTGTTTGTTCCCCATCTGTTCTCCTTCTCCTTCTCCCTATCTTTTTCTGTCCTTCTCCTCCTCTCTTTCCCCAATCTCTTTCAGGGTTCCGCGGGTGCGCCGCCGCGTGAAGAGAGCTCCGCTCCTGTACCATGGTTCTTAGAATAATTACCCTGAACACGAAAGGCTTAAACAGCCCACGTAAGCGATCTCTGTTATTTCAGTCCCTTAAACAACTGAGAGGCGACATTATATTTCTACAGGAGACCCACTTTACTGGTAAGTCACACCCAGAACTTAGGTCAAAATCCTTCCCAAACACTTTCCATGCTTGCGACCCCATACGTAAGAAGAAGGGGGTATCAATACTCTTTGCTAGACATCTGGATTTCATCCCCTCTGAAATACTGCGGGACCCGGAAGGTAGATATCTGCTCTTAGTGGGGCTGTTAAATGGGTCCCCCTACACTTTCCTGAATATTTATGCCCCAAATCAATTTCAGGCCCCTTTCTTCCATTCCCTAAATAATCTCATAGCCCTGCACAGACGGGGTAACGTGGTATTGGGGGGGGACTTTAATGTGGCTCTGGACAGTGCCCTAGATAGATCGAAACCCCTGCCCAGATCTATGCGCTCCTCTCACACGCGTAATGCAGCTGCTCTGAACCTTCTATTATCACATCACCTTCTTTTCGACGCATGGAGAGTGAAGGAACCGAATGCTAAGGACTACACATACTACTCCCCCATATACGATGTTTACACTAGACTGGACATGATTTTTCTGAGCTCAGAACCCGCTCAATGTATCCTTGACACCTCCATTCACCCTAGCACTTGGTCGGATCACGGCCCGGTCACCGTGGATGTTCCAGGCCCGCATCCTCCAGCCCGCCACCATGTGTGGAGGTTAAACGACAGACTCCTTCTTAACCCCCAAACGAAAGCCCATCTAGCCACCGAAATCTCCCATTACTTTGAGACAAACATATCTCCGTCGGTTCCCCCGATGTTATTATGGGACGCCCACAAGGCGGTAATACGAGGTTGCCTGATCAGCGCCTCGTCTTACAATAAAAAGGCCAGATCCAGACGCATCCGAGAGCTCTCGGATCTGGTTACCTCCCTCTCACTGGCACATAAACAGTCAGGTTCAGAAGCAGACCTTTCCTCCTTGTCCGCGGCCAGAGGTGAACTGAATATGTTACTGACGGCTAAGGTGGAAACTAGCTTAAAATGGCTCAATCAATCCTTCTATGAAAAAGGGGATAAGGCGGATCGGCTTTTAGCCTCTAGGCTTCGGGCTAAACTCGCAAGGAACAATGTAATGTCGATCCAGTCATCCTCGGGTGAGAAAACAAACGACCCCAAACACATCACTGACGCCTTTTCCCGCTTCTACGAGAAGTTGTATAATGCCCATGGGGCCACTCAATCAAGCCCAGACTTTCTTGGGGCCATTCGCACCTTCCTGGCGCAATGCCACCTACCTACTATGAGTTCTTCGGTTTCCGCCGAACTGAACTCAAAGATATCCGACGAAGAGATTGCCACCGTTGTCAAATCTCTAAAACTTAACAAGGCCCCTGGACCAGATGGCTTCACAGCCGCCTATTACAAATCTTTTCTCCCACAACTGACGCCCCACCTCACGACCCTCTTCAATGCCGTCTTACAGGGAGCCTCGTTTTCCAAATCGGCTCTGGAGGCCAAGATCATAGTAATTCCCAAAGATGGCAAAGACGCATCCAACTGTGCGAACTACAGACCTATCTCGCTACTTAACACGGACATCAAGATATACGCAAAAATCCTAGCCCTCCGACTGAATAATATCTTACCCCACCTGGTCCATAATGACCAGGTGGGTTTTATCCCCGGTCGCCAAGCCCGAGACAACACGAGACGAGTTGTTACTCTGGCTCACCACATCAACCTAACACGTACTCCTGCTCTCTTGCTCTCTCTGGACGCGGAGAAAGCATTTGACAGGATAGGGTGGCCCTTTATGTTCGAAACTCTTGCTCACTTTGGTTTTCAGGGGGAATTTCTTGCAGGGATTCAGGCCCTGTACACGAACCCTTCCGCCAGGGTTTCTGTGAATGGGGTGCAGTCAGACCCTTTGGACATCTCCAACGGCACCAGACAGGGCTGCCCACTCTCGCCTCTGATCTTTGCCTTAGTGATAGAGCCATTGGCAGCCCGCATACGGGCCTCGCCCGATATTGGGGGACTGGAGGTGGGGGACTCTGTCTACAAGATCTCTTTGTTCGCAGATGACGTCCTTCTATCGCTCTCGTCACCGCACACTTCTCTGCCGAACCTGTTTAAACTCCTGTCGGAATACGGACGTGTCTCGGGTTACAAGGTTAACTGGTCCAAGACGGAAGCTCTCCCCTTCCACATTCCCCCTTCCCGACTCTCCCACATGCAAAACAACTTTAAATTTTCCTGGTGCACCTCTAAGATCCGATACCTAGGGATCTTTTTTACAAGCCGCTATGGAGACTTATATAAAGAAAACTTCTCACCATTGCTTAAAAACCTTAAGGCCGACCTCCATAAATGGCAATCTTTGATCATTTCCTGGTTGGGCCGAATTGTTGCTCTTAAGATGAATATCATACCTCGTCTCCTTTATCTGTTTCAGACTCTACCGGTGAAAGTCCCGGATGCGGTCTTAACACAAATACACTCATGGTTGCTCCGCTTTGTATGGAGAAATAAGACCCCTAGAATAGGTTTCTCTACCCTACGCAAACCAGTGCAGGACGGGGGCAGAGGTTTCCCAGATATCCGTCTTTACTATTTGGCTACCCACCTCAGTCAGGCGGTGGCCTGGTTTGCCCCTACACAGTCCTTACGGTGGCTTCAGCTGGAAACGGCGCTTAGTCACACCACATCTCTGTCTTCTCTACTCTTCACTCCTCCTAGAGCAAGACCTCCCCATTTACAACTGCACCCTGTGTTGGAATTCACTTGCCAGGCTTGGGACTACTGCACGCGCCGTTATCACCTGCGGTCATCCCCCTCGGCGCTTACCCCCCTGTGGGACAACCCTTCTTTCGTCCCGGGTCAGTCATTGACCCGTTCGCGCCCATGGGCGGATCACAACATCCGATTTGTCCAAGACGTGCTATCCAGGGGTACCAGTGCACCTTTACCGGAGATCATGGCAAAATACGACTTCCCAGATGCGAACCCTTTCACCTATCTCCAGGTGAGACACTTTGTCGCTTCTTTATTGTATTCGTCCCCATTCCAACCTCTCTCTACTTTGGAATCCCACTGCTACCACAAACCACTAGCCCGAGGAATCATCTCCCTACTGTATTCCCTTCTCCAGACATGGGATCAGGCGGCGACCCCGGCTTTTATACTCCAGTGGGAACGGGACTTAGGCCCGATGCCGACTGACTATGACTGGTCGGACGTTTTCACTGCGGCCGCGAAGTCCTCTATCTCAACCCTAGTAAAGGAAAACGCATATAAAATCTTATATAGGTGGTACTTTGTCCCCTCTAGACTCCACAAAATGTTTCCCTCCTCTTCACCCATGTGCTGGAGAGGATGCGGCGGACAGGGCTCTTTCCTTCACATATGGTGGACATGCCCTAAAATCTCCCTATTCTGGGACTCAGTCGCACACCTGATGAGTGGTGTGCTCCAGTCTCGGATATACAAAGACCCTTGGTCTTTCCTGCTGGGCCTCCCCATTGTTAACGCACCTCCAAACTCTGGTAAACTACTGACACAAATCCTAAACGCAGCCCGGTGCTCAATCGCTCTCCACTGGAAACAGAGGGAGCCCCCCCCTATACAGCAGGTCATCAACAAAGTATGGTACTTCGCAAGCATGGAAAAAATCACTGCATACCTCCATAATAGATCTTTCCAGTACCTCCTGATATGGGAACTATGGTTCGACTCTCAGACGCCTGCGCATGGTTCACGATCCCATGGGGGCTCGATGGCTCTCTTACTATGATCTCTGTAATCTTATAATCGGTCGTGTTGATCGGAGCTTACCCCTAACATGCCCTTATCGTGTCACTCAGGAGTACTCTTCAACCGGTTCTGACAACAGGAGCGCAGTTGGCGGAATCTGGGGGCGCATCAGCGGCCCCACTAACCCTGTCTCTTCTCCCCCCTCCCACTCTTCTCCCTTCCCGTCTTAACCGTCCCTCTTTCTCACTCTTCTTGCTCTTTCTCTTTAACCATCCTCTTTTTATTGCTATAACGTTGTGTTTAAGTTTCGGTTCCCACCCAACTGAATATACCATGTATACCCATCACTGTTGTTCGTACCAACAACGTTTTTAATTTCTCTCTCTGTTTTACATTGTGGGAACCGCATATTCTTTGTCATAAGGTTATAACACTGCTTTGAGTAGCATACTGCTAAAACGTATCGGATCACCCCACATGTGGGGGAAAGTTATTGTAATGTCTATAACCTGTAAATTTAAATAAACAATTTAAAAAAAAAAAAAAAACCTAAAAACTTTTTCTAAGCAGCTCTTTAGGAGAGCCACCTAGATTGCACCCTGCTCGGACGGGCACAAAAACCTAACTGAGGCTTGGAGGAGGGTCATAGGGGGAGGAGCCAGTACACACCACCTAATCCTAAAGCTTTATTTTTGTGCCCTGTCTCCTGCGGAGCCGCTATTCCCCATGGTCCTGACGGAGTCCCCAGCATCCACTTAGGACGTTAGAGAAATAGGGTGTTTCCTTGCGCCAGCCAGGCCACTCCCCTGGTATAAAATACATTTAAAAAGCCAGATCCAACATAAAATACATTTTAAAAAGCCACTTCCACATAAATTAATTGAGGAAGAAAGATCCACATAAAATATATTGAAAAAGCCAGATTCACATAATACACTCCAATTCCCCCATATGTCACTCCAGCCAGCTCCCTCAAGTGTCACTTCTGCTAGAACACTCCCATGTCACTCCATCCAGCTCCCCCATGAGTCATTCTTGCCTGCACTCTCCTGTGTCACTCCTGCCAGGACCCTCATGTGTCACTACAGCTCCCCGCCCCCCACACACACACCTTGTGCCATTGCAGCAGCCCCTTATGTGTCCTCTGTTTGCCAGTGGGTGTCTCACCTCTAGTATCTGGCTCCCTCAGTTCTCAGTCCCCGTAGTGCTGCTGCCTGTCGGTCTGGAGTGCATCGGATCTGTTGTCATGTCAGGAGCCACATTTGAATAAAGAAAGAGCCACATGCGGCTCAAGAGCCACAGGTTGGCCACGGCTGATCTAGTTCATCTCACATGTCAATGACATCTCACATAAGCCAAAATCTCACATAAGCCAAAATCTCACATAAGCCAAAATCGTAAGCACACATAGTCCATATCTCAAGAAAAGTTAGTCAAAATCTGTCCTATCTGGGCTCCGGGGAGTTCAAGGGAAATCGCAAGTAAAAATCGAACATAGCAAGGATCTCACCGTGTGTACACACCCTTAGAGAAAAGGATTTACCGGTAGGTATTCAAATCCTATTTTTTTTTATTATTATTATTATTATTATTATTATTATTATTATTATTATTTTTTTTTTATATTTCCATTGGACCAGGCATACCCCTCACCACTGCGTCTTACTATTCCAACATCACCATGGACCAGCTGAAGCATGTAATGCGCAGTGATTCCGATTTTCCCATACCCATGATTGAGGAACGTCTGGAGATCCTTCACCAGACCGGAAAGATTCTCATAGAAAAGTTTGGGGGCTCGTTCCTGAACTGCGTGAAGATGAGCGAGAAAAGTGCCGTGAAGCTGATGCAGCTGGTGGTGGAGAATTTCCCTTCCTATAGAGACGAAGGGGTCTTTCAGGTCAGATCATAGTGTTGTAGGTAAAATCATAGTCCGGTAGTTTTCAAATATTATGCAGGCGTATGTGGGTTTCATAGCAAACTCTGACTTCAAGGGATAGAGCTCTTACAGACGATGGGTATCTGAGCTTTTATTTGTGACACTGGCGTGTTCTGCAGATTTGTTATTTGAATTTTTGCAAACGTTTTAAATCTTCTTGGTTCTTTTGAGCCTTCCCTGCGAGTCTGTGTCGTCATAGGTCGCAACAGAAGGATGCTTCAACAAACACTTTTCAAAAGTATATGACAGATAAAGCTGCACCCTACACACACATCTGAGTGAGGGCATCTGAGAGCCCAAAGTTCTGGCGTACTTTCTTCTTTGTCCACTAGGGGCCACAGGGATCAGCGCTGGGCATAGGATGGGACTTTGGCAATATGGCACTAGCTTGTTGTTTTCTGTTGGGTACACGACTCCACTGCACCAAAAGACTTCCTGTAATTCTTGGCCCTCCCGTTACATAGATTTTAAGGGATTGTCTAGTTTGTTGTGTTAACATTACACTATAGCTGTTGCCCTATGGCGGGTAAGACTATTCCCAGTAAATGTATCTGTTTTTCTGAATCCATAAAATCACCAACCATAATCTATGGTCTGTCCTTTCCATTTACCAGGGTCAGAAGGTGGCCTTCTACAAGCGGGCTCAGATCCTGGTAGGAGACACCTGGGGAGTACTGGAAGGAACCAGTGATGGCTGTTTCTCTGACATCCACAATATAACCATGTTTGCCGACTACAGGATTCCTCAGGCCCTGGTGCATTTCGGAGCAATGCGATATTCTAAAGAGCTGTTGAAAAAGCTGAAAGAAGGTTTGTACAATGTAATGGCTTCCATCTAAATCAGTGGTTCCCCACCTCGTTCCTCAAAGCATGATAACAATCCAGGTTGTAAGGATAGCCAAACTTGAGAACCGTTTTTTCAGGTCGCATTGCTATTTGATGCGACTGCAATAACTGCAGCGGCAGTGTGCACATGCAGGTCCCATCCTGCGCGTGCGTGTGCAGGTAATTCAGTCAGCTTGCATTAACTGTGAACGCCTGTGCCTGATTGATAGACAGAGAGGCGTTCGTGGGACGGGCGGGAGACGTTGGCAGACCGTAGCGGGGGACGGCGTGGAGTAAACGGGGGTGTGTCAGTGGCGTTTTCGGGGCGGCCGCATGATGTCACACGCATTGCTCTGATAGATAAAATAGCAGTGGGACTTCTGCCGCCACAACCAGGGTGTGCCGGCAAGAGGCTTCCCTAGTTTATGCAACTGGACTCTGATTGTGGCGAGATCGCAGTTAGAGCACGGTCACAGTCGGTGGGCGGCTTTGACCTGCGATGGGCGGCCCCCAGCTTGCAAAAGAACGGATTGCAAATTCTGATTTTTAGCAGAATTTTGCAGTCCGTCCTGAATGGGGGACCTTAATCAGTACCTCAATTATTTTGATTTTACCATCTGTGCTCATGCAAGGATATCCCTAAAACCTGACCTGTTAGTTTTCCTTTAGGACTGGAGTTGGGAATCGCTGATCTAAAGCTATACTGCTACTTTAACTTTAGTAAAGTAATTCTTTCAAAAATGGCAGAAAATAGCGGTAAATTGGTGTTTTAGAATGTTGATGTTCCCTGATTAAAAGCAAAGTACGGGGGAATTCATCAGCGAGCAATCCGCTTGAGAGACCCAACGCTATTTAATGGGCCTCTTAGTCATACTAAAGGAAGTTCAAATATACTGTACCTCAGTGGTCGAAGTGGGCCGGTATGCGGCGGTATGGCGTACCGGCACTTAGCCACAAACCCGGAAGTCTTTTTTTTTTTTTTTTTGACTAGCCGTGTGGAAGGGGAGGCAGCGTGTGAGTGCGATCTCCGTAAGGGGGAGGCGCCGGCAGCGCTCACAGGAAAAGCCTGGGTGGTCAGTGTGTGCGGAGGAGGGATGAGGACTTTGAGCGCCGACGCAGCCCCCGGAGTGCGGCCACTGAGGGAACGGCTCCCTGCACCCTCAACATGTGGGTCATCAACAGCAGCCGCCAAGCTCTCGTACTAAGTAAGGGGGTGGGGCAGTCTGTGTGTGTGTGTGTTTGATATTGGCTTTACACCTATAGAGAGTGATATACAGTAGGGATTGAAAGTTTGGGCACCCCAGGCAAAAATTCATTTTAATGTGCAAAAAGAAGCCAAGGAAAGATGGAAAAATCTCCAAAAGGCATCAAATTACAGATTAGACATTCTTATAACATGTCAAAAAAGGTTTGATTTTATTTCCATCATTTACACTTTCAAAAAAACAGAAAACAAAAAATGGCGTCTGCAAAAGTTTGGGCACCCTGCAGAGTTAATACCTTGTACTGCCCCCTTTGGCAAGTATCACAGCTTGTAAACGCTTTTTGTAGCCAGCCAAGAGTCTTTCAATTCTTGTTTGAGGTATCTTCGCCCATTCTTCCTTACAAAAGTCTTCCAGTTCTTTGAGATTCCTGGGCGCATTCCTGTGACGCACTGCTCTTTTAAGGTCTATCCATAGATTTTCAATTATGTTGAGGTCAGGAGATTGTGAAGGCCATGGCAAAACCTTCAGTTTACACCTCTTGATGTAATCCACCGTGGATTTTGAGGTGTGTTTAGGATCATTATCCATTTGTAGAAGCCAGCCTCTCTTTAACTGCAGCTTTTTCACAGATGGCATCAAGTTAGCGTCCAAAATTTGCTGGAATCTTATTGAATCCATTTTTCCTTGTACTCGTGAAATGTTCCCTGTGCCACTGGCTGCAATACAACCCCAAAGCATGATTGATCCACCCCCATGCTTAACAGTTGGACAGAGGTTCTTTTCATTAAATTCTGTGCCCTTCCTTCTCCAAAGGTACCTTTGTCATTCCGGCCAAAAAGTTCGATTTTAACCTCATCGGTCCACAGAACTTTATTCCAAAATGCATCAGGCTTGTCTATATGTTCATTTGCAAACTTCAAATGCTGATTTTTGTGGTGAGGACGTAGAAGAGGTTTTCTTCTGATGACTCTTCCATGAAGACCATATTTGTACAAGTATCTCTTTATAGTGGAATAGTGTACCACAACTCCTGTGTCTGCCAGATCTTCCTGGAGGGATCGTGCAGTCAAATGTGGATTTTGACTTGCTTTTCTCACAATCCTGCGAGCTGTTCTGTCTGATATTTTTCTTGGTCTTCCAGATCTTGCTTTAACTTCCACTGTTCCTGATACTACCATTTCTTAATTACATTCCGAACAGAGGATATGGGCATCTGATAGCGCTTTGCTATCTTCTTATAGCCTTCTCCTGCTTTGTGAGCGTCAACTATTCTCAGTTTCAGTGTTCTACACAACTGCTTAGAGGAACCCATGGTGCTGATTGTTGGAGCAAGGTCAGATGAGTCTGGGCTTTTAAAACCTTTGAGATTGACATCACCTGGTCTTTCCAGATGATGATTGAGAACAATCCATGACAATGCCAGGTCTCAGCTGTCCAAAAGGGGCAGTACAAGGTATTAACTCTGCAGGCTGCCCAAACTTTTGCAGATGCCATTTTTTGTTTTCTGTTCTTTTGAAAGTATAAATGATGGAAATAAAATCAAACTTTTTCTGACATGTTATAAGAATGTCTAATCTGTAATTTGATGCCTTTTGGAGATTTTTCCATCTTTCCTTGGCTTCTTTTTGCACATTAAAATGAATTTTTGCCTTGGGTGCCCAAACTTTCAATCCCCACTGTACTAATGCTTACAGCCACGGTAAGCATCACGACTGTTTACCACAGAGGCCATTTACCGAAGAGGGATATGTATTAAACCACGGGCACGGAGATGCCCTTCTCACTCACCATCCAGCTGGGTGGCCGATCCAGGCAGGGTGACAGCCAGGAGCAGCACGCCGAGTATCGGCAGCTGAGGGTGCAGGCTGTAAGGGACGTGCGGAGCCCAAAGACGGAGATCAGCAGCATGTTGACCGTCAACGAGTGGCTTCTGCTTCCGCGTTCAACATGCTGCCGATCTCCGGCTTTGGGCTACACAGGGTTCGGGGAATGGGTGTCCTCTGCCGGTGTACTGCAGCTCCAGGGGTGTGGGCTCCGGAGGCTCTCAGCACTGTTAAATATCCAGCAGCCTGAGGTATGTACAGCCCGCACCCTGGGCTGCTGATATGCTGCTGGCTGCCCGCCCGGCTCAGCCACACAGCTGTACGGTAAGAAGGGCATCTCAGTGCCCGAGGTTTAATACATACGCCTCGGTAAATGGCTTCTGCGGTAAATGGTACTAATGCTTACCGTGTCGGTAAGCATTAGTACATCCCGCCGATAGTGTTTTATAGAAGACATTGTAAAAATGTACACGTGTGAGAGGCATGCGGGTGGTAACTCTCTCTCTCTCTCTCTCGCGGTCACTGTCCCTGCTGTGTCTCTGTCACTGTCCCTGCTGTCTCTCTGTCACTGTCCCTGCTGTCTCTCTGTCACTGTCCCTGCTGTCTCTCTGTCCCTGCTGTCTCTCTGTCCCTGCTGTCTCTCTGTCCCTGCTGTCTCTCTGTCCCTGCTGTCTCTCTGTCCCTGCTGTCTCTCTGTCACTGTCACTGCTGTCTCTCTGTCACTGTCCCTGCTGTCTCTCTGTCCCTGCTGTCTCTCTGTCCCTGCTGTCTCTCTGTCCCTGCTGTCTCTCTGTCCCTGCTGTCTCTCTGTCCCTGCTGTCTCTCTGTCCCTGCTGTCTCTCTGTCCCTGCTGTCTCTCTGTCCCTGCTGTCTCTCTGTCCCTGCTGTCTCTCTGTCCCTGCTGTCTCTCTGTCCCTGCTGTCTCTCTGTCCCTGTCCCTCTGTCCCTGCTGTCTCTCTGTCCCTGCTGTCTCTCTGTCCCTGCTGTCTCTCTGTCCCTGCTGTCTCTCTGTCCCTGCTGTCTCTCTGTCCCTGCTGTCTCTCTGTCCCTGCTGTCTCTCTGTCACTGTCTCTGCTGTCTCTCTGTCACTGTCTCTGCTGTCTCTCTGTCACTGTCTCTGCTGTCTCTCTGTCACTGCTGTCTCTGTCACTGTCTCTGCTGTCTCTCTGTCACTGTCTCTGCTGTCTCTCTGTCACTGTCTCTGCTGTCTCTCTGTCACTGTCCCTATGTTCCTGCTGTCTCTCTCTCTCTGTCCCTGCTGTCTGTCTCTGCTGTCACTGTCCCTATGTTCCTGCTGTGTCTCTCCCTGTCCCTGCTGTCACTGTCCCTATGTTCCTGCTGTCATTCTCTCTGTACCTGCTGTCTCTCTCTCTGTCACTGTCCCTATGTTCCTGCTGTCATTCTCCCTGTCCCGTAATTGTGGCTCTTGCCGTGTTGCATAATGTGAATTGTGGCTCATTCAGTGTGGTGTAATGTGTAAGGGGCACCAGTACTAGATAGTATAAGGGATCTTAGTAGTGGTGCATGGTGTGGTGCGCTACACTTAAGAACACTCCCCTTTTTCATTGACCACTCTCCCTTTTTCATTGACCACTCTCCCTTTTTCATTGACCACCCTCCCTTTTTCATTGACCACTCTCCCTTTTTCATTGACCACTCTCCCTGCTGACTTCCCATTGTACTTATAAAGTATTGAAAATATCTGGTGCCATGAGATTTCAAATGAATTCCAAAACTACAATCATTCTTTGCCAGGGATACGGTCATTAGGTCGACAGTCATAAGGTCGACTGCTATTTGGTCGACATGCATTAGGTCGATATGCTCACTATGGCGACATGAGTTTTTCATTCTTTTTTTTTTTTTTCCATACTTTACGATCCACGTGGACTACGATTGAGAATAGTAACCTGTGCCAAACACAGCGGTAGCGGAGCGAGGCACCTTGCCCGAAGCATGGCGAGTGAAGCGAGGGGACACTGTGCACTAATTGGGGTTCTCCGTCACTTTACGAAGAAAACAACACCAAAAAAAGTAAAAACAAAACCAAGTCGACCTGGTGACCATGGGGCCATTCAGACCTGACCACTCGCTAGCTATTTTATGCAGCGCTGCGATCAGATAGTCACCGTGCATCCGAGCGGTACAAAAAATTTTTGGGCACTTTCTGAGTAGCCCAGAACTTCCGCCTGTCCGGTCCCGGAATTGACGTCAGACACCCGCCCTGCAAACACTTGCACACGCCTGCGTTTCCCCAACCACTTTCAGAAAATGGTCAGTTGACACCCACAGACGCCCTCTTCCTGTCCATGTTCTTGCAATCAGCTGTGCGAATGGATTCTTCGTACAATCCATCGGCCAGCAATGATCCGCTTTGTAGCCGTACAACGCGCCTGCGCATTGCGGTGCATGCGCAGTTCTGACCTGATCGCAGCAAAAAATCCTAGCGTGCGATCAGGTCTGAATGACCCCCCCATGTCGTCCTAATGAACCATACCCCTTTGCCACTTATCCCTACGTGTATTTTTTTGTTAATCTTGTGAAAGGATGTGTGTGTTTTGTGTGTTTGTATAACAATTATCATTCCTTCCTGTGTGGCTAGATTTATTAGGGGTGAAAGTCTAACATTAATTACTAATGAGTGCACAGGTCTCTGCTGACCTGAAGGAAATGTAATGCAGTTCAGTTCTGCACGTTGACACTTATGCCACTCTGATTGCAAAGCCCTTAAAACGGAGACATTGCAGCCTCATTACTGACCCTTTCCCGTATTACAGAGAATGGCCTTAGCGTTGTAACATCGCAGCATTGGATTTAGCAGAGGGATAAAAGGTCTGTCCCGCTCTTCCCTGAGCCGAGTTATAGTGTAAAAGTCTGCTCTGCCCAGGGGGTAAAGGGCCCCATACACTACAGCGACATGTCGGATGCGATTTCCCTTGAACCGCTCGGCAGCTTCCCAGGCGGCAGGGTTGCGTACGATACATCGTATGTGGCCCTTTTGCATACAATGTATTGTATGCGATCCCAGTCATGCCTGCTGGATCTGACATATCACGAGTGCAGCACTAACGACCTAGGAACTCCGATCCGATGCTCACGGGACTGCACATCGGATCGGATGTAAAACACATCCGATTTTTCACATCATATAAGCTTTAATTGTTATTCTGCTACCTAATGCATCATGTGTTCCCTGCACCTCTGGGTACACACTGAAGCGATTTGTACATCCCGAACGCTCACTAGCCCAACAGTCGGCATGCCAACAAACAGGGACTATTCCAACTTGTGGATGTCCACGACACCCATAGAGGGGGGAAAGATCTGGCGCAGCTCACCACTGAGCACATTGCTGTCGCCGGCACCCTACACACAGGGTGGTGTGTGCTTCATTTCTAAGCAATCTGACTAGATTGCTTAGAAATTAAGTAAAAATCGCCCCTTGTGTACCCCCCCAAGACACAGGATTTAGGGGGTTATTCGGGGTTGTTAGCAAACCAAAAAAGTTAGCAATTGGGCAAAACCATGGGCCTAATTCAGATCTGATCACAAATGCAAATTTGTTAGCTAACAGGAAAAACCATGTGCACTGCAGGTGGGGCAGATGTAACATGTGCAGAAAGAGTTAGATTTGGGTGGGTTATATTGTTTCTGTGCAGGGTAAATACTGGCTGCTTTATTTTTACACTGCAATTTAGATTTTCAGTTTGAACACACCCCACCCAAATCTAACTCTCTCTGCACATGTTACATTTGCCCCACCTGCAGTGCTACATGGTTTTGCCCAATTGCTAACTTTTTTTTGGTTTGCCAACAAACCTGAATAAGGCTCTTAGTTTGGTTCCTGCAGCTAAACCTGCATGTGAGTAGGCTGGTGCCATTGTGTGTCTAATCTTCTGTTCACTGATATACAATCGTCTTCACCATTACATTTCAGAAAGTAGATCCCTAAGGTGAGCTGCAGGTGAACATTTGCGGTGCAGGTAGTGGGGGTGAGGTTTAGCGTATACAGGACAGCAAACCAATATGGCCTCTACTGACCAGGATCTGACTTCCAGCCATTACTGTACCAGTGGCTGCAATCCTGAGAAGGAAGGAAATAGTGTAAAGACACGGGGCTACCGCCGTCAGGCTGTAGACAACCGGATAATGGCACAATGTACATAGGGTAGGTCTATGGTAATCTAATGGTCAAATAAACACACATTGCGCAGTAATAACACTTAC
The DNA here is from genome assembly GCF_028390025.1 of Pseudophryne corroboree. NCBI lineage: Eukaryota > Metazoa > Chordata > Amphibia > Anura > Myobatrachidae > Pseudophryne > Pseudophryne corroboree. The sequence continues at coordinate 30,253,949 of NC_086450.1, forward strand.
CTGAGGCTGGCACATATTTTTCTGCGTTGGCAGATGGATATACATTGTGCTTATGTAACCACGATGGCACCATCTGCGCCTCTTGCAAGAACCTCTCAGTAACATAGCTGGATAACGGCTCCGGGTAACCGCGCTGGATCTGGTCTGTGCAGCAGACTTTTAGACTTTCCTGTAGGACGTCGGTCTAAACTACTGCTTTGTGCTTTGCATACAGGGTGGCTTTTCAAGAACGGAGATCGAGAGGAGATGGAAATCCGCGGTTGTTCAATTTGGGCGGTGGAGCTGATCTGCGAGCGCCTGCGGGAATTGTTCCAGGAGAAAGGAGAGAAAATGAGCAATGAGATCAACCCAGTCCTGATCGACCACTTCCTCTGGGATTATGCCCGGGACTACAGGGAGGAGATAAAAGTGGTTCCTTTCCACAGGGTCCGCTGTATATACTACTAAACGGCTTCCGACAGAAGCGTCCAAATCATTTCAGCTCTTAATCCGGTTCCAGGCTTGAATTGGGTCTTTGTACTGCCCTTCTCAGTGTTTTGTAATTGCAGTTTAATTTTGTAATAAAACATAGCTAAATACTTTACAATTGTGTCTGGAAATGAATTTATTACAGAGACTGTAGAAGGGTCATTTTACAGTCCACCCTATAGAGTTATTTCCCAGGCCGCTGCTCAGAATAATTACTTGTTCGGCCAAAGCAGTCAGATCCTCAAAGTACATTTTCTTGAACCGGGTACTAAAGGGGGGTACTCACGGGAGAGATGTGTGCTGAGCGATCTTAACACAGACCGCTCAGCACACATCTCTCACCCCGCTCAGCACAGCGCGATGTGCTGAGCGAGGGGGAAAGCCGACGGGGGGCCGCTCACTTCACACAATGGTGAAGTGAGCGACCCGCTAGATTGAGCCTGCATGCAGGCTCAATCTAGCACCGGCGATAGCGATGCGCGGGGCCGCGCATCGCTATCGCTGGAGGGCATACACACGGCAGATCCGTGCTTAAAATCTAAGCAATCTAGCAAGATTGCTTAGATTTTAAGCACGGATCTCTCCGTGTGTACCCCCCTTAAGACTGGCAGCTGCTAACAACAAGGCATGCTCAGTCCCGCTATATAGTTTCTTCTTGCCACTAGTGGCTTTGCATGGTTGAAGTTTCCTTGTCTGGCTTTCACGTTTCTTAATGATTACGGAAGCCATAGGTCTTGCCATACTGCTGGTTCATTAGCGCTTCCCGCTATTCACTGTTATTGCAGCTTCAAACGGCTCTAATATGCCAGTTATTTTATTATTGTCTTCTAACGGCAGACAACATGGGTGGGGCACTTTGGGGTCTGTTTGCTGATGTCATTGTTGTGAGGTTGCAGCTTTATCACTCTGTGTAAGATATAAAATGTTGCGTTCCGTTACGTGGATTGGATCAGCTTCTTTCGGTGTAACTTTCCCCTACCGGTTGTTAGGTTGACAGTCAGTAGGCTGACCCCATGGTCGACATGCATATTGGTGGTCATTCCAAGTTGATTGCAGCCAGCAACTTTTTGCTGCTGCTGCGATCAACTATTCCACGCCTATGGGGGAGTGTATTTTAGCTTAGCAGGGCTGCGATCGCTTGTGCAGCCCTGCTAAGCTAAATTTTTTTAAAGCAAAACAAGACAAGGCCTGGACATACTTACCATGTGCGACAGATCCAGCGATGATGGGCCCGGCTTTGACATCAGACATCCGCCCTCCGTTCTGCTGGACACGCCTGCGTTATACTCACCACTCCCCGAAAACGGCTCCAAACGGTCCGGATCCGCCCTGGCACGCCTCCTTCCTGTCAATCTTCTTTGTGGTCCATCCTGCAACCGCTTTCTTCTTTAGACGCAATGTAACCCGGCAACCTCTGTCGCCGGGCAACGTCGCGCACAGCGACCGGTGCACATTCTGCACCCATTCTCACCGCAGCGATAAACCGCTGCGTGCGAACGGGTCGGAATGACCCCCGAGGTCGGCAGGTACAAAAAGTTGTTCAAATGATCGACACAAGTGTCTTTTGTTTTGTTTTTTTACTTTACCATACTTTACAATCCACGTGGACTATGATTGAGAATAGTAACCTGCCCAGAGCATGGCGATTAAAGCGGTACACTAATTGGGGTTCCACGTGGGTTAACGTTGAAAATGATGCCCGCAACAACTTGTATCAACACTTTCATGAGTCAACCTGTTTACATGTTGACCTTTTCACCATGACATGCCTGCGTTTCCTGAATGCCGCCCCCGGCCGCCTGTCAGTCACCATGTGTTTGCATGGGGAAGGGTCACGCACTATTGCCTGCGTCCATCTCTGAAATCCGAATAAGGCCCCCAGTCAGTTAAAGTGACACAATAAATAACTAAATAAAGATGAAAAATTTATTACGCTGGAACTTGATCTTCTGCCGACATCTTCCATAGACTGACACGGAATAAAAATAAATCATTAACTCGTAAGCTAATGAACTCCCCTCGTCTGCATATCAAAATGACCACAAAAGATATAGATCACATTTCAATGCAGTCACATTTCATTAAGGCCCAAATGTATTAAGCCTTAAAAAGTGATAAAGTGCAGATGGATAAAGAGAGATAAATGACCAACCAAGCAGCTCCTGTCACAGCCTGTGACATGGCAGCTAGGAGCTGATTGGCTGGAACTTTATCTCTCTATCTGTTTTCACTTTTTAAGGCTTAATACAATTGGGCCTAAATATATAGAGCAGTGGTTCTCAACCGCGGTCCTCAAGTACCCCCCAACAGTTCATGTTTTTCCCGGTCTCCTCACAGGACTGCAAGTGAAATAATTTGCTCCACCTGTGGGTCTTTTAAAATGTGTCAGTGAGTAATGAATACATCTGTGCACCAACTAGGTGACCTGGAAAACACGAACTGTTGGGGGTACTTGAGGACCGCGGTTGAGAACCAGTGATGTAGAGTACAGACATCCGTTTGATATAGAAGTTTGAAATAATGGCAACCGACTTTGCTATAAATCCTTCAACCAAACTTGTGCTTGTGCGCCTATTTCACCAAGGTGAAAGTGTCCTGGACCCAAGAAGATATACTACCTCACACAAACCCACGGGATACGGTCATTCGGTCGACAAGACTTAGGTCAACAGTCATTAGGTTGACCACTATTGGTTGACATGGTCATTAGATCGACATGGAAAAAGGTCAACATGAGTTCTGCACTTTTTTTTTTTTTTTCCTTTCATTTTTTGAACTTTCAAACTTTACAATCCACGTGGACTACGATTGGCAACGGTAACCTGCACCTTGCCCGAAGCATGGCAGGCGAAGCCATGCGAGGGGACACGGTGCACTAAATGGGGTACCCCGTCACTTTACAAAGAAAATGACACCAAAAAAGTAAAAAAAACTCATGTCTTCCTTTTTCCAATAGTCGACCTAATGACCCATACCCCAAACCCACACTCACACACTGTACCAAAGATACTACTCTTGTAATCTATGAAACTCTAAAATACCAAAATAATTAAAATATTAGGAATTGAATAGTTTGCAAGCTTTTGTTGTTGGCCATACTCTTGTTGGTGCACTAATTTATTAAGAACGGTTCCTTATGGACTTCCTGTTTGGTGCTGCATGGAGTAGCAGCTCCCTGTGCCAGCTGCCTATCTACCCTGTTACACGCCGTTTCCAGGTGTCTAAACACCCCCTTACAGCACTCCATACCTGCCTCAGGTTGCCCCCACTGTGTATGGATCGCTTCCTGTCCGGAATGCCGGGGAAATCAGCCCGTTCGCGGCCCGATCCTGATCGCGGGTCCGCATTCAAAATGGCAGCCGCCACTCAGCCTGATGCCGGGGACCCTGTCTCTGGACCACAGGCTGACGGACCTGCTTCAAAAAGGTCAGGTAAACAGCCTCCTAACGCTGAGCAGCCCCCTGACCTCCCTCTGTCCTACCAAGATATAGTAAAAGCAGTGAGACAGTGCAGCCCCTGCTACAGGAACAAGCTCAAACACATGCTGCAGCTTTGCAACAAGCGGTTATACCCCTTTTACACTCGCAAAAAAATCCCGGGATATTGCACATGAACGCGCAGCATCCCTGGATTTTTCTCAGTGTGAAAGGGTACAGGGACAATTTTCCGGGATGAGCATCCCGGGATTTCATCCCAGGTCTCGAGCATCCCGGGAAGCTGGGTAGTGTGAAAGGGCCCGTCCCGGGATTCACTACCCGTGACTGTTAAAAGGCCTCTGATTGGAGCTTTCTTGGGCTCAGAAAAGATGATGTCATCTTTCAGATCCCTGGGGAGCGTCCTGGATGCGTGTGAGGAAGGCAGCATGGCGACCTGGACAGACCAGGAGGTTAGAGAGTTGCTGAGTATTAGGGGAGAGGAGGAAATAATGAGGCAGATCACAGGCACAGTTAAAGATGCAGTGATTTATAAAAACATCTCCAAGATGCTGGAAGCCAGAGGAATCATCCGCACACAGCAGCAAGTGTTAAACAAAATGAAAACTCTTAAAAAGCAGTTCCTGAAGGTGCATGACAACAACCGGAGAAAGAGCGGGTTTGGCCGTATTGACTGGCAGTACTATGACATCTATGCCAATATCTTTGGACACACAGCTCTCTGCAGTCCGGTGAGTCTGTCTTCCAGTTCACAGTACACTGCTACAGAAGGCACTCCAGAAGAGACACAGACAAGCAGTGACGTCTGTCCGTCATCACTGTTGTTAATTGACGACACACCTGACGACAGCGACACATCCTCCCAGCCGTCCATCAACACATCTAGAAACGACGACCGCATAACTGCAACCATTGAAGACGTCGTGGATGCTCAGACCAGTGACAGTGGGACTGTACAAAGTGCCGTCACCCCAACTTTACAGAAAAACAGTAAGTACATGTTTACAATTTTTAACACACATAGCACAATTCCCCAATTGCTAGTCATCTGGTTATGTGGGTAGTATGAGTGGCCGGTGTGGCGGCAGCGTGGCGAGCGCAAAAAATGAGCCCCTTGCGGGATCACTGCACTCGCCACGCTGCTGGCACGCTTTGCAATTTCTGCCCCCACCCAGGGGGGCTTTGCATTTTTATATATAGATCAATGTTGCAGAGTAGCTAGTGTGTAGGTGGATTAATGCCACAAACACATGTTTGCTAACGCTGCTATTTTTATATGCGCTCATTTTGTATTTCTTCTCTTCACAGTTTACACCGTACCGCCTAGAAGGAAGAAACTGAGCAAAGCGGAGCAAGTGGCTAAAGCCATGTCAAATGTCCTTGTCAACCAACTCCGAGAGATGGACGCTGCAATGTCCGCACAGGAGGATGCAAGGCTCGACAGGTTTCTAGAGGCAGAACGCCGAATACATGATGCATTTCTTTCCCAAGTCGACAATGCAGGAACGCATGAGTAGAGAGCAGTATGACCGGCACAGGGAATTGCACCAAATGAACATGACCAATACCTCAAGAGCACCAACCCAACACCACAACTCACAATACCCTGAGCAGGGTTTTTCCTCATTTAATCCTGGCCCATACTATGCCCCAAATACTGCCCCATCTAGCGGACAAACCTCGGAGTTTACTGTATTCCGCAATTTGCCGTGAAGTTTTTCTAGGAGTGATCCATTTCATTGTAAGTGATAACTTGCAGCATCCATACAGCGCCCAGATGTTAGGAGCTGTTTGGCTGCTGAGAATTATCACTCACAGCGAAATTTCAATTGTTGTTAAATAACCACAGTGTGGTCAGTGTTTATGCACAACTGTTTGTGCATTCTGTTCTTTGGTTTTCTATGTTCTGTTCTGTTTTGTATAGTGTCTACATTCAAGCACTTTTTATTTATTTTTTACACAGTAATAATATACTGCAGGGACATTGTGGTTAAATCACATTGGTGTTGTAGCTATAAACCTACCAGTGGGGGGTTTTTTTTTATGCCAATCAAAACTTGTTTGCAAATCTATGCATAACGGGGGTCATACCGACCCGATCGCACGCTGCACTTCGCAGCTGTGCGATCGGGTTGGAACTGCGCATGCGCCGGCACCGCAGTGCGCCGGCGCATGGCAGTCATCGTTGCCTAGCGATCCCCTCTGAGACAGAGGCGGTCGCTAGGCGGGAGGGGGCTGAACGGCGGCGTTTAGCCGCAGTTACGGAGGAGCGGTCCGGCCAACGCAGGCGTGGCCGGACCGTTCGGGGGGCGGGCCGCGGCTGCGGCGAGTAACTCCCGGCCAGCCGCAGGAGCTGCGCTGGCCGGGAGTTACTCCTCAAATACAAAGGCATTGCCGCTGTGCAATGCTTTTGTATTTGTGCAGGGCAGCTGGCACTGACATGCGGGGGGGGTTGGCACTGACATGCGGGGCAGGCTAGCCCTGTGCTGGGCGTCCCCCCGCATGTCTGAGTTAAGGATCATATCTGTGCTAAACTTAGCACAGCTACGATCAACACGGAATGACCCCCAACATACCCAAATGTGCGTAACAATAGACCATGTTTTCTTTGTTTTTTACAACATTGTTTCTCCATATATACACAGTTGCTGGAAATGTGTTTTTTTTTTTTGGTGGGGGAAATCCTAAAAAATGAACCCAAAGATCAAAGGTGGAATACAAAATAAAAACATTTTTAATTCACCCAACATGTTGTGCGGATTCTTAAACACTATTGTACCAGTGCTGCAAGGTTGGACGTAATAGTGTGGCGTATTTGTTCTACAGCGGAGTTTGAGGCAATCCCAAACAAAGCACCTTCCACAAGTGGGTTTATAACCTCAGGGTCCTGCACAGTCCACTCAGGAAGGAATACCTCATTTTTCACTTCACAGATGATGTGCAGTATACAGCACGCAGCTACTACATTAGGCATAGTCTTTAGGTCCACATCATTGCGCTTCATCAAACAACGCCATCTTCCTTTTAACCTGCCAAAGGCGTTCTCTACCACCATCCTTGCTGAACTCAGGGTGTGAGTATAGGTTTGTTTCTCTGGGGTTAACTGGACCTGTTGGGTGTAGCCTTTCATAATCCAGGGGCGTAAAGGGTATGCAGCATCCCCGATGATGTGGACAGGAATCTCCACCCCATTCACAATCTTTGCATACTCTTTGGGGTACAGCCAGCCACCCTGCCTCTCCTCTACGATGTTGTACAGGAAAGAATTGGCAAGAACTCGGGAGTCATGAGATCGGCCTGGCCAGCCAATAAACACATCTAGGAAACTAAAGAACAGTAAAATTTCCAAAAGTTGTAAAATGTAAAACACACACATGCAACTCATCACACCACCCCAAAAATAAACACTTACCAATGTTTGTGGTCCACAACAGCCTGTAATATGATGGAGTGCCAGCCTTTCCTATTAAAAATAGCATGGTTGTCACGTGGGGCAATATTGGGGATGTGTGTCCCATCAATCGCTCCTCCACACTGTGGATAGCCTCGCTTCACAAATCCTTTGATGGTATCCTGTAAGCGCTGTCCTTGTGGTAGAGATATGAAGCGCTTGTATAAGGTAGGCACAATTGCTTGAGTCACCTGGTGGACTATGACACAGCAGGTGGAGATTGCAACACCGAACAAGCATGAGACTGTGCGGTACTCTCCTGGGGTAGCATACCACCACAATGCAATAGCTAGCCTCCTGCGTGCCTCGATGGGTCTCCTAAGCCTGGTGGTCTGCATGTCAAGTGCTGGGGTAAGTAATTCCAGGATGTAGTCAAAGGTTGCACGAGACACACGGAAATTAGCCATCCACTCTTCATCCTGGTAAGCTTCCACGGTCCTCATGAAGGCTTCTCCGTGCCGACGATCTCTGGACCAAAATGAGCGGTTAGGCCCCATACTCACGCTCAGGATGGTACTCATCCTGGATGATATGAGGGCTCTCCTCCTGCGCAAATATTGGCGGCGACTAGCAGCCCTATCCACCATAAATTGCGCCCCCCTCCTCCTCATAAAATATATGTGCAGTATACTGCACAGTGTGACAAGCTGCATCATGCTGTCACTGGCTGTATGAAGCATCTGCAATGCAGAAAGAATCACGAGCTCCAGCATACACACTGGTACTCCGTCGGCCATGACTGCAGCAATGCTGTGAGCAGGCACCACCCCTCCCTTTGTTGACTATTGTGACCTCATCTATGTGAGCCAGAAAAAGGCCATTTCTAATGACATACATATGCATTTGCAGGGATATCCCGGGATCAGTGTAAATGGGGCTGTCCCGGGTCGGTCCCAGGTCTTAGTGCAGTGTGAAAGGGGTCAGTCCCGGGAAGCATCCCGGGAGTGACCCGCTGTGCGAGTGTAAAAGGGGTATTACTGATATAAAGAGTCAGTGTAAACAACTTGCTAAACGTATCTCTCATGTTGAACACACTGCTGGGGAAAATTTCCAAGCTATAGCTGACATGAAGGAGGGAATGATCAAGTTACATAATTCTGATGCACTGGTGAGGGCGAAGTTGGACGATCTCGAGAACAACCTCCATCTGATTGGCCTTCCGGAAGCCATCAAAGGCCCCACGTTGTATGACTTTGTGCGTAACACCCTGCCTGATTTATTGGGGATACCCGACGTTTGTTCCGATTTAGTTGTGGAAAGGGCCCACAGGACGTGTCCTGCGCGTATATCTTCCTCTGCTAGACCCAGACCGGTGCTGTTTCGATGCCTAAACTTCTTACACAAAGAAGCCCTATGGTCTGCATCATGCAAGAAGGATCTCATTTGGGAAGAATCTTGGCTCTTAGTGTTCCAAGACTATTCCCCTGAGCTTACCAGGCTGCGTAAAGCTTTTCCCCCTACCTGTTCTACATTGGCCTAAGCGGGGGGCGTAAGTTCACCTTGCTATACCCGGCGAGATTGCGGGTATTTGAAGGTGCCTCATTTAAAGATTTCACAGTTCCTGAGGCTGCAGAGGCATATATCTCTGAAGCAAATCGTTCCAAGAATGAGGCTGACTATGTTGACCCAGGAATTTCATGGATAACGTGTAATTTTCCAATTTACACGTGATAGCTGATAGTTTCTGCAGTGCCCTTGTCATTTTATTTTTCCCTAATGTTTTGGATGTGGTCTTGCAGTCATGTACACCTTGTCTGACTCTGGACATGTCTTCGGGCAGGGGCAGTCTCCGTACTGTTCTCTCCTTTCCTGTGGTCATATATTTATGTTTGGGTATTCAATACTCCTTTTTTTGATTATGATAGGTGGTGGTGGCTAGGAGTAAGTACCTCCATGCTGCATAGTGCAAGGCCTTCCTTGCCTGCCGAGAAGTCTCTTGAAGAGAGAATTCAGAGTTTTCCAAGCAAGGAATTCTCTGAAACTGTTTTTTTGTTTTACTGTTAATTATTATTATTATTATTATCCTTTATTTATATGGCGCCACAAGGGATCCGCAGCGCCCATTACACAGTACATAATAAAATGAGCAAACAAGAAAACCGCACTTACAGTACATGACAAAATAGGACAGGTATAGAAAACCCGGAGTTAGGTGCCATCAAAGGGAGTATGGAGTATAAGATAGTGTAAGTAAGAAAAGGAAAGGCACATAAGGAAAGAAATCCCTGCTCTTGCGAGCTTACAATCTAAAAGGTGAGGGGCTAACAGACCAGAGTGACACAGATGGGGTAGACAGTGAGCATAGACAAGAGGGTTAGAAGGAGAGTTGACTGGGTTTGGTGAAGAAGTGGGTCTTGAGAGCCCGTTTGAAGTTTTGTAGAGAGGTGGAGAGTCGGATGGGGAGAGGTAGAGCATTCCAAAGATAGGGAGCAGCACGTGCAAAATCTTGTAGGTAGGAGTGGGAGGAGGTAATTAGTTGGCAGGAGAGACGGCGTGCATTAGCAGAGTGAAGAGGACGGGTGGGAATGTAAAGAGAGATAAGGTCAGAGATGTAAGAGGGAGAAGAGTGGGTGAGGGCTTTGTAGGTGAGTGTGAAAAGCTTGCATTGGATTCTGAATGGGAAGGGTAGCCAGTGAAGGTCCTGCAAGAGAGGGGATGTGGATGTAGTATGTTTGGTGAGGAAGATGAGACGGGCAGCAGCATTGATAGATTAAAGTGGAGAGAGGTATTTTTGAGGGAGGCCAGATAGGAGGAGAATGCAGTAGTCTAATCTGGAGATGACCAGTGAGTGAATCAGGGTCTTAGTAGCATCCTGGGTGAGAAAGGGTCTGATCCTGGAGATGTTTTTGAGGTGGAAATGGCAGGTTTTTGAGAGGTACTGAATGTGTGGTTTGAAGGAGAGGGAGGAGTCAAGGATTACTCCAAGACATCGCACTTGGGGGCTAGAGGAGATAGTTGTGCTATCAATGGATAATGAAATTGTGGGAGGTGAGGTTATACGGGAGGTAAGATGATCAGCTCAGTCTTAGACATGGTAAGTTTAAGAAAGCGCTGGGACATCCAGGAGGAGATAGCAGAGAGACAGTTGGAGGTACGAGTGAGGAGAGCAGGGAAGAGGTCAGGGGAGGAAAGGTAGATTTGAGTATCATCAGCGTAGAGATGATATTTTAAGTCAAAAGAGCTAATGAGCTCACCTAATGAGGATGTGTAGAGAGAAAAGGAGAGGCCCAAGAACAGAACCTTGGGGGACACCTACTGGTAGAGGAAGTGGGGGGGGGGGTGGAGTAATGAGAGGAGACAGAGAAGGAATGGTCAGAAAGGTAGGAGGACAGCCAGGAGAGAACAGTATCACGCAAACCAAGGGAGTAAAGGATTTGCAGGACGAGAGGGTGGTCTACAGTGTCAAAAGCAGCAGAGAGGTCAAGGAGAATAAGCAGAGAGTAGTGGCCCCTGGATATCGCAGCGAGGAGGTCATTGCAGACTTTCGTGAGGGCAGTTTCAGTGGAGTGCGGAGGACGGAAACCAGACTGAAAAGGGTCAAGCAGTGAGTGGGAAGAAAAAAAGATAGTGAGGCGGTTGTAGAGAATACGCTCAAGGAGTTTGGAGGCAAAAGGAAGAGAGATGGGTCGGTAGTTGGAGAGATTGGATCAAGGGTAGGTTTTTTAAGAATAGGGGAGACAAGTGCATGCTTGAAGGCAGAAGGGACAGTGCTTGATGAGAGTGAGAGATTGAGTAGATGGGTAAGATGGGAACAGGCAGAAGAAGCGGAGAAGGCGGGAGGGAATAGGGTCAAGTGGAGAGGTGGAGGTGGGTGATGAACGGGTGAGGACCATGACTTCCTCTCCAGATACAGGGAAGAAAGATGTCAGAGTTGGTAGGAGAGAAGGAGGGGGGAGAAATGGAGGAGGGAGGTTTGCATAGGTTCTGGTGGGATGTGATGTCCTGACGAATGAAGTCAATTTTGGATGTGAAGTAGGTGGCAAAGTCAAGAGCAGAAAGCGAAGAGAGGAGTTGAGGCGGGGGTGGGCAGAGGAGCGAGTTGACAGTGGCAAAGAGGCACCTGGGGTTTAATGATTGGGAGGAGATGAGGTTTTTGAAGTAAGACTGTTTTGAGAGGGTAAGTGCAGCAAAGTAGGATGAGAGCATAAATTTGTGGTGAAGGAAGTCGGCCTTATTGCGCGATTTCCTTCACTGACGTTCAGCGGTACGTGAGCATTTTTGCCGATATCTGGTGCATTTGGTGTGCCAGGGTTGAGGTGTCGATCTGCGAGGGTGAATAGTGGTTGGTGGGGCGACAGAGTCAAGAGCAGAGGTAAGGGATGCATTGTAAAAGGAAGTAGCTTGTTCAGGGCAGGAAAGAGAGAGAATAGGAGAGAGCAGCGAGTCAAACAGGGAAGATAGAGAAGTGGTGTAAATAGCTTCAATGTTACGCTTAGTGATGGTAGTCTTAGGTGGTAAAGATAGAGAAGCAGATAGAGATAGGTTAAAAGTGAGCAGGTGATGGTCAGAGAGGGGGAACAGGGAGTTAGAGAAATCAGAAAGATCACAGCGGTGAGTGAAAACCAGATCCAGTGAGCTTCCACTCACATGGGAGTGGGAGGAGGTCCACTGGGAGAGATGTTAAGGAGTTTAGAGGCAGGTGATTAATACTGTATGTTTAGGTGTGGCTTGGTATGTCAGGTTGTCCTGTCGTCGTCATCCCGCCCTCAGGTTCCCCCCAGTATTTCCTTACTTTTCTGTTCACGAATTGATATTATTATCACACTGTTTTCTATATTGTCTGTCTTTCTCAATATGAGATGGATTTATGGCTACTCTTAAAGTAGCGACGTGGAACATCGGTGGTATACACTCACCGATCAAAGGAAAAAACGAGTTTTATGGTAAGAACGTACCTTTGTTAAAACTCTTTCTGTGAGGTATACTGGGCTCCACAAGGAATAGACATAGGGGTGTAGAGTAGGATCTTGATCCGAGGCACCAACAGACTGAAAAGCTTTGACTGTTCCCAGAATGCACAACCCCGCCTCCCTGCACAGGAGCTCAGTTTTTAGTTAACCAGCCCAATGCAGTAGCAGGAAGAGAGACGACAACGGTTAGTAGCCACATATACCACACTCTTGCGACAGTAGAAGTGTCAGCGGCTAATGCCATACCAACCCAAAGAAGCTAAGTGCCTCAGGGTGGGCGCCTTGTGGAGCCCAGTGTACCTCGCAGAAAGAGTTTTAACAAAGGTAAGTTCTTACCATAAAACTCGTTTTCTGCTACAGGGTACACTGGGCTCCACAAGGAATAGACATAGGGGATGTCCTAAAGCAGTTCCTTATGGGAGGGGACGCACTGTAGCGGGCACAAGAACCCGGCGTCCAAAGAAAGCATCCTGGGAAGCGGCAGTATCGAAGGCATAGAACCTTATAAACGTGTTCACAGAGGACCACATAGCCGCCTTGCACAATTGTTCAAGGGTCGCACCACGGCGGGCCGCCCAAGAAGGTCCAACAGACCGAGTAGAATAGGCCGTAATGTGAGCAGGAGTTGACAGACCAGCCCTCACATAAGCATGTGCAATCACCATTCTAATCCATCTGGCCAAAGTTTGCTTGTGAGCAGGCCAGCCCCGTTTGTGAAATCCAAACAGCACAAAGAGAGAATCAGATTTCCTAATAGAAGCAGTTCTCTTCACATAGATACGGAGAGCCCGTACCACATCCAAAGACCGCTCTTTGGGAGACAGATCAGAAGAAACAAGTGCCGGAACCACTATCTCCTGGTTAAGGTGGAACAAGGAAACCACCTTAGGTAAATATCCGGGACGAGTCCTAAGAACCGCCCGGTCACGGTGAAATATCAGATATGGGGAACTACAGGACAAGGCACCCAAATCCGACACTCTTCTAGCTGAAGCAATAGCCAGCAGAAACACCACCTTAAGGGAAAGCCATTTAAGGTCAGCTGAACCAAAAGGTTCAAACGGAGACTCTTGTAACGCCTCCAAAACCACCGACAAGTCCCAAGGAGCCACAGGCGGGACATAGGGAGGCTGGATACGCAACATGCTCTGAGTAAAGGTATGCACATCAGGTAAGGTCGCCATTTTTCTCTGAAACCACGCCATCAAGGCAGATATTTGAACCTTGAGGGAGGCCAGACGCAGGCCTAAGTCCAGGCCCTGCTGAAGAAAAGCCAACAACTTGGCTATACTAAACTTGGAAGCGTCATAATCGTTAGATGCGCACCAAACAAAGTAAGAATGCCAGACCCTATAGTAAATCCGAACCGAAGCTGGTTTCCAGGCTCGCAACATAGTTTGAATGACCGCCTCAGAAAACCCTTTAGCCCTTAAGACGGAAGCTTCAAGAGCCACGCCATCAAAGACAGCCGGGCTAGGTCCTGGTAGACACAGGGGCCCTGAACGAGGAGGTCTGGGCATTGTGGAAGTAGAATTGGATGCTCTGACGATAGGCCTTGCAGGTCTGAGAACCAGTGCCGTCTGGGCCACGCTGGAGCTATGAGAAGCAGAATTCCTTTTTCTTGCTTGAACTTCCGAATTACCCTGGGCAGGAGTGACACCGGAGGGAACACGTACGGCAGCCGAAACCTCCACGGTACCGCCAGCGCATCCACGAATGCTGCTTGAGGATCCCTTGTCCTTGCTCCGAAGACCGGAACCTTGTGATTGTGTCGAGACGCCATCAGATCCACGTCTGGATGGCCCCACTTTTCCACTAGGAGTTGAAACACTTCTGGATGGAGGCCCCACTCGCCGGCATGTACGTCCTGACGACTGAGAAAGTCCGCTTCCCAATTCAGGACTCCCGGAATGAATATTGCCGATATGGCCGGTAGATGGCGTTCTGCCCAATGTAGAATCCGTGAGACTTCCTTCATTCCCAAACGGCTTCGAGTGCCGCCTTGATGATTTATGTAAGCCACTGTGGTGGCGTTGTCCGACTGCACTTGAACAGGACGGTTCTGAATTAAATGCTGGGCTAGGTTCAATGCATTGAAGACCGCCCGCAATTCCAGAATGTTGATTGAGAGGAGGGACTCCTCCTTGGTCCACCGACCCTGAAGGGAGTGTTGCTCCAGCACCGCGCCCCAACCTCTTATACTGGCATCTGTCGTCAACAGGACCCAGTTGGATATCCAGAAGGGACGGCCCCTGCACAATTGTTGGTCCCGGAGCCACCAGAGCAGCGACAGACGGACCTCCGGAGTCAATTAGATCATTTGAGACCTGATCCGGTGAGGCAGGCCGTCCCACTTGGCTAGAATCAGCCTCTGGAGGGGACGAGAATGGAATTGAGCATACTCCACCATGTGGAATGCTGATACTATTAGGCCCAGCACCTGCATCGCCGAATGTATCGACACTTGCGGACGAGAAAGGAAGCAATGAATCCTGTCCTAAAGCTTCAGAACTTTCTCCTGACACAAGAACAACCTCTGGTTGTGAGTGTCCAATAGCGCTCCCAGATGCACCATGCTCTGAGCAGGGATCAGTGAGGATTTCTTCCAGTTGATGAGCCACCCGTGGGCTTGTAGAAACCGGACAGTCATATCTAGATGACGCAGGAGAAGTTCTGGGGAATTTGCCAGGATTAACAAGTCGTCCAGATACGGCAATATCCTGACCCCTTGACAGTGGAGTACCACCGTCATCACCGCCATAACTTTTGTGAAGACTCGCGGAGCCGTTGTTAAACCAAAAGGTAACGCCCGAAACTGGTAATGGAGGTTGCCAATAGCAAACCTCAGGTATTGCTGATGTGACGCTGCTATAGGAATATGCAGGTAAGCATCCTGTATGTCCAGGGAGACCATGTAGTCCCCAGGTTCCAAGGCCAGAACTATAGAGCGAAGGGTTTCCATACGGAACTTGGAAACCTTCACAAACCTGTTCAATGCCTTGAGGTTGAGAATGGGCCGGGAGGACCCATTCGGTTTCGGGACTAGAAACAGCGGAGACTAGTACCCCCGGCCCCTCTGCGCAAGAGCCACCTGTACTATGACTCCTGTATCCAGGAGGGTCTGTACCACCGATTGCAGAGTGTTTGCCTTTGTCTGGTCCAACGGGACGTCTGTCTGGCAAAATCGATGAGGGGGTCGGTTTTTGAAGGCTATGGCGTAACCTCGAGTGACGACTTCCCGTACCCAGGCATCTGAAGTGGTCTTCAACCATTCCTGGGTATACCCTAGAAGCCGGCCCTCCACCCTGGGATCCCCCAGGGGGAGGCCCGCCCCGTCATGCGGCAGGCTTATCGGCCTTGGAAGCTGGCTGACGGGCCGCCCAGGCTCTTTTTGGCTTTGGCTTACCAGGTTTGGAAGTGCGGGCCTGCTTGTTGTACGCCTGACCTTTTGCTTTACCTGAAGGACGAAAGGAAGTACCTTAAGCCTTGGACACAGAAGGAGCGGTACTTGGCAGACAGGCAGTTTTGGCAGTAGCCAAGTCAGCCACTATCTTAAGTCCTCCCCAAACAGAATATCTCCCTTGAAAGGGAGTACCTCCAGGGATTTTCTAGAGTCCAGATCCACAGACTAGGATCTCAGCCACAATATCCAGCGAGCCAGGACTGACGTAGTAGAGGCCTTGGCTGCTAGGATACCGGCATCAGAAGCCGCCTCTTTAATATAGCGAGAAACTGTGACAATATATGATAAGCATTGTCTAGCATGGTCAGAAGAGATTTCAACTTATAACTCCAAGGTCCATGCTTCAATAGCCTCAGCAGCCCATGTGCAGCACCCGTGAGGGTGTAAATCGCTTTAAGACAACCCTCCACACGTTTATCCGAAGGCTCTTTTAGAGACGTGACGGTAGTGACAGGTAGAGCTGAGGAAACCACCATCCTAGCCACATGTGAGTCTACTGGAGGAGGCGTTTCCTAATTCTTAGACAGCTCTGGTGCGAGGGGATAGCGAGCCAGCATCTTCTTTTGAGGCACAAACTTCGTACCCGGGTTTTCCCAGGGTTTCTGACGTATATCCACTAGGTGATCAGAGTGAGGTAAAACTTGTTTAACCACCTACTGACGCTTGAACCTATCTGGTTTCTTAGGAGGGACGGATGGCTCGGGATCATCCGTAATCTGTAGAATTAACTTAATAGCCTCCAAAAGATCAGAAACATCCATATGTGAACTACCCTCCCCATCAGCAGTATCTGAGTCAGAACCTGTGGGGTCAGTGTAAGTGCCGTCTTCATCAGACAAGATGTCAGTGACAGCAGTGGATTGTGAGGAGACAAGCGCTCGCTTAGAGGACCCCTTGGGCTTAGGCGAGCGATGGTCAGACTTTTTAGTAGTCAGGGACTGGTTCAACTTCTTCAATTGAGCAGATAAATCGTCCGCCCACGGCGGGTTAGCTGCAGGGACCACATACGGTTGTACCGGCATTCGGGGTCCCATAGGGGGTGTTAGTTTATTAACTAGCGTATGTAGAAGCGTGGAAAAAGCGGTCCACGGTGGGTCATTATGTACCTCCGTTGCCACAGTCCCACTGGGGGGCAAGGAGCCCCCAGAACCAGATCCCACAGCTGCTATATTTTCCTCATAGGGATCTGTTGCTTCAGCAACACCAGCAGTGTGTTCAGCCCCAGAACCATTACCCTCAGAAGCAGACATGATATAACTTGCAGTATCAGGTAACACAGTACAATTATCAGCAGCACTATACCTCTAAACCCAAACCCCTGCGCAGTGTAGTCAGCACTAGCAGAGATAAAGGAGAGATATGGTGACTAAATCACAGAGAAAAATACGTAATACAGTATATCTTTGTGAAAATCCTATATCAATATAAAACCTGACGCACCAAACCCCCTCAGGTTATAGAATATAGGGATAGCAAGTTGAGTGAAAGACACGAAATGGACACCACTCCATTATCTAATGCACACACAGAAAGTCACAGTTTGTACAATGCAGAGGTTATTACTAACAATAATACTGCACTGAACTAGCTTATATATATATATATATATATATATATATATATATAGCTATATAGTCAATAGATATAACAGTACACAGTAAGAACTGGATGTATATCACAGGGTAATTGTACTAGAAAACCCTGACTAAATGCACTCTTTCTTAACTAGCACTGTCTAAAAAGGCAGGTAGAATACTTAAGTGTCATGTAAAGTCACAGCACTGACAACCAGGCGGCTTTACACAGGAGGATTTGCCCAAGCAGTCCCAGGAACAGTGAAGCTGAGAGATAATGGCGCCCAGACACTGACAGGGAGTGAGGGAGAGACAGATATGCAGCTCCAGGGCGGGAACAATTGCGGGAAATGGCGCCCTGGGGCTGGGGGAGGGGCTTCAGGTCTAAACTTTATCCCCCTGCTGGCAAAACCATCGGGTACTGTGGGCTACTGAAAATCGTTTAGAGAGAAAACCTGACCTGCACCCATGCCCTGGTGATCTAGTGGGATCGCCTGTACTGCCACAGTGTCCACCGCCAGCGCGCGCGGCCCGCCTCCCACTGACCGCGCCGGATCGCGATAAAGACCGGGACCCACTTACCACCTCCCGAAGCGTGGCCACGCGATCCCGGAGAGCCACCGTCGTGTGTGCCTGACGTGAAGAAAACCGGAGCCTCCTGCTGTAGTTACCCGGCAACCAGGGCTCGGGAGTGTACAGTGCCACTGGGGAGAGCTGGAGCTGCAGCCGTGAATGTCTTCTGACATTTACCACCGCTGCTGCCCTTGTAGTCTTCACTTTTTCTTCAAAAAAAGCTCTTCTTAGGGCTGCCTGGAGCAGCCCCTCTGTTATGTGCCTGCTTACTGCAGCACCAACTACAAAACTGAGCTCCTGTGCAGGGAGGTGGGGTTATAGAGGAGGCGGCGCTGTGCATTCTTGGAACAGTCAAAGCTTTGAGCCTGTTGGTGTCTCGGATCAAGATCCTACTCTACACCCCTATGTCTATTCCTTGTGGAGCCCAGTGTACCCCGCAGCAGAAAAATGTCTTATGTACCTGAATAAATTGAAGCTAGATTTTGTACTCTTGCAGGAAACACATCTACTCTCCCCCGAAGCCCAAAAATTGGGTACTTAAGGCTGGCGTGTTCTTGCTGATGCACCCTATTCCACAAAAGCTAGAGGTGTTATGATTCTAGCCAGATCCCGACTCCCAAACCAGATAATAACATCTGTCCCAGACCCAGCAGGCCGGTTTATAGTACTGGAAATTGATGTTTATAATATGAGATATGTACTCTAATAAGTACTCTAAACAATTTATCCGCCTACTCGTTTCAAAACTTCTCCCGTATTCATCTATGCCGTTAATTATAGGTGGGGATTTCAATATGATATCCTCGAAAATACTGGATACTAATTCTTCCACACAATCGAGATACCCCCCCCAAGCTTGGTATTCCATATATAATGCAACAATTGAAGACTACTGATGTGTGGATATTCTTTCACCCTACGGAGAAGGAATTTACATGCCTCTCTACCACTCACCATACATTGTCACGTATAGACTTCCTCCTATTGTCTGATTCTTTGATCCCCAGCTTGGTGCAGATTGGTTCCGGTATGAAAGACAGATAGTGTCTAGTTACACAGTCAATAGATAGACACCATATGTTAGACAGACATTAGGTCGACAGGGTGAAAAGGTCGACATGAGAATGGTCGACATGAAAAAGGTAGACACCATGTTTTTTGCATTTTTGTGGTTTGTGTGGATAGTTTTGTCATCTGGGACCCCCAATTGTAGAAAGGCATACCCTCGCGGGGCTCACTTTGCTCGCCATGCTTCGGGCACGGTGGCTCGCTGCGCTCGCCACAAGGTTTATAACCAACTCTATGCCGACATGGATAGAGAAAGTATGAAATAATCCAAAAACATGTTACATTTAAAAAAAACATTTGTCTATCGGTTTTATGTCGACCTTTTGACCTGTCGACCTTTTCCATGTCGACATTTTGACCCTGTCGACCTAATGTCTGTCTAATATATGGTGTCTATCTATTGACTGTCTAACTAGACACTGTCTATCTATCAAACGGATAGGGTGCAGACTAGTATAGAACCTATGGCCATCTCCGATCATTCTTTGATTTGGGTGGAATTATCTACTTCTCTGGATGTGGGTGCTTTTAGGAGGTGGCGATTTCCTACTGATTTTGCCTCCTCTGTTTCCTTTAGGGAACAATTGATAGTGTTTCCTTTAGGGAACAATTGATAGTGTTTTGGGAGGACTATCAAAAAGAAAATGCTGACATGGCTCAAACAGACCCTCAACTTTTTTGGCATAATTTTTTTTTCGTATAATAGAATTTGTATCTCGCCGCAAAAAGCAGTTTGCTGCCACTTTTAAAATAGCCCAACAAACATTGACTGAGACTTATACTACTTTTAAGAGGAAACCCACATTATCCTCCAGACGTCTCTACCTTGCAGCTAAAACCCACTTTGAGGCCACTTTAAAAACCTTAGGAGATAGACATGCCTTACATCAGGGCTGGCCAAACCGGTCCTCGAGATCTACCAACAGTTCATGTTTTCCAGGCCTCCTGGAGATCTGTAGAATTGTCAGTTAGGAATGAATGCAGCACATCTTAATTAGTAATGACTACACCTGTGCACCAGATAGGTGGTCTGGAAAATGTGAACTGTTGGTAGATCTCGAGGACCGGTTTGGCCAGCCCTGCCTTACATAAAAATCATAGGTTTTACCAATTTGGAAATAAAACAGGATAACTGTTTTCAAATTTATTAAATAGGATTTTAATACCTACCGGTAAATCCTTTTCTCTTAGTCCGTAGAGGATGCTGGGGTCACATCAAGAACCATGGGGTATAGACGGGATCCGCAGGAGACATGGGCACTTTAAGACTTTGAATGGGTGTAAACTGGCTCCTCCCTCTATGCCCCTCCTCCAGACTCCAGTTATAGGAACTGTGCCCAGGGAGACGGACATTTCGAGGAAAGGATTTATTGTTAAACCACGGTGAGCATCTTACCAGCTCATACCTCAAGCATGCCGCAGAACGTGGCATTCCACAGAATACAAGCCAACGGCATGAACAATTGCAGCACTAGGCTGACAAGAAAACGTAACACAACATGTGTGTAACCACAAATAATCACTGCAGATATAGTGCGCACTGGGACGGGCGCCCAGCATCCTCTACGGACTAAGAGAAAAGGATTAACCAGTAGGTATTAAAATCCTATTTTCTCATACGTCCTAGAGGATGCTGGGGTCACATCAAGAACCATGCCTGTTATACCAAAGCTATAGAATGGGCGGGAGAGTGCGGACGACTCTGCAGTACCGAATGATCAAACGTGAGGTCAACCTCAGACAAGGTATTAAAACTGTAAAACTTAACCAAATTGTATGCTATATAGCTGCTCGGCAAAGTTGCAATGCCGAGACTCCCCGGTCAACCGCCCCGGACGAGCCCACCTTTCTAGTAGAATGGGCCTTCACCTATTTTGGTAACGGCAATCCTGCCGTAAGATGAGCATGCTGAATCGTACCACAGATCCAGCGCGCAACGGTCTGCTTGGAAGCAGGACACCCAATCTTGTTGGGAGCAAACAGGACAAACAGATTCTGTGTTCCTAAACGGAGCCGTCTTGGCGACATAAATTTTTAAAACTCTGACCACATGCAGAGACTTCGACTCAGCGAAGGAGTCGGTAGCCACAGGCACCACAATAGGTTGGTACATGTGGAAAGAAGAAACCACCTTCGGTAGAAATTGTTGACGAGTTTCCAACTCTGCTCTATCTACATGGAAGATCAAATAAGGTCTCTTGTGAGACCAGGCCGCTAACTCAGACACTCGCCTTGCGTGTGCCAAGGCTAACCTGACAACCACTTCCCAAGTGAGGAATTTCACTCCTCCTTACTTAAAGGTCCAAACCAATGTGATTGAAGGAACTGCAACACCCCATTAAGATCCCATGGTGCCACTGGGGCACAAATGGAGGTTGGATGTGCAACACGCCCTTCACGACAGTCTGAACTTCTGGAAGGGAGTCCAATTTATTCTGAAAGAAACCCGATAAGGCCGATTTTAATTGAGCCCAAGTTTAGGCCCGCATCCACACCTGCTTGTAGAAAATGGAGAAAACGTCCTAGGTGAAAACTCTGCCGTAGGAGTCTTCTTGGATTTACACCAAGAAACTTATTTTCTCCAAATACGGTAGTAATGTTTAGACGTTACCCCTTTTTCTAGCCCGAATAAGTGTGGAGAACTAATACCGTGGGAATACCCTTACGGACTAGTATTTGGCGGTCAACCGCCATGTCGTCAAACGTAGCCGCGGTAAGTCCTAATACACGCACGGCCCCTGCCGCAACAGGTCCTTGCGCAAAGGAAAAAACAGGGATCTCCTATGAGTAATTCCTGAGATCTGGATACCAAGCTCTCCTTGGCCAGTCTGGGAACATGAGGCTCGCTCGAATTTCCTTTTTATGATCCCAGAACTTTTTGAACGAGAGAAAACGTAGGGAATACATATACCGACTGAAAACACCCACGGTGTCACCAGTGCATTCACTGTTCCTGTTTGAGGGTCCCTTGACCTGGAATTCTGAAGCTTCTTGTTGAAACGAGATGCCATCATTCCTACTTGAGGAAATCCCACCGACATGTCACCTCTTCGAAGACTACTTGGAGGAGGTCTCCCCTCTCCTGGATGGAGATCGTGTCTACTGAGGAAGTCTGCTTCCCAGTTGTCCACTCTTGGAACGAACATCGCCGACAGAGCGCTTGTATGTCTTTCCGCCCAGCGGAAACTCCTTGTGGTTTCTGCCATTGCTGTTCTGTTTTTCGTTTGTAGAAAACCGTTGTAAACGGCCCTTAACTCTAGACAGTTTATGTGGTGACAAGTTTTCTAACTTGACCATCTTCTTTGGAAGTTTTCCCCCGTGTGACAACCCCCCCCCCCCCCCCGCCTCGGAGGCTTGCATCCGTAGTCGCTGGGATCCAGTCCTGGATCTCGAACCTGCACCCCTCTAGGAGGTGAGAACTGCGCAGCCACCACAGGAGTGAGATTCTGGTCTTGGAAGACAGGATTATCGTCCGGTGTATGTGTAGGTGGGAACCGGACCACTTGTCCAACAGATCCCACTGGAACACCCTGGCATGGAACCTGCCAAACTGAGTGGCCTCGTAGGCCGCAACCATCTTTTCCAGCAACCGAATGTATTGATGAATTGACACTCTTGCTGGTCTCAGAATTTGTTTGACCAGACTCTGGATCTCCAGAGCCTTTTCCACTGGAAGAAAAACTCTGTAGTTCTGTGTGTTGAAGAACGGTCAGGGAGAGTGCAACGTTTTGCACCAACTGGTTTCTTGATCTCGCCGTTATCAGGAGACCGTCCCAGTACGGGATAAATGTGACTCCGTACTAGAGGAGGAGAACCATCATTACCGCCATCACCCTGGTGAAATTGGTAATGACCATCCTGAACAGCAAACCTCAGGTAAATTTAATGCGGAGAAAAATGTAAGTTGACCTCCTGTATCCTTTTTCCAGATTGGAGATCACTGCCCTGAGAGATTCCATCTTGGATTTGAATTTCTTTAAGTAGAAATGGAGGGATTTCAGATTTAGGATTGGTCTGACCAAGACGTCTGGCTTCGGGACCACAAAGAGGCTTGAATAAAAGCCTTCTCCCTGTAGTGACAGGGGAAACCAGGCCAATGACCTGATCCTGATACAACCTTTGTATTGCGTTGCATACTACCTCCCCGTCTGGAGGAGAATCGGTAATTTGAAAAATTGGTGAGGGGAAACGTTTGGAAACTCCAGTATGTACCCTTGGGACACTATTCGTAAAAACCCCCGGGTCCAGGTCCGTTCCAGGACTGACTGAAGAGTTTTAGACGTGGCCCCACCAGTGTGGGCTCCCGCAAGAGAGTCCCAGCGTCATGCGGTGGATGTGGCAGAAAACAGAGGATGATTTCGTCTCCTGTGATCTTGAAGAGGTTGCGGACCTCTTCCCTTTTCTCCTTCCTCTACCTGCAAAGAAAGGGGAATCTGTATGTATTGGCCCAAAATGACTGCATCTGACAATGATGTGTCATCATCCGTAGTGAGGGAACATAGGGCAAGAAGGCAGACTTTACTAGCGGCAGCTGTCGAGATCAAATTAACTAGGCCTTCACCAAAATAGGCTACACCTTCACAGGGAAGAGACCCCACATCTTCTCGGGGTCAGCATCAGCATTGCATTGGTGAATCCACAACGCCCTCCTAGCCGAGACCGCCATGGAATTGGCCCGTGAACCCAAGAGTCCTATATCCCTTGCAGTCACACGAAAGTATGCTGCAGTGTCCTTGATATGACCCAATGTAAGAAGTATCCCATCTCTCCCCACGGTATCTACATCGGATGACAAGGTACCCGACCATATTTGAATACTACTACTCCCCCCTGCGGATGTAATGGCAGGTCTAACTAACGTAGGCGTGGACACATAACTAGAATATACCGTAGCTTCCTGCATACGATCTGCTGAATTTGTGACAGGGCCCCATGCAGAACAGGGGGTGACTCCCACTTTATTCTGTCCGCGGCGGGAAATGAATAGACAACCGGAATCCTCTTGAGGATTTGAAACCATCTTGTCAGGGCTGACCCAGACTTCTCACACAGAGCTCTCAGCACATAAGAAGGAGGAATGATACCTCAGCTTTCATTATATGACAAATGTGGCCCATCATACAAACAGGTGGAGCATTGTCTTCTATGGCTAACACTGCTTTGTTGCCAAGCCACACCAGAGGGAGGAATATTAGTGATTTCATTGTGAAATTAGACATTACGGATATGGCTAAGAGTAGGGAAACCCATTTCTTAAGAACTAAAAATGGATGTTTTCGGTGCTTGGGGTGTGCCACATGTAATACACTGACAGTTGGCACCTCTTTTAATCATCCGTCCACAGGTCGTAAGATCCCCATTAAACATCGGTTGACGTGCACCACTTCATATGTGGTTTATCTCCTCACGTGTCCTTGTGGTCTTGCATACGTTGGCAAGACCATAAGGCAATTCCGTGAGCGTATGGCTCTCCACAGGAGTGCCATTAAGAAGGCTTTTGAAAAGAGGGAAAGTGAACAACCGTTTGCACGACATTGTATGCTCAACGGTCATGGTGTAGCTAGTATTAGAGCCATCCTTATTGACCATGTCCCCCGTACACTCAGGGGGGGTAATAGGGATAGGGCCTTATTACAGTTAGAATCCAGATGGATTTTCAAATTGGGGACACTGTCACCCAGGGGGCTCAATGAGAACCTGGGATTGCAGTGTTTCCTTTGATGTAAGATATAGGTTCTTTACTTTTTGTTTGTCATTGGTAGCAGTTATTACTGCTTAGTCCCAGAGCTCAATCTGAGTACAGGCCCATATATATATATTAACGAGATGTTATTGACATATAACCTTTGAGCCATTATAATGTAATTTGTCTAGTGGGGTTGTGCAATAGGCCTCGTTTCTCACTTTGCTATAGGTGTACTAAGAGTTTTTAGAATCCAGTGTACAGTATAAGTGTTTTACTATCCTTTTTGTTGTTGATTATATATAATTGTGTTTTCCCGTAGCTGACGCATCTTCGTTGTGTATTGTCACTATGGTTACCCGCCTGTGACGTGGAAGCGACGCGGAAGTGTGGCCATTCGGACTGACGGGCGGTCGCACCGTGAAGCAGGTGAGTATGATCTGCATTAATGTCTCTGTCTGTTCTCTATAAAATGTTGTTTGTTTGATCCACTTGGCTTGTCTGGCCCTGAGGACGGGGCTTGGTCCCCGAAACATGTTGGCTTTATTAAAGTGACTTGACTTAACATCGTAGCTGAGTCTGCATGAGTGCCGCCCGCAAAACGACTGCTATTTACTTGGAATTCTCTATCTCCAATTGGGAAGGCACCTCAGCCAATGTTATTGATATCGAGTGGAGTGCCGGGCTCTCTCTATCTATATATATATATATATATATATATATATATATCTCCTATATATTAGCCCAGATCTGTGACTTTGTGCCTCATTTGCTAACGCTGGGCAGAGTCACATAGCTGGGTGGAGTCAAGCCATAGATCTCACAGATCTGAGACACAGGCACAAAGTCACAGAGTCTAATATATAGGAGACTAGGAGCAGCAGATGAGGAGCAGCTGGCATGGCACAGGCAGGGTACAGAGACAGCGGCACCGGCTCACCGTGCCCTTGACCCCTCACATCAGCACGCTCAGCACGGCCTCGCTGGCGTGCAAGAGCGTCACTCGCCGCCACACTCAGTGCTGCTTCTCATGTCCCCAGTCTTCTAACCAAGGGCCGGCCCAGCAGGATCCATCGTCCCCCCTGTGCCGCGGCGGTGATGTGAGCCCAGGAGGCGGCTCTTCATCTGGCGCTAAAGCGGGTCTCACACCCGCTCCCCGCCTGAGCGCCAGTGCCTCTACGCTGCCGCCTGTCACAGTGAGGATAGAGGTAACCCCGCTCCGCACTCCCATTGCCAGCGCACCCCTCCCGCAGCTCTACGTCCGGTGCTACGGTACAGCCGGGACGGTCCCTGCTCCGGAGAAGATGATTGCCTGCTGTGACCAGTGCTGCATGTGGGGCGACTGGCTGGCGGGGGGGGGGGGGGGGGGGGGGGGGGGGAGGAAGAGATGTGGGAGGCTGGCAGCGGGAGATGTGGAGCAGCTGGAGGGGGGAGATGTGTGGCTGGCGGGGGGGAGATGTGGAGCAGCTGGAGGGGGGAGATGTGTGGCTGGTGGGGGGGGGGGATGTTGGGCGGCTGGAGGGGGGGATGTTGGGCGGCTGGAGGGGGGGGGGGGGAGATGTTGGGCGGCTGGAGGGGTGAGTGGGGGGGTGAGATGTGAGGCAGCAGACTGCGCATTAACAGAGTGGGCTACGTGGCAGCCGGAGCACCGCACACTACGGTGCTCCCGGCTGTCCGGAACAGTGCTATAGTGACAGATACAGTACCCGCAGCACCTCCGGACCACTCCCCCACCCGCGGCACCCCCACCCCTCTCCCACACACAGGGCGTCCGGAACCCCTACACCACCCGCGGCCCCCACTCCCTTGACCCTCCACCACCCGCAGTGCCTCTGGACCCCATCCACCGCACCTGCCCCTCAGCATCTACAGACACCCTCCCCCATCCGCGCTCCCCCCGCAACCGCACCTCCCTCACCTTCTGCGTCTCCTGACCCCTACTGCACCCGCCCCTCCACCAACCACAGCGCCTCCAGACCCCCTCCCCCATCCGCCGCACCTGCCCCTACACCACCTGCGTCACCACCACCCATCTCCCACATGCGACGCCTCCGGACCCCCTACACCACCCGTGTCCCCCACACGCAGCACCTCCCAACCCCCCCCCCAACTGCGCTGCCCCTCCGCTCGCATCCACCCCATCTCCACCCGCAGCATCTAGACACCCTCCCCCAGCCGTGCCCCCCCCCCTGCAACTGCCCCTACCCCACCCTCGCCACCCCCGCACCGGCAGCCCCTCCGGGACCCCTCCCCCATCCGCCGTACTACTGCACCTGGCCCTCCCCCACCCACGTCACCCCCAGCCCTCACCCACACGCTGCACCTCCGGACCCCTACACCACCCGCGGCCCCTACTCCACCACCCGCAGCACCTCCCAACCCCCTCCCCCCATCCGTGCCCTCCCCCGCATCTGCCCCCCCTCCCCCCACAGCATCTACAGACACCCTCCCGCATCCACAGTCCCCGCACCGCCCCTTCCCCACCCACGGTGCCTCCTGACCCCCTACCCCAGTAGCGACACACACCCGCCCCTCCACCCGCAGCGCCTCCGGAACCCATCGCACCCCCTCACCTGCCCCTCCCACACCTGCGGTGCCTCCGGAACCCTACCTCACCCGTGGCGCACCCGCCCCTTCCCCACCCGCAGCGCCTCCAGAACCCCTCCCCCATCCGTAACAGCCCCGCACCTGCCCCTCCCCAACCCACGTCACGCCCTGCCCCACCCATAGCGCCTCCAAACCCCACTCCCCCGCCCATCTCCACCTGTACCATCTAACCCCCCCCCCACCCGCCCCCCCCCCCTCACCCGCAGGATCAACAGACATCGTCCCCGGTCCCCCCCACACCCGCTACATTCTGTACATCATGCCCTGCAGCTGCTGTTCATGCCGTCGCAAGGGGCTGCCCTTTCATTATGCAATATTTAACCACTAACACTAAGAATGCATGTAATACTTCAAATAATACTAGAACCCCAGAAAGCCATGCAGGGCTTAAGGGGGCGTAGCCCCTTACGACAGTGTGAAGAGCGCCCGTAGGGCGCGATGAAGCACCTAGTATATACATATATATACAGTGGTCGAAGTGGGGCGGTATACGGCGGTATGGTATACCGCCACTTCTTCCACTGACCCGGAAATGAGCCCAGAAAGTGCAGCAGGAGGCGAGGGAAGTGGCCATCCTGCTGCACATGGTGCTCCCCGTCCCTGCGCGGCGGCCATGTAGAGCGCTATATTAGCTCACAGTCGCTCACCGCTGCCAGCCGCCCGCGCACGCAGCTCACCATCCGCCCGCTGCTCCCGCTCACCAGCCGGCCGCCGGCTCCGCTCACCAGCCGCCCGGCGCTAGCTCACTGCTGCCAGCAACAAATAAGGTAATGTTCCCCTGCTGTCACCTCTCTCCCTGCTGTTCCTGTCGTCACCCTCCCTGACGTCACTCTCCCTATCGTCACTGTCGTCACTCTCCCTGTCGTCACTCTCTCCGTTGTCACTGTCGTCACTCTCTCCGTCATCACTCTCCCTGTCGTCACTCTCTCCCTGTCGTCACTCTCTCCCTGTCGTCACTCTCTCTCCCTGTCGTCAATGTCATCACTCTCTGTCGTCACTCTCTCCCTGTCGTCACTCTCTCTCCCTGTCGTCACTGTCATCACTCTCTCCCTTTCATCAATGTCATCACTCTCTCCGTCGTCACTGTCGTCACTCTCTCCGTCGTCACTCTCTCCCTGTCGTCACTGTCATCACTCTCTCCCTGTCGTCACTCATCTCTCTCTCTCCCCGTCTCTCTCTCTTTGTCGTCACTCTCTCTCTGTCGTCACTCTCTCTCCCTGTCGTCACTCTCACTGTCGTCACTCTCTTCCCCCGTCGTCACTCTCTTCCCCCGTCGTCACTCTACCTGTTGTCCCTGCCGTCACTCTCTCCCTGTCGTCACTCTCTCCCCCTGTCGTCACTGTCTCTCCGTCGTCACTCTCTCTCCCTGTCTCTCTCCCTGTCGTCACTGTCTCTCTCCCTGTCGTCACTCTCTCTCCCTGTCGTCACTCTCTCTCCCTGTCGTCACTCTCTCTCTCCCTGTCGTCACTCCGGCTGTCCCTGCTGTCACAATTTCAGCTCATTCAGTGTGCTACAAGGTGAATTTCGGATCATTCAGTGTGCTACAATGTGAAAGGGGCACCAGTACTAGATAGTATAAGGGGTTCTACTACATGGGACACGCCCCCTATTGGGTGACCACACCCCCTTTTCTGGAGCACGCGCACCTTCGGCGCACACATAATTACATCCTTCACTTTTGCATACCCCCACTTCAAAATTTCCACTTCGACCACTGTGTATATATATATATATATATATATTGTCAAAGTCAAAAATATTACATAGAGAGAACATACAAACTGCACACATTTAAGTCGCTATACTTGCAAATATGCACAGCGAGCACAGCAATATATGTTAACACTTGCATTTACACGGACATGGCACAGAGATGGATTTGACACTTATTTCATACAGTACATAATTATAATAATATCAAGCACCAGACATCATGGAGATTTAAAATTACCTAATGAATTAATGTCATGAATGT
Source organism: Pseudophryne corroboree (assembly GCF_028390025.1). Taxonomy (NCBI): domain Eukaryota; kingdom Metazoa; phylum Chordata; class Amphibia; order Anura; family Myobatrachidae; genus Pseudophryne; species Pseudophryne corroboree. The sequence continues at coordinate 30,283,155 of NC_086450.1, forward strand.
GTATTATTGGAACGGAACCAGATACACCTGTCATGTTTACTATTAAAACTAGCAGATTGGTGTGTAGATTAATTTGATACTTGTTGTGAAGTTGTGGGACATTGCAGCAGATAGTATATGTATAAAAGCTAAAATCACTTTGTTAGAACAATGAATGATACAGTGAACAGGGAACTGAAGCCAACCCTTTTAGCAGTTTTCAGGGCTTAACCTGATCAGCATATACAAAGAGAATAGTGACTGAATCGTGCAGGAGAGACCCCTCCCCCAGGAACTAGTCACACAGGAAAGTAGTTCCTGGCTAGAGAAGAGGTCAGGGTTCAGTTGCTTGTGGTTTCAGAGGACAGATGTACTGTAGCTACACACAGCTACAAAGCTCTCAAAAGCATGGCTGGTTCATCACCAGGACTGAACACCTTACGAAGGCTAAGTATTGAATCCACATGGCTTAATGGCATAGAATAGTTTAAATATGTGTTTGAGGTAAAGTAGTTGTGAAATGATTGGTATAGCATAGTTGGTTTGGAGATACAAATGGCTTAAGGTTAATGATGCTTGTGCAGTTGTGTGATTGTTGGGTGTTTGTGTTGATACTCTATGAAATCTGTAATGAATTGGAACAGTAGACAATCTGTAGCATAGCATTTCCTGGTATACATTTATGGATGGTGATTTATAACAGATTATAGTAGTTTTACATGATGCATCTTGCTGAAGGTTTGAAGTCAAAACATACTTCCTTTTGTTACTGTAGTCATGTGCTTGTAGCAATGGCAGGCTGATACTTGTGGTTACCTGGTGATCTGGTGTTGTGATGGTTCATATAACATGGACTGTATGCAATAAACTGAGTTTGTTTGGTATGTGAAATTGAATAAAATGGTTCTAGGAAGTTGGATTGGAATGTGGAATATAATTAGTTGGATTGGAATGTGGAATATAATTAGTTGGTTTGTAGAAGATGGCTGCTGCTGGGTGTTTTCTCCTCCCCCTTTGAACCATGTGTTACAGTCTTTGGAATCATGGGAGTTTTTCCCAAAATGGAGTCTAGCTTCTGTCCCATGCGGTATTGTAGGGACCATTGTGTTGTTGCTGGGTGTTGTGTATATAGGGACAGCCAGCCTGGGTAAGCTCAATTTTTCTCTCCACAAAGGGTCTCAGCATTGACTAACTGCGCAGCGATTGTTTCTCACATGTGTAAATTCTCTGCAGACATACTGTCTCTTATTTTATGTTATAAGCCATTCTCTCTCTCTCTCCTTCCCCCTTAAATGTAATTGTATCTGTATTGTATTTTATGTGTAGTTATCCGGTTAGGTATTTTATGTTATCTTGGTAGTGTATAACTTGTATTGTATTATTCTTTTGCAATTGAACGTTCATTCATTTCCTTAAAAGGCGTTAGACCCTTAGACCGGTATTTGACTGTTTATTATATTGCTAAGGGGTTCTCTGAGCGTCACATACGCTCATACAGCTTTTAAACTAACAAGGTTACACTGTGTTGCATTTACACCTTATCACTGCACAAGGGTTTACAGTATAAGTACATTGTTTATGGTATATTTATTAAAGTTTAATTCTGTAAGTATCTGCAACGCCTGTGTTCACACCCTGTGCACAGCGTCTGCTACGCTAAGGGCGTACCCTTGCGGTACTTTTTGCGCCAATTGCGTACTGTGTCTCCTAATCTTTTAGAGTGTTAAATAAGATAAATATATAGGCTTTGTCAATTGGGGGCTCTCACGGGATATCACGTTCTTAATGATGCACTGTACATTACAAACGCGGCTGTAATTGACTGGCTAATGATGGACGCATCGCAAAATGCTGACGAAAAAAAAAAAAAAACATCCACGTTAATGTATTGTTGTGGTATCAGTAAGACGCTGATAGGAAATTTTAAGGGACAAGGCGTTTCTCATAATATTTAAGATGCTAAAATGTATTTTTATAGTTGCAAAACAAGGTTCAAATGGATCATATCGTGTTTGATTAAGATTAGATTGTTTATCTGTTTAAGTAGGTTTAAAAGTACATTTAAAAGTTGCTGCATAGCCTTGATATAGTTTTTTTTTTTTTTTTTAACTCAGGCCTAAATTACTTTAGGAGCTTGCATGGTGATTTTCTTTATGACAAAAGCCGCATGGTCTGTCCCCCATTTTGTGTAAACCTCATGGATGTGGAAGGGGGAGGAGCAGTGGCCATTTTGGGAAGGTCAATTTTTATTTTTTTATTTTTTCCCCTAAGCGGCTGATTTTCAGTTGACTCAGGAAATAATCAGCCATCTATTGTCAAAAAGAAATCATCATTTAATGAGTTTTTTTTTAATGCATTCGTTTAGTCCATATCATAGTCAATCATAAGTGGTTCAGATAGAGTTTAATAAAAAAAAAAAATGAATAATACATTAAATATTTGATTTAAGAAATACACAAATAAAACAAAGTAGTTTTTTTTGGTCACTGTCTCTCTTCAAGAACCTGTTTTAACTCTGCTACTTGTAGGATGGCCATTGAAATGCAAATGAACCTGTGTGACTGGATTGTTGTTGTTTTTTTTTTTCTCTCCCAGCAGTGAAAGAAATTGCACATTCATATGCAAATTAGAAGCACTAAATAAGGTCTCACATAAGTAATAATGATTAGTACATATATGTAATATCTATATGCGTGTGCTTACATCAATGTATGTTATTAGATTAAATTTAGAATTGCATGTTCATTTGTGTAATTTTCACATCTCACTCTCCTGGTTGCCATTTCACAATTGATAACGTGCTAAGAAAGATTTGTTGCTATTAGTAGTTAAAGAGTAGAAGTAATACATTAAGGGGTAATTTGTAAAACACGCACACAGCTTTGCCTAAAGATACAAGGAGAGACCTGTGTGGTGTTCGGTAGATGATCACGGTTAAGGATCATCTACATTGATAAACGTGTTAATTGTATTTCGGTGGACATATCTGGCTAGCGTATACGTGTCTCTAACAAAAGGGTGAGACAAGCAGACGCAAAACAAAGGCCGACGCACGCAGCGTATATTACGCAACGGAGCGCCTGGGTACGCCCACGTAACTCAAATCACACGATAGTATTATTTTAACAGGCGAAAAGGAGGCAACGCGATAAATAGCGCAAGTCAATTTTAGTGTCCAAAATTTTAAGCTAATAGATCCTTCTCCAATTTGCGACTCATCTGGTCTAGACTTTTACTGAATGAAAGGAATTTCTGCGCAGAAATAACAATTAAAGTGTACATGTGGTGAGTGAGTGTATATATATAAGTTTCTACAATTTTTGGGTTGAACCACAAGAAGTCGAGTTCTCGTGAGGTACATACATGTAAGTGACGTGCATGGTGGCTTGGGAGGCATCCCTTGTTAAACATAAATTTGAGCATTAGAGTATAGCAGACCAGGAGGTCTACTGTAGCACAGACCAGGAGGTCCGGAACAGACCAGGAGGTCTAGGTACAGCAGACTAAGAAGTCCGCTATAGAGAAAAGTAGCACAACACCAGGAAGGGTTGGTGCGGAACCCATATAGGCCATTAAAGCTCTGGCTGAAGGAATTCGCAGCCGCAATTTTCGATTCCACTGGTCGCTCCGCACATAAGATTAGTTGCTTATGTGCAGAACGATTGTACCGCACGTAATTGTGTGCATTAGTTAGTAACCTGACCAGTACCATTTGCGTACGAAAGGGGTCATAAACGCTATTTGTACACTCTAACGTGATTTGTGTAATTTTTTTTATTTTAAGGGAGGTTCGCTGGTCACTCGGGAACTATCAAACAACCGATACTTGCTGGGGACTGGTAGGTCCAACACGCCCCAGTAAGTAAAGGTTCATAGGGGCCCCAGGTTGGGTACAGCAGCTCTGAATCAGTGATTGCAGTACTGCCCAACGTGGGCGAGGAGTGAGTGGAGTACTCGGTAAACTGCCACCGTCGGCCTACCCCGAACATCTTGGTTTTGTAAGGGTTCGCTGAAGACCCTGATTTGAAGGTCAGAGGTAGTGAAAGCAACACCTGCAAGTATGGGGGCCAGTTGTTCAGGTAGGGGGCGATCAACCTCGGTTCGGGTTGATTCAGTAAACCGGCCAATCGGGTCGGCAAGGTATGTAATATGTGAAAAATACGGTTCACACACAGAGGTTTTATGTGATGAATGGGAAAGAATGACTGTGCATGACGGGGAGAAGTTTCCCCGGGTAGGTAGCTTTAGCCCAGATGTGTTACAAAATCTTAGGAGAAGGATATGTCTCATTAAATCAGCAAAGAGACGGATCAAACATTATGACTATTTACAATTATGGCAACAGAAAAGTGAAATGCAAAGAAATTTAACTTACATATCAAACTCTCATCTTGGGAAGAGAGACATGGCAATGGAGAGGAGTATGGTTGCAGAGAATGGCGATGGTGTACGATAAAAATGCACTTAGTAACTATTAAGAATGAAAGTAACAAATGTAATAATGTTTATAAAAATGAAAGTGTAAAAATTACAAATGTTAACCTGTGCAAGTCGCACCCCATGTTAAACTCCCCTCAGGATTACCAGCGAGAAGATGAAACCAACACGATGTCAACACTCTACCCAGCAGTCATCATACGAGACACCCAGAGGGACACGGCCAAGTTGGTAAAGGCAATAGCAGAACCCCCTAACGGAGGGTCAGGTGAGGTCGTGTCAACAGGTAAGTACGGTATTGTATGTTACTCACAGACAAATGCATCTTACACCAAAGAGTTAACACAAAATAGCATAATGGAACAAAATCCTGTCAGGGTGAACACAATATATTAAAACAAATGTACACTACAGGAAAGTAGCAGTTTAGGTGTTAATAAATGGTTTAAAGGAAGTATTAAGAACGAGTATACAAGCCTCTCTACCTAACTGGAGAAATAACTCAGTAACTGCATTAAGGAACTCTGCTGTTGGGCATGAGCAAAACATCATCAAGCACAGGGAAACAAAGAAGCCCCAGATCCCTGTGGGTAAGTCAAAGGTGAAAAGGTGTTATAATTGCCAGAAGGAAGGTCATTTTGCAAGAGATTGTAGATCAAGAAGTAGACCAAATTCATATAAACCCCCTAGACAAAGATATGAGCAAAGTTATGACACACCAAATTGTAATCAGGGACCACATAGGAAGGAGTTGGGGCCGTACCTGTAACATGCAATCAGGAAAGGTGATCATTAGGACTGATAGTAAGCCTGAGGTTACAGTTAATGAAATGGGAGGTCAGTTCCTTGCAGGCACAAGGACGGCCGGGTAGACGTTGTAATTTATCTGTAAATGTTCTTTTCCCCATCTCTGACGTTCACCACAACTGCTCCAACATCACCTGACTACTTGGTCTTTGCAGAAGTCTACCAAACCCCAGCATGACCTACCCGCATCAATGTATCCTGGCCAGATACAAAGGGTGAAGCATGGAGGTGCTGGTGGGAGGGACTGCGCAAGGATACCATTGGACATGTAGATATGACAGCCTGATGATGAACGGCAGATCTGACAATGTTTTTTTTTTCTCTCCTGAAAAAAAAAAATGTTTGAAAAAATGTTTTTTTTCTGTTGTTGTTTATTGTTGATTTATGTGATGCATATATATATGAACGGTTCTCTCTCTCTCGTTGTATTTTTTTTCTCTCTCTTCTTTCTCATGTTCTCATGTTTTAAAGATGGTATGTCACACATCAGTTGGATAAATGGTAATGCAAGATTTATTCTCCTTACAGAAAGAGCACTGAGCTAGAAGAAATATTGTATCACCAGAATGTTTAGAAGACTGAGAGACAGCACCTTTGAGATGACAGCAGAACAAAAAGAACAACAAGACTAGAGAACTAATTATCGTAACAAGTTTCTCTCCCCCTCAAACTGTTTTCCTGTACCCCCATTACAAATTTCTCCTTTTCTCCTCCTGTAAGATGGACTCACCTCAAGAGACTGTGATCCGTGTTTTCATGTTGACCCTGATGTTGACCACAGCAGTCTGTTTCGGTGAGAGTACCAGTGAGGTCGAGAAAGGATCCAGAATGGGTTTCTGATGACTGAGACGGAGGTGTAAATTTCCAATAGCAACACAATCACCAAGCAAAGGCGAGTACCGGAAACGATCTAGCAGCCATGTTATTTGTAAACATTGTGAAGGATTGTTAGCTGAAAAGAGAACTGTATCTGTAGACTCTGTGACAGTGTAGTAGAGGATGGGTGCATCAAGAAATGTCAGTCCAGTTTTAACATTAACATGGACCGGCACCCATTGAGTGACTATCACTCCTTAGTGGGTAAGGTGTTAAATCAGACAGATTGTTGGGTATGCTCTCAAGTACCTCAAGGCCACAGCAAGCCAGGACTAGTACCATTTCCTTTAACGATAGGGGAGGTACTTGAGTTAAGTGGTGGGAGACCGGTGGACAGGAGGTTTAATATCTCCAGTCCTCCTAGTTTGAAGCTCCACCAATATCATGTGGATAGATCCCTAGTATGTTTTAACATTTCCAATCCCCGAAAGCCGTGAAATTGGGAAGTGTCATGGAGTAACCAAACCATGACCTTTTCATATAGAGCAGATAGAATGCCTACAGATACAGAGCTTATACGCCACATAGCCGGTAGTGGAAGATCCTTCCGATATAGGTATACCCTAGGAAATAGGATCATGAGAGTTGGAGAGGTATCACCAGGATACTGTGCACATATCATACAAACAGATACGTGTACTAAACAGATTGGAGAATTAGGGTTAGGAGATTTCATATGGAAAATGTGTAATATGGTTATGTCCTACTCAGTCCCATATGTCCTCCCCGATGATGCATATTTCATATGCGGGAGGAAGGCGTATAAGTGGCTTGCCCCAAACTCTGAAGGATTGTGTTATATTGGAAAAGTACTGCCTGAGGTAATGACTGTATCGCATACCAAAATGAAAGATATTCACCGTGGTGCCCAAGCTCCTTACACTCACACTCATTACGAGCACGTAGTTAAAAGGCAACTGACAGTAAGGGCAGAGCATCCGGCCTCTGACCTGATCCATGTATCCACCGGGATTCAGGTTCTACTCGCGTTAGACATCACTCGCACCGCCAGAGGAGTGTTGAATTATAGATATATATCAGCGCTTGCAAATTTATTAGACAATATCACTGAAATGTATGACGACACTTTTAGGTATACCGGAAGGGAGCTCCAAGCTTATAAAACAGAACTGGTTCAGCATAGGATGGTTCTTAATTATCTCACAGCAGTGACAGGTGGATATTGTGTCACACTGGCAACGCAGTACGGCGTAAAATGCTGCACTTATATTACGAATAGCACCGAGGACCCGGTCGAGGTCATAGACCAAAAGATGGACGACATTCTCCAATTAAAGTGGGAATTCCGCAGGAGACACAATCTCACCTTTGCGGCTGTGGGTAATGAGCTGACCAGTTGGGTGTCATGGTTGAACCCGCGAAATTGGTTCTCTGGTTTAGGAGAATGGGCTCAAGGAATTATAATGGATGTAGGGAAATTTCTTTTGTGTATCTTGGGTGTTGTCATATCGATTGGCTTGATATTTAGATGCGTTCAGGCTTTAACGAAGTGTAAACAAAGTACTAAGGTGATGAGCCTAAGGAGTGAGGACATTATAATTCCAATGGATTTGATTTACGACCCAACGATAGAGACACTGCTGTGATGAAAAGGTGATTCCACGGTCCGTTTCTTTCACCTGTTTCTTCTTTGCTTTTCTCCAAGGTAAAAAGACCCGCTTGGAAGAGGAATTTGACGACCTTGTATACAGACAACAGATAGACTAAAGAAGAATTTGACAACGTTGTACGCAGACAACAGATGGACTATGCCATAGACCCCCTTATCCCTAGTAACGTTAATTTTACGCTAGCCCAACACTTTTTGTAAGTCTATGGACATTGACAAAGCTTTTGCTCGCACTTTTGACAAAAGCCCAAGGAGACTACAGTCAACATGTACATCAAGACAAGACAAGACCTCAATCAACAAATGTTTATTAACCTCACATAGAGTATGACTGCATTTTCCATAATTGTTTCTTATCTTCATCTCTACAACCTTCAGGTAATGACACACATAGTCGATAGGGAATACAGGCACAGATATCAGCACTCACATATCCCCCCATTCATGTATCATCAACTAAAATGTGCTCCCCCATTTTGTTGCAACCAAAAGCCAAAAAGAGCTCGGTAAAGTTTGACAGCCCATCCACAGACCCTTAATACGGGATAAGAAGGAATTAAAATGTATACTTCGCAATACCTCGAAGCTTGATTTAAAACACGTACGGCACGATGATACATGACCCCCCAAACATGGATTCATACACACATGCTTCTGCTATCTCACTAGGTCATACCCTTTTCCCACCTTCTTCTCTCCTCCCTTACCCAATCATAGAAATGTATTTACATATGACATATATTTTTCTCTTTTTGAAATGTTTTAGGAAGTGGCAGTTATTGGTGACTGCCAAAGTCAAAAATATTACATAGAGAGAACATACAAACTGCACACATTTAAGTCGCTATACTTGCAAATATGCGCAGCGAGCACAGCAATATATGTTAACACACGCATTTACACGGACATGGCACAGAGATGGATTCGACACTTATTTCATACAGTACATAATTATAATAATATCAAGCACCAGACATCATGGAGATTTAAAATTACCTAATGAATTAATGTCATGAATGTGTATTATTGGAACGGAACCAGATACACCTGTCATGTTTACTATTAAAACTAGCAGATTGGTGTGTAGATTAATTTGATACTTGTTGTGAAGTTGTGGGACATTGCAGCAGATAGTATATGTATAAAAGCTAAAATCACTTTGTTAGAACAATGAATGATACAGTGAACAGGGAACTGAAGCCAACCCTTTTAGCAGTTTTCAGGGCTGAACCTGATCAGCATATACAAAGAGAATAGTGACTGAATCGTGCAGGAGAGACCCCTCCCCCAGGAACTAGTCACACAGGAAAGTAGTTCCTGGCTAGAGAAGAGGTCAGGGTTCAGTTGCTTGTGGTTTTAGAGGACAGATGTACTGTAGCTACACACAGCTACAAAGCTCTCAAAAGCATGGCTGGTTCATCACCAGGACTGAACACCTTACGAGGCTAAGTATTGAATCCACATGGCTTAATGGCATAGGATAGTTTAAATATGTGTTTGAGGTAAAGTAGTTGTGAAATGATTGGTATAGCATAGTTGGTTTGGAGATACAAATGGCTTAAGGTTAATGATGCTTGTGCAGTTGTGTGATTGTTGGGTGTTTGTGTTGATACTCTATGAAATCTGTAATGAATTGGAACAGTAGACAATCTGTAGCATAGCATTTCCTGGTATACATTTATGGATGGTGATTTATAACAGATTATAGTAGTTTTACATGATGCATCTTGCTGAAGGTTTGAAGTCAAAACATACTTCCTTTTGTTACTGTAGTCATGTGCTTGTAGCAATGGCAGGCTGATACTTGTGGTTACCTGGTGATCTGGTGTTGTGATGGTTCATATAACATGGACTGTATGCAATAAACTGAGTTTGTTTGGTATGTGAAATTGAATAAAATGGTTCTAGGAAGTTGGATTGGAATGTGGAATATAATTAGTTGGATTGGAATGTGGAATATAATTAGTTGGTTTGTAGAAGATGGCTGCTGCTGGGTGTTTTCTCCTCCCCCTTTGAACCATGTGTTGCAGTCTTTGGAATCATGGGAGTTTTTCCCAAAATGGAGTCTAGCTTCTGTCCCATGCGGTATTGTAGGGACCATTGTGTTGTTGCTGGGTGTTGTGTATATAGGGACAGCCAGCCTGGGTAAGCTCAATTTTTCTCTCCACAAAGGGTCTCAGCATTGACTAACTGCGCACCGATTGTTTCTCACATGTGTAAATTCTCTGCAGACATACTGTCTCTTATTTTATGTTATAAGCCATTCTCTCTCTCTCCTTCCCCCTTAAATGTAATTGTATCTGTATTGTATTTTATGTGTAGTTATCCGGTTAGGTATTTTATGTTATCTTGGTAGTGTATAACTTGTATTGTATTATTCTTTTGCAATTGAACGTTCATTCATTTCCTTAAAAGGCGTTAGACCCTTAGACCGGTATTTGACTGTTTATTATATTGCTAAGGGGTTCTCTGAGCGTCACATACGCTCATACAGCTTTTAAACTAACAAGGTTACACTGTGTTGCATTTACACCTTATCACTGCACAAGGGTTTACAGTATAAGTACATTGTTTATGGTATATTTATTAAAGTTTAATTCTGTAAGTATCTGCAACGCCTGTGTTCACACCCTGTGCACAGCGTCTGCTACGCTAAGGGCGTACCCTTGCGGTACTTTTTGCGCCAATTGCGTACTGTGTCTCCTAATCTTTTAGAGTGTTAAATAGGATAAATATATAGGCTTTGTCAATATATATATATATATACCAGTGATGTGCACCAGACATTGTTCGGATTTTTTTTTTTGGATTCGGTTCCGCGGCCGTGTTTTGGATTCGGACGCGTTTTGGCAAAACCTCCCTGAAATTTTTTTGTCGGATTCGGCGGGTTTGTTTTGGATTCACGTGTTTTTTTTTTACAAAAAACCCTCAAAAACAGCTTAAATCATAGAATTTGGGGGTCATTTTGATCCCATAGTATTATTAACCTCAATAACCATAATTTCCACTCATTTCCAGTCTATTCTGAAAACCTCACACCTCACAATATATTTAGTCCTAAAATTTGCACCGAGGTCGCTGGATGACTAAGCTAAGCGACCCAAGTGGCCGACACAAACACCTGGCCCATCTAGGAGTGGCACTGCAGTGTCAGACAGGATGGCCGATTTAAAAAATAGTCCCCAAACAGCACATGATGCAAAGAAAAAAAAAGGTGCACCAAGGTCGCTGTGTGACTAAGCTAAGCGACCCAAGTGGCCGACACAAACACCTGGCCCATCTAGGAGTGGCACTGCAGTGTCAGACAGGATGGCACTTCAAAAAATAGTCCCCAAACAGCACATGATGCAAAGAATGAAAGAGGTGCACCAAGGTCGCTGGATGGCTAAGCTAAGCGACACAAGTGGCCGACACAAACACCTGGCCCATCTAGGAGTGGCACTGCAGTGTCAGACAGGATGGCATTTAAAAAAATAGTCCCCAAACAGCACATGATGCAAAGAAAAAAAAGAGGTGCAATGAGGTAGCTGTGTGACTAAGCTAAGCGACACAAGTGGCCAACACAAACACCTGGCCCATCTAGGAGTGGCACTGCAGTTTTCTAGCGAGAGGATGAGTGCTTCCATTCTCATGTGAATCTGAACCACTAGTCATGAACATAGGCCAGGGCCTCAGCCGTTCCTTATCACTCCGTGTCGTAAATGGCATATTGGCAAGTTTACGCTTCTCATCAGACGCTTTTAATTTTGATTTTTGGGTCATTTTACTGAACTTTTGTTTTTTGGATTTTACATGCTCTCTACTATGACATTGGCATCGGCCTTGGCAGACGATGTTGATGGCATTTCATAGTCTCGGCCATGACTAGTGGCAGCAGCTTCAGCACGAGGTGGAAGTGGATCTTGATCTTTCCCTATTTTACCCTCCACATTTTTGTTCTCCATTTTTTAATGTGTGGAATTATATGCCAGTAATAATAAGAATTTACTTACCGATAATTCTATTTCTCATAGTCCGTAGTGGATGCTGGGAACTCCGTAAGGACCATGGGGATTAGCGGCTCCGCAGGAGACTGGGCACAAAAGTAAAGCTTTAGGACTACCTGGTGTGCACTGGCTCCTCCCCCTATGACCCTCCTCCAAGCCTCAGTTAGGATACTGTGCCCGGACGAGCGTACACAATAAGGAAGGATTTTGAATCCCGGGTAAGACTCATACCAGCCACACCAATCACACCGTACAACCTGTGATCTGAACCCAGTTAACAGCATGATAATAGAGGAGCCTCTGAAAAGATGGCTCACAACAGTAATAACCCGATTTTTGTAACAATAACTATGTACAAGTATTGCAGACAATCCGCACTTGGGATGGGAGCCCAGCATCCACTACGGACTATGAGAAATAGAATTATCGGTAAGTAAATTCTTATTTTCTCTGACGTCCTAGTGGATGCTGGGAACTCCGTAAGGACCATGGGGATTATACCAAAGCTCCTAAACGGGTGGGAGAGTGCGGATGACTCTGCAGCACCGAATGAGAGAACTCCAGGTCCTCCTCAGCCAGGGTATCAAATTTGTAGAATTTAGCAAACGTGTTTGCCCCTGACCAAGTAGCTGCTCGGCAAAGTTGCAACGCCGAGACCCCTCGGGCAGCCGCCCAAGATGAGCCCACCTTCCTTGTGGAATGGGCTTTTACAGATTTTGGCTGTGGCAGGCCTGCCACAGAATGTGCAAGCTGAATTGTACTACAAATCCAACGAGCAATAGTCTGCTTAGAAGCAGGAGCACCCAGCTTGTTGGGTGCATACAGGATAACAGCGAGTCAGATTTCCTGACTCCAGCCGTCCTGGAAACATATATTTTCAAGGCCCTGACTACGTCCAACAACTTGGAGTCCTCCAAGTCACTAGTAGCCGTAGGTACCAAAATAGGTTGGTTCAGATGAAACACTGAAACCACCTTAGGGAGAAAATGAGGACGAGTCCTCAATTCCGCCCTGTCTGAATGGAAGATCAGATAAGGGCTTTTACAGGATAAAGCCCCCAATTCTGACACGTGCCTGGCCGAGGCCAGGGCCAACAACATGACCACTTTCCATGTGAGATATTTTAACTCCACAGATTCAAGTGGTTCAAACCAATGTGACTTTAGGAACCCCAAAACTACATTGAGATCCCAAAGTGCCACTGGAGGCACCAAAAGAGGCTGTATATGCAGTACCCCTTTTACAGACGTCTGAACTTCAGGTAGTGAAGCTAGTTCTTTCTGGAAGAAAATTGACAGGGCCGAAATTTGAACCTTAATGGACCCCAATTTTAGGCCCATAGACACTCCTGTTTACAGGAAATGCAGGAATCGACCTAGTTGAAATTCCTCCATCGGGGCCTTATTGGCCTCGCACCACGCAACATATTTTCGCCAAATGCGGTGATAATGCTTTGCGGTTACATCCTTCCTGGCTTGACCAGGGTAGGGATGACTTCATCCGGAATGCCTTTTTCCTTCAGGATCCGGCGTTCAACCGCCCTGCCGTCAAACGCAGCCGCGGTAAGTCTTGGAATAGACAGGGTCCTTGCTGGAGCAGGTCCCTTCTTACAGGTAGAGGCCACGGGTCCTCCGTGAGCATCTCTTGAAGTTCCGGGTACCAAGTCCTTCTTGGCCAATCCGGAGCCACGAGTATAGTTCTTACTTCCCTCCGTCTTATAATTCTCAGTACTTTTTGGTATGAGAGGAAGAGGAGGGAACACATACACTGACTGGTACACCCACGGTGTTACCAGAGCGTCCACAGCTATTGCCTGAGGGTCCCTTGACCTGGCGCAATACCTGTCCAATTTTTTGTTTAGGCGGGACGCCATCATGTCCACCTTTGGTTTTTCCCAATGGTTTACAATCATGTGGAAGACTTCTGGGTGAAGTCCCCACTCTTCCGGGTGGAGGTCGTGCCTGCTGAGGAAGTCTGCTTCCCAGTTGTCCACTCCCGGAATGAACACTGCTGACAGTGCTATCACATGATTTTCCGCCCAGCGAAAAATCCTTGCAGCTTCTGCCATTGCCCTCCTGCTTCTTGTGCCGCCCTGTCTGTTTACGTGGGCGACTGCCGTGATATTGTCCGACTGGATCAGCACCGGCTGACCTTGAAGCAGAGGTCTTGCTTGGCTTAGGGCATTGTAAATGGCCCTTAGCTCCAAAATATTTATGTGAAGTGATGTCTCCAGGCTTGACTACAAGCCCTGGAAAAAATTTTTTCCCTGTGTGACTGCTCCCCAGCCTCTCAGGCTGGCATCCGTGGTCACCAGGACCCAGTCCTGAATGCCGAAACTGCGGCCCTCTAGAAGATGAGCCCTCTGCAACCACCACAGGAGAGACACCCTTGTCTTTGGTGACAGGGTTATCCGCTGATGCATCGGAAGATGCGATCCGGACCATTTGTCCAGCAGGACCCACTGGAAAGTTCTTGCGTGGAATCTGCCGAATGGAATTGCTTCGTAGGAAGCCACCATTTTTCCCAGGACCCTTGTGCACTGATGCACTGACACCTGGCCTGGTTTTAGGAGGTTTCTGACTAGTTCGGATAACTCCCTGGCTTTCTCCTCCGGGAGAAACACCTTTTTCTGGACTGTGTCCAGGATCATCCCTAGGAATAGAAGTCGTGTCGTCGGGATCAGCTGTGATTTTTGTAAAAAAAGAGAATCCAACCGTGCTGGCGCAGCACTATCTGAGATAGTGCTACCCCGACTTCCAACTGTTCCCTGGATCTTGCCCTTATCAGGAGATCGTCCAAGTAAGGGATAACTAAAACTCCCTTCCTTCGAAGGAGTATCATAATTTCGGCCATTACCTTGGTCAAGACCCTGGGTGCCGTGAACAATCCAAACGGCAGCGTCTGAAACTGATAGTGACAGTTCTGTACCACAAACCTGAGGTACCCTTGGTGAAAAGGGTAAATTGGGACATGTAGGTAAGCATCTTTGATGTCCAGAGAGACCATATAGTCCCCTTCTTCCAGGTTTGCAATCACTGCTCTGAGTGACTCCATCTTGAATTTGAACCTTTGTATGTAAGTGTTCAAGGATTTTAAATTTAAAAATGGTCTCACCGAGCCGTCCGGCTTCGGTACCACAAATAGTGTGGAATAGTACCCCTTTCCCTGTTGCAGGAGGGGTACCTTGATTATCACCTGCTGGGAATACAGCCTGTGAATGGCTTGCAATACTGTCTCCCTGTCTGAGGGAGACGTCGGTAAAGCAGACTTTATGAAACGGCGAGAGGGAGACGTCTCGAATTTCTTGAGACGGGCCCCCACCGTGCCTGAGACCGCTTGTAAAGCCCCAGCGTCATGCTGAGGACTTTGCGGAGGCGGGAGAGGGCTTTTGTTCCTGGGAATTGGCTGTTTCCAGTGGCCACCAGGTCTGTTAGACCTACCCCAAATAACTCCTCCCTTTTATAAGGCGATACTTCCATATGCCTTTTGGAATCATCATCACCTGACCACTGTCTTGTCCATAACCCTCTTCTGGCAGAAATGGACAGCGCACTTACTCTTGATGCCAGTCGGCAAATATCCCTCTGTGCATCACGCATATATAGAAATGCATCTTTTAAATGCTCTATAGTTAGTAATATACTGTCCCTATCTAGGGTATCAATATTGTCAGTCAGGGAATCCGACCAAGCCACCCCAGCACTGCACATCCAGGCTGAGGCGATTGCTGGTCGCAGTATCACACCCGTGTGTGTATATACATTTTAGGATATTTTACTGCTTTCTGTCAGCAGGTTCCTTAAGGGCGGCCGTATCCGGGGACGGTAGTGCCACCTGTTTAGACAAGCGTGTGAGCGCTTTATTCACCCTAAGGGGTGTTTCCCAACGTGCCCTATCCTCTGGCGGGAAGGGGTATGATGCTATTAACTTTTTAGGAATTAACAGTTTTTATCGGGGGAAACCCACGCATCATCACACACTTCATTTAATTCCTCAGATGCAGGAAAAACTACAGGCAGTTTTTTCTCACCCAACCTAATACCCTTTTTAGTGGTACTGGTATCAGAAATGTGTAAAAACATTTTCCATAGCCTCAATCATGTAACGTGTGGCCCTACTGGAAGTCACATTCGTCTCTTAATCGTCGACACTGGAGTCAGTATACGTGTCGGCGTCTGTATCTGCCATCTGCGGTAACGGGCGTTTTAGAGCCCCAGATGGCTTTTGAGACACCTGGACAGGCACAGGCTGAGTCGCCGGCTGTCTCATGTCATCAATCTTTTGTAAAGAGCTGACACTGTCACATAATTCCTTCCATAAGCTCATCCACTCAGGTGTCGACTCCCTAGGGGGTGACATCTCTGTTACAGGCAATTGCTCCGCCTCTACCTCATTTTCCTCCTCATACATGTCGACACAACGTACCGCAGAGCCGGCCTTAGGCATAGGCAAACTAGGCAATTGCCTAGGGCATTTGATATGCCTAGGGGCATCAGCAGCTTCTGCTGATTAAAATGATATGCGGCATGCCTATATTCTGTGTGTAGCATTTCATATGCAGATACAGCCACAGTCTCACATAGTATATAGGCATGCCGCATATCATTTTAATCAGCAGAAGCTGCTTGTGCATCCTAGCCACATAGCAATGCAAATAATTTTCATTAAAAAAAAAGGTGTGCCCGACGTTAGCCTTGAGGCAAGATTTATGAGGACACATCTGTATCCAAGCAGAGGCAGAGGTCAGTGTTAACGGCAGTGTGAGTGCTGTGTGCATGTGAGTGGGTTGGTTGCGCAGTAGTGTTCGGCATATGTGTAAGGGGCATTATGTGTGTCATGTAAAAATGCATTAATAATGTGCAACATATGTGTAAGGGGCACTATGTGTGTCATTATGTGTATAAGGGCACCAATAATGTGCGGCATATGTGTAACAGGGTACTACTGTATGTGTGTCATTATGTGTATAGGGGCACTAATAATGTGCAGCAAATGTGTAGGGGGCACTATGTGTGTCATTATGTGTATAAGAGCATTAATAATGTGCGGCATATGTTTAAGGGACATTATGTGCAAAAGGGCATTAATAAAGGTTGTCATAATGTGTAAGGCGCATTATATTTCTAAGGACATTAATAAGGTGTCTCATGTGTAAGGAGCATTACTGTGTGGAATGTGTATAAATGCATTACTAATGTGTGGCATTATGTGTATAAGGTGCTCTACTATGTGGCGTTGCGTATAGAAAGGGCACTACTGTGTCATTTAATGTGAATAAAGAGCAATAGGGTGTGGTGTAATGTGAATAAAGAGCAATTCAGTGTGATGTAATGTGAATAAGGGGCTCTACTGTGAGGAGTAACATTTACAAGGTAAAGTGATACTACTGTGGGATGTAATATGAATTATGGACACTATCACATGATCAAATGTGAATAAAGTTGCAGTACTGTGTGGCGTAATTGGAATTGGGGTTACTATTGTGTGGCCATGCCCATTGCCAGCAAAAACACACCCATTTTTGGGCTGTGCGCCAATTGTGAGAAATGTTCCTAATTAAAATATAGGGGGCACAAACACCAAAATAAGGACTACTACCGGTGAGGGGTGATAGTGCTGGGAAAGAGGTGCAAGGTCAGAGGCGGAACCAGCGGTGGTGCTAGGGGGCACCAGCCAAAATCTTGCCTAGGGCATCATATTGGTTAGGGCCGGCTCTGACGTACCGACACACAGCACACACACAGGGAATGCTCTGATAGAGGACAGGACCCCACTAGCCCTTTGGGGAGACAGAGGGAGAGTATGCCAGCACACACCAGAGCGCTATATATATATATATACAGAGATAACCTTATATAAGTGTTTTTCCCCTTATAGCTGCTGTATTGTTATACTGCGCCTAATTAGTGCCCCCCTCTCTTTTTTAACCCCTTTCTGTAGTGTAGTAACTGCAGGGGAGAGCCAGGGAGCTTCCCTCCAACGGAGCTGTGAGAGAAAATGGCGCCAGTGTGCTGAGGAGATAGGCTCCGCCCCCTTCTCGGCGGCCTTTTCTCCCGTTTTTCTGTGGAATCTGGCAGGGGTTAAAATTCATCCATATAGCCCTGGGGGCTATATGTGATGTATTTTCGCCAGCCAAGGTGTTTTTATTGCTGCTCAGGGCGCCCCCCCCTAGCGCCCTGCACCCTCAGTGACCGAAGTGTGAAGTGTGCTGAGGAGCAATGGCGCACAGCTGCAGTGCTGTGCGCTACCTTGGTGAAGACAGGATGTCTTCTGCCGCCGATTTTTCCGGACCTCTTCTTGCTTCTGGCTCTGTAAGGGGGCCGGCGGCGCGGCTCTGGGACCGAGCTCCGAAGCTGGGCCTGTGTTCGGTCCCTCTGGAGCTAATGGTGTCCAGTAGCCTAAGAAGCCCAATCCACTCTGCACGCAGGTGAGTTCGCTTCTTCTCCCCTTAGTCCCTCGATGCAGTGAGCCTGTTGCCAGCAGGTCTCACTGAAAATAAAAAACCTAAAACCAAACTTTCACTAAGAAGCTCAGGAGAGCCCCTAGTGTGCACCCTTCTCGGCCGGGCACAAAAATCTAACTGAGGCTTGGAGGAGGGTCATAGGGGGAGGAGCCAGTGCACACCAGGTAGTCCTAAAGCTTTACTTTTGTGCCCAGTCTCCTGCGGAGCCGCTAATCCCCGTGGTCCTTACGGAGTTCCCAGCATCCACTAGGACGTCAGAGAAATATCAACAGCAATGGCCTACTATATATACTGTGCACAACTTAAATGCACCACAGGTATGGATGGATAGTATACTTGACGACACAGAGGTAGGTAGAGCAGTGGCCTACTGTACCGTACTGCTATATATTATATACTGGTGGTCAGCAAAATTATGCACTGTCCTACTACTATATATATACTGCGCACAAAAACTTAAATGCACCACAGGTATGGATGGATAGTATACTTGACGACACAGAGGTAGGTAGAGCAGTGGCCTACTGTACCGTACTGCTATATATTATATACTGGTGGTCAGCAAAATGATGCACTGTCCTACTACTATATATATACTGCGCACAAAAACTTAAATGCACCACAGGTATGGATGGATAGTATACTTGACGACACAGAGGTAGGTAGAGCAGTGG
Source organism: Pseudophryne corroboree (assembly GCF_028390025.1). Taxonomy (NCBI): domain Eukaryota; kingdom Metazoa; phylum Chordata; class Amphibia; order Anura; family Myobatrachidae; genus Pseudophryne; species Pseudophryne corroboree. The sequence continues at coordinate 30,302,007 of NC_086450.1, forward strand.
CCTACTGTACTGTACTGATATAATTCTGGGGGTCACTGGTCAGCAAAATTCTGCACTGTCCTACTATATATTACAATGCAGCACAGATATGGAGCGTTTTTCAGGCAGAGAACGTATAATACTGGTGGTCACTGGTCAGCAAAACTCTGCACTGTCCTCCTACTATATAATACTGGTGGTCCCCAGTCCCCACAATAAAGCACACTGAGCACAGATATTTGCAGCACACTGAGCACAGATATTTGCAGCACACTGAGCACAGATATTTGCAGCACACTGAGCACAGAAACTGAGAGAACGCCAGCCACGCCCTCTCACTATCATCTCCAATGCACGAGTGAAAAATGGCGGCGACACGCGGCTTCTTATATAGAATACAAATCTCGCGAGAATCCGACAGCGGGATGATGACGTTCGGGCGCGCTCGGGTTAACCGAGCAAGGCGGGAGGATCCGAGTCTGCCTCGGAACCATGTAAAATGGGTGAAGTTCGGGGGGGTTCAGATTCCGAGGAACCGAACCCGCTCATCACTAATATATACACACATATATAATATATACATACATACATACACACATAGACCCTTCTGTCAGGAACAGCCAGAGTCCTCAGTGACGTCTTTAATGTGCCCTACTCATGTACTGAATGCTCTTTTTTTTTTTTTTTGTGTGGATCTAATCAGGAAACATTATGGTCGACATAGGAAACAGTATCCGTGTCAATGTCAGGGAGTAGTAACTGGCCAAAAAAACATTTTTGCAACCCCGGGGGGTCTGAGGGAAATATAGCTACGAACATGACATCCTCCATAGATATTTCTACGTCTGTGTTTGGGACACAGAGTTATGCAACCTTACTATATAATATATATATTAAAGCCGAAACGTCGCTGATACAAGCTTAACTGTGATCTGTATTTATTTCTTATGAGAGACCGCAGAGTGCCATATCTGGAACGGACTGCATGTTTATATAAGGAGCACAGCGGCAGCTGAGGAAGGAAGTGAGAGTGCCGGTTAATAGTTTATATATATATATATATATATATATATATATATATATAGATAGATAGATAGATAGATAGATAGATATACACATATATATACCCTTTCTGATATGCAAATTTTTTACCCAGTCAGATATTGGTGGTGCCTACATGGCCACCCACCCACACACGTCTGTCTTCCTAATATCGTTTTCTCTTGGGAAAAACATTCAGCCACCGACGTGTCGACACACATGTACCAAGTACCATCAGGAGCCGGCGGTGCTGACAGGGTCACTCCCACAGCCGTTTGTGGGAAGAGCACTCAGCCTCAGACATGCCGACACACATGTACCAAACACCCACCGACACACCGGGCATATAGGGGACAGACCCACAGTAAAGTCTGTCAGAGAGAGTGCATATTTCACTCCACATGGGTATCCTTACCTGAGGAAAAGGCTTGATGCCTTGAAACGTCGTAAGACTGCCATGTTTCTCTATTTTTGCACATGATTGTTCTGTTTTGCACTATGATTTGAATACAAAAGCTTTTCAAGACCTTGGAGTGCCGCCTCTTGTCCTTTGCCATATACACCTGAGCCACAGGTGGGGAAGGAATTAATACTGCATTATCTTTAGGAGGGCACCCAGGCATTTCCTTTGCTGCATTGAGTGCCGGATGTGTACATTTGTATATATATATATATATAATCTATCTCCTATATATTAGCCCAGATCTGTGACTTTGTGCCTCATTTGCTAACGCTGGGCGGAGTCACAACACTGGGCGGAGTTAGTCAAATGAGTCACAGATCTGGGCAAATCTATAGGAGACTAGGAGCAGAAGCAGATGGTATGGGCATGGCACAGGCATGGGTGCATACCTCCCAGCTTTCTTCAGGCAGACAGGGGTGCGTACCTCCCAGCTTTCTTCAGGCAGACAGGGGTACATACCTCCCAGCTTTCTTCAGGCAGAAGAAGGGACACACGCGCGCCAAAAAGGGGCGTGGCCAATGAAACGGGGGCGTGGCTTCACGAAGGACCCGCGATCGCGAGCCACGCTCCCGTTTTCATTAGTCAGGGGGCATGCCCAGCGCTCTGTGAGCTGCTGGCATGCCCCAAGGGGCGGATTATGAGTCCAGGGGGCCCAGAGCACTTGAGACAGGGGGGCCCTATCTTATTGCTGTGCCTGCTGCGGGTTTGGGGGCATGGCCTAATTGCGGGATGCGTGACCACGCCTCCTTATGCAAATTGCGGGAATTGGTTTTTTTTTTAAATGGGATTTTGGCCCCTCAGCTAGGGGTAAATCCAGAGGGGGTGGTCGCTCCCCCCTACACACCCGCACAGGCAGAAGAAAGCAGGGAGGCTGCTGCCTCCCTGCAACACCACAGACCTGCCAACATGCAGCAGCGTGTGCTGACTGTAGCACAATGCTGCTGCTGGTGCTGTTGCTGGCAGGACGGGGGAGCTTCAGAGCTGGGACACAGCTACTCCAGCAGGGGGCTCCCTAAAACTGTGGGGCCCGGGGTACGTACCCCCTGGGCCCCCCTTAATATGGCACTGCTGCCGGACCCCCTCCCCCTTAATCCGTACCCCGATGCCCCCTCTCCCTCCACACATGCGCACAGTGTCTATTCACCGCTCCTCGGCTAAGCAGAACAGCGAGTACAGGAGCTTCCCAACGCCCCGCGCCCCCCTCCCATTGCGGGACACTGCGGCCCGCGGGTGGGACAGCGGGACAGACCCAAAAAAATGGGGACAGTTGTGAGTTATGGGGGTGTGTGAGGTGGACTGCCATATAGACAGACGGGCACCGACTCACTGTGTGCTTGACCCCCCACATCAGTATACTCAGCAGGGGCTCTCTGGCGTGGAGGAGCGTCACATTCTGGCACACTCCACGCTTCTTAGCTGCAGTTTTGTGGGGCACCTGCCGCTGTGCAGGTTCCGTACTGCCTCTGTTATCTCCAGCCCCGGCAACACCACCGCTAGCTGCAGCGCTGCCACCCGCAGTGAGGTGCGCCCAGCTCCTTCACACACTTTAGCCGGCGGGCAGTGCTGCAGAAGTCCGCGCTGCTTGAAGGCTCCGACCCCCTCCTCCCTCCAGCTGCAGCGTCTCCTGGGGGCTAACCAGTCACTCCCAGTCTCCCCTTACCACAGTGCCCGGCAGCTGCGAGGTCCGCGCCGCGTGCATGCTATGACCCCCTTCTCCCTCCAGCCGCAGCGTCTCCTGGGGGCTAACCAGTCACTCCCAGTCTCCCCTTACCACAGTGCCCGGCAGCCACGCGAGGGCTGCGCTGTGTGACTGTGGAGTGGGGGGAGGGATGTGGACGGGCAGAGGAAGCAGGACTACAGCCTGAGAGAGTCAGCCATGCCAAGTCTCCAGCAGCAGCAGATCCCAACAGGCTGGAGTGGAACAGCAGCAGCCAGCAGCAGTGACTCCGGTAATACACATCTGTCTGTCACCACTGTTCTGTCCCTAATACCAATCTCTCCCATGCCCTGTGTTCTGTCATGTCTCTGTCACCCCTGGCCTTGCCCTGTCATCCTTATCCTGGCCCTTTCACCCTTATCCTGGCCCTGTCACCCTTATCCTGGCCCTGTCACCCCTATCCTGGCCCTGTCACCCCTATCCTGGCCCTGTCACCCCTGTCCTGGTCCTGCCGACCCTACCTTAGCCCTGTCACCCCTATCCTGTCCCTGTCATTTCTGTCCTGGCCCCGTCGCCTGTCCTGGCCCCGTCACCCCTGTCCTGGCCCTGTCACCCCTGTCCTGGCCCCGTCACCCCTGTCCTGGCCCTGTCACCCCTGTCCTTGCCCCGTCACCCCTGTTCTGACCCTGTCACCCCTGTCCTGGCCCTGATACTGCATACCCTCCAACTACCTTTTTGGCAGGTGCAGTACCCGCAGCGCCTCCAGACCCCTCCCCAATGCACCACACCTCCGCACCTTCCCCTCCACCACATGCGGCACTCCACCCCCCCCCACACACGCTGTGCCTCCAGACCCCCTCCACCACCCACAGCACCTCCAGACCCCCTCCACCATCCACCCCCCATATATGTCTCCCCCCACACCTGTCCCCCCTCCACCCGCAGCATCTACAGACACCCTTCCCCATCCGCAGTCCCCCCCGCACCCGCTACATTCTGTACATCGTGCCCTGCAGGTGCTGTTCACGCCATCGCAAGGGGCTGCGCCTCCTTCACCATCGCACGCACTTTCATTGTGCAATATTTAACCACTAACAAAGGAATGCAGGTAATACTCCATATAATACAAATACTGAACCCAGAAAGGTGTGCAAGGGTTAAGGGGGCGTAGCCCCTTGCGACGGTGTGAAGAGCGCCCGTAGGGCGCGATGAAGCACCTAGTATATATATATATCTCTCTCTGACTACCTTAAATATAACTATTTAATATATTTCCACTACATATTGGGTTACACTACTACTCACTGTTAGTATACAGTACACGCACGTGTCACAGAGAGATAGACAGTAACTCAGACTGACGCATCAGGCTTTTCCGCTCACGCCACAACCTGTCACCTAATCTGACCGATCACCAGAAGCCACCGTTTCACTGGCGAGGACTGGCTTAATACTGCAGCCAATCAGAATACAGCAACAAGACATTGCAATTAAACCATTGTTATCTGGGATATATTGGTTAACGCTTCCGATCCCTAGTCCTGTTTCTTACATGTATATACAGAAATTGTTGTAATTAGACCTGTAATGGCTGATGGCAGGAAGATATAATTTTACACTGGTGTCATCTTTTCCATAAGAAGGCCTTAAGACCTGATTTCAAAGGCGGAAACCAGTGCTAATGTTTCTGCAATTGATTCTTTACTAATTCCATGTGCGAATCCAAATGTCTGATTGCGTTTGCAAATTGCGCACAGCAGCCTGAAGGTGGGCATCTCAGAGCCTGTACAATCCATCACACGTTGGTGCACAAGAGAAAGGCTGAGATTAGACTTTGCACATTCTCTCTCAAGGTACCGACTGTGGCCACTATTGCTGACGCACTACGATAAGACCTGGATACATTTATATAATATGTAGGTATTTGGGATGTTAGGGACCCACCTAATGAGGTCACCATGACATGCTAGATGGGTCCACATTTTTGCCCACAAATTGTGCAAAACACCTCAATTTTACCCCTTGTTAAATTGCAGAGTTTATTGGGCCTAATTCAGACCTGATCGTAGATGTTCTAAATTAGCACATCTACGTTAAGTTACAGAGACATGTGGGGGGATGCCCAGCGCAGGGCTAGTCCGCCCCACATGTCTGGCTCTCCCCCGCCACACAAGTACAATAGAGCGATGCTTTTGTACTTGATGAGTAGCTCCCTACCAGAGCAGCTCAAACATTAAATGACCTTTATGGAGAACAGTTCAGCCTGTAATTCCAACAAAATAGTGTTGTAACTTTTAAACCATAACGGCTATTTCAAATCTGTTTGCAGCAATAAACTGTTCAGCTAAATGTTGTTTGACATGTTTCATGACCCCCTTTCCATTTGACAAAACGGACTTAGATTCAAGATGACCAATTTCAAGATGGCGCCCATGTTCGGTTCATACCCTAAAAGATAGTCCACCTCACCCAAACATTACTGGAGTATTCAGTTTTTCCATTTCCTGCACAGTTTTTGAAACAAAAGGGTGTACTGTGACTTTTGAATCACCCTGTACTGTAATTGTTCTGATAACTAGTGTTTTTATTGCTTAGAGTGTGCACCTGCATTTACCCTTTTTTCCCTGTGTGGCACTACAAGTCTCGGCATGGTAGCACCTCTCGTTTAAAATTAGATTCAAGATGGCCGATTTCAAGATGGCACCCATGTTCGGTACATACCCTAAAAAATAGCCCACCTCACCCAAACCTTACTGGAGTATTCAGTTTTTCCATTTCCTGCAAAGATTTTGAAACAAAAGGGTGTACTGCGACTTTTGAATCACCCTATACTGTAATTTTTCTGATTACGTGTTTTTAGTGCTTAGAGTGCGCACCTGCATTTACCTTTTTTTCCCTGTGTGGCACTACAAGTCTCAGCATGGTAGCACCTCTCATTTTTAAAATTAGGGTGTGCAGTCTATGACCCCCCCATATATTCTATATTGGACTGGCATCCCTCCAACCTGACAAGGGTGTTTTTAATTAGAATGGATCTCTGGCATTTGAGACTACTTATTGAAAAGGCACTATGAATGGTAAGCCCTGAATACATTTATATAATTTGCCAGTTTTAAGATGAGTTCGGGGTGCAAGGTCTCGTGGGCTGGTGTGGCCTGGCTGATTTGGGGCATCATATTGTAACACTTAACCTAGCACTTTTTTTAGTACCTACATTGTTTTGTTTACCAATGTAACACTTTCATTATTACCTTTCACCTACTGTATGTATCTATCTCGTCACGTAGCTGCTGCTTCCTACTAACGTAACACTTTTTAATACTTAAACCTCTCACTAGTGTGATATTTTGGGGTGGCTGGCATGTGCTGGTGGGGTGATGGGGGGGGGGGGGGAATCCTGTGCCATGGACTTGAACCATAGTGTTAGGGACCCACCTGATGTGGTCACCTGGTCGTGGTTGGTGGGTCTACATTTTTGCCCAAAATTATGCTAAGCACCTCCATTTACTCTCTGTAATATTGCACAGTTTATTATAATTATTCTGATAAGCAGTGTTTTATTATTTAGAGTGTGCACTTGCATTTTCTCTTTTTTTTCTGTTTGTAAGGAAGTAGCCAGGCATGCTCCAATAAGGAACATTGAAAGCATCGGGGCTAATTCTGCATGGATCCCACAAGCCCACAATCGGGAGAAGTGCGCAGGACTTGTTTCTGCACATGTGCAGAGTGGGTTCTGCATGTGGATGGTGTTGATATGAATTCCCCCCCATTGCCTGTACTAGCTGTAGCTTTAATTATATCAGCTTGCAGTGTACAGTATACAAGACATGTCCAGGCAGATCCTTTCACATGTAGCAACATGTTTCTTAAATACAATTATATCATTCTCTATCTATGAACTGATTTACTGCCTCAGCTATAATGGTAATATATAATTATTATTGTTTATATAGTACCACCAATTTACACAGCGCTGCGCAGAAAGAATATTTATCATACATATCAGTCCATGCCCTAGTGGGGCTTATGGTCTGAAGTACACAGACACAATAGGGTTAATTTATTTGGCAGAAGTCACCCCACCAGCCAGGGGGTAGGGGGCATACCAACTCCACACCGAAAGGGCTCTGAATTAACGACGTCAGTGCTGCAAGGCAGTAATGCTTACCACTACGCCACATATGTAGTGTGGCCAAACATATTTGTGAAGTACAGGCTATCCCATAAATATCTGTACCGTCTACCATACTTAGCGACTTTCCAAAGTAAACCCTTTGGGAGTTCGGGGGCTGGAATGCTCATCCCCCCCCCCTCCTCTGTTTAAAGCTGCATAGTCACAGCCCTAACCCCACTGTTCAGATATCTGCAATGTTTTACAGTGTGAAGACTAGGATGTCACGATTCAATGCGAATCGCGTAATCCAACCTCCCACTTCAGACCGGCCATCTTGGAGAGTTACCAAGTGTACAATGTAGCCTCAATTGTTATGCAAGAAAGGGAGGGAGGGGGGGGGGGGGGGGGGGGAATCAGAAACTGGCAAAAAAAATAAAAATGACATGGTCGAACATAAACATTCAAAAACAGACATGGACCCTCCCCAGTTGGCGGCCCCAATCATAACCAGTTCTATTACATAGTGCTGCAACCACATGCAATATGATGAAGGGGGGAGAGGGGCGACTGCTTAATTAAGACCGAATTCCTATACAAGACATGTCCAGGCGGGTTGGGATCGGGTGACCGGCGGTTGGGATCCCAGCGTCGGTATGCTGACTGCTGGGACTTCGACTGCCGGTCACCTGACTACATCCCATCCAGGCAGATCATTTTTTGCATCGACCTGTTCATGTAAGTGATATTTAATCTCTTGTGTCTGTCTGTCTATGTGTATTATTAATATATATGTGGCATACTGGAATGTTAACAGATATTGGAAAGTTCCAAAAGCCATTTAATACTTATCAGTGAGTGGGGGAGTTTATGGCCTCAAAACTAGAAAAAAACAATTCTCACAGAGCCTGCCACATGCAGGGGGTTACGACAGGAAGTGTAAGGGGGTTTTTAGGACAAGGAACAAAGCACAGGACAGTGCAGTGTGAGCTGAGGACTGAGATGGAGGGCACAGGCTAGTGTCCAGGAGAAACGCAGTCTGGGGACTGTGGAACAAGCATGGTACTCCACAGTCCCTGGCATTATGGAACAGCATGTAGGTGCTGCTAGGAAGAGCAAGAGATATCCAGATTTGCAGTGTGAGAGCAGCTACAGCATGAACAATCAGTGGAAGAAATAAAGGGGATCTTCACCTTCAGGGGTACCCAAGAAGCAGGACGGGAGGTGTGAGTCTTCGGGCAAGGACTAGCTGGGTGAGTGGTAGGAAACCACGTTTGGCGGAAGGCCCCCAGTAACATGTCCATGAGAGATCCCGTTTAGATAGAGCCCCTAGCGAATGGAGGAGAGCACACTGAAATGAATCTCAGTTTGCGGACGCCGCACTACTGATTCCCAGAGACTGCGCTGGTATGTACTGTACTGTAATGCTGTCACATCATTGTTAATGCTGTTATTGCCAGTGAAGCAAATGAAAGGAGATGTAACCTGATGTAACCATTATGAATATTGTGCTGGAGAGGAGAATGTTATTGTCGTGATATATACCAGCAAAGAATGGGTGGCACTCCAAGGATTTTTCAATAAACACAGCTACAAGCTCTTAATGTCAGTCAACGTTTCAGGTGTCTTTAGTAAAACCTTTCCTCAGGATACAAATACAAAAAAACTCTTGCCTTAAATAACACCAGTGAGTGAAATGTGGTCCCAGCAACCCCCGCACTTCCGGGAACGGACTGAATGACATCACACGCAGCCCGGCCGGCGGCGCGACAGGGGGGGGGCGGAGCCTGTTACCATGGTGAACCTACACCTAAACAACCAAGGGACTGTTTGTTACTATAAATGAGCAAGACGCCGGCACATACTAAAACAAAAATCCATGCACATTACAGCCTCATGGACACGGTTACTCTTACTGCCATGGTATTTGGATAATAAAAGACAGGCAGCTACTCTTATATAATATTCACTAGAAACATTACTGTCATAACTATAAGCATGAGCTACAAACCAAAGTGCAAAGGGTGTCACCCAATAAAGCAGCACAAATGTATCCACTACAAAACAACACATGGAAAACATATTTGCACGGCCTTGATAAGAAAGCATATAGAATGATTACTGCAAACATAATAAGAATATTTGGGAGAAAAGTCCTGCAATTGTCAAATACTCATAGAAAGCAAAGGGGATCCGGTCTGAAGATCGACAGTATCTAGGTCGACAATGTTTAGGTCGACCACTATAGGTCGACAGTCACTAGGTCGACATGGATGGAAGATCGACAGGGGTTCTAGGTCGACATGTGCTAGGTCGACAGGTCTAAAGGTCGACATGAGTTTTTCACATTTCTTTTCTTTTTTTGAATTTTTTCATACTTAACGATCCACGTGGACTACGATTGGAACGGTAAAGTGTGCCCGAAGCATGGCGAGCGTAGCGAGCCATGCGAGGGGACGGGTGCACTAATTTGGAATCCCGGTCACTCTACGAAGAAAACGACACCAAAAAAAAAAAAATTCCTCATGTCGACCTTTAGACCTGTCGATCTAGAAACCCTGTCGACCTTCCATCCATGTCGACCTAGTGACTGTCGACCTATAGTGGTCGACCTAAACATTGTCGACCTAGATACTGTCGATTTGATGAACCACACCCAAAGCAAAGCATGGATACATTTTCATTAAGCCCAGCAGCGGCCACAGTGTTCAACTCAAAAATCCATCTCGCCTCTGCTCCAACTAAAAGACATCTGCTCCAGCTACAGGCGAGATGGATTTTTGAGTTGCACACTGTGGCCGCGGATGCAGCTTTTGGCTAGAAAGACTGATACCAACAGTGACTACAAGACAACATTTCTATATTATCTGTGGATGGGAATCGACCATTTCTCCTAATTATAACTTCTGATTAGATATCAAAAAATATATTCTTCAAAGACCGAGTCTACAGAGATTTCCGGTTATGGAGTAATCCATCTATACTATATGTTTAAAGATAAGAACTTAAACGGACCTTAGAGACATTCCTATCAGAATCCCCGATTATTATGAACACTATTGTGTAAAATCAGATCTCCTCTCAGTACATCAAATTATCGATATGTACCCCTGAGGAAGTCCAACTAAAGGGACGAAACGCGTTGGGTTATCTAAATGACCTGGAAATATACAGAGGCCCTCCACTTGTGAGCTCACACCCGTAAGGGTGAAGTGTATGAACATCTAGCCTCTGAAATGTTAAACAGGTCTTAACGATATTATCTATTGTATTGTTATGTTTTGGTTTTATGTAAACGTTTTTACATTTGTATGCACATTGGAATATTTTTTTTTTTTTTAAATAATATATATTGACATTTGTGATATAAAAGAACATTGGTTTCATGGAGGATAGTTATAAAATATATCCTGACTACATTGGCGCACCTAAGGAATTTATTGTGATATCTCCTATATAATAGCCCAGATCTGTGACTTTGTGATTCATTTGCTAACGCTGGGCGGAGTCACAACACTGGGCGGAGATAGTCAAATGAGTCACAGATCTGGCCAAATCTATAGGAGACTAGGAGCAGAAGCATAGTATGGGCATGGCACAGGCAGGGGTGCATACCTCCCAGCTTTCTGCAGGAGCTTTCTTCAGGCAGGAGGGACACACACACACACACACACACACACACACAGATAGCGAAAAGGGGGCGTGGCTTCACGGGAGGGCCCCCGTTTTCGTCAGTGAGGGGGCTTGCCCAGCGCTCTGTGAGCTGCTGGCATGCCCCCAGGGGCTGATTATGAGTCCGGGGGGCCCAGGGCACTTGAGACAGGGTAGCCCTATATCATTGCTCTGCCTGCTGTGGGGTTGGGGGCGTGGCCTATTCGCGCACCGAGAGGCCACGCCCCCTTATGCAAATTCCGGGATTTTTTTTTTTTTTTTTTTATGGAATTTTGGCCCCTCAGCTAGGGCTAAATCCAGAGGAGGTGGTCACTCCCCCCTACACACCCACACAGGCAGAAGAAAGCAGGGAGACTGCTGCCTCCCTGCAACACCACAGACCTGCCAATACGCAGCAGCATGTGCTGACTGTAGCACAATGCTGCCACTGTTGCTGGCAGGACGGGGGAGCTTCTGAGCTGGGACAGAGCTACTCGAGCCGGGGAGACCCCTAAAACTGTGAGGCCAACGGTACGTACCGCCTCCCCCACCCCCCTTAATCCGGCTCTGCTGCTGGAACCCCCCCTTAATCCGTACCCCCTGATGCCCCCTTTCCCTCTGTCTCCACTATTCACCGCTGCTCTGCTAAGCAGAACAGCGAGTACAGGAGCTTTCCAACTGCCTCCGGGTTGGACAGCGGGACAGACCCCAAAAAATGGGACTGTCCCGTGAAAATCGGGACATTTGGGAGGTATGGGGGTGTGTGAGGGGTATGTCATACAGACAGACGGGCACCGGCTCACTGTGTGCTTGACCCCCCACATCAGCATACTCAGCAGGGTCTCTCTGGCGCGGAGGAGCGTCACTTTCTGGCACACTCCACGCTTCTTAGCTGCAGTTTTGTGGGTCACCAGCCACTGTGCAGGTTCCGTACTGCCTCTGTTATCTCCAGCCCCGGCAACCCCACCGCTAGCTGCAGCGCTGCCACCCGCAGTGAGGTGCGCCCAGCTCCTTCACACACTTTAGCCGGCGGGTAGCGCTGCAGAAGTCCGAGCTGCTTGCAGGCTCTGACCCCCTCCTCCCTCCAGCCGCAGCGTCTCCTGGGAGCTAACCAGTCACTCCCAGTCTCCCCTTACCACAGTGCCCAGCAGCCGCGAGGTCCGCGCCACGTACATGCTATGACCCCCTCCTCCCTCCAGCCGCAGCATCTCCTGGGGGCTAACCAGTCACTCCCAGTCTCACCTTACCACAGTGCCCGGCAGCTACGCGAGGTCTGCGGTGTGTGACTGAGGAGGGAGGGAGGGATGCGGACGGACAGAGGAAGCAGGACTTCAGCCTAAGAGAATCAGCCATGCCAAGTCTCCACCAGCAGCAGATCCCAACAGGTTGGAGTGGAACAGCAGCAGCCAGCAGCAGTGACTCCGGTAATACACATCTGTCTGTCACCACTGTTTTGTCCCTAATACCAATCTCTCCCGTGCCTTGTGTTCTGTCATGTCCCTGTCACCCCTGGCCTTGACCTGCCACCCTTATCCTGGCCCTTTCACCCTTATCCTGTCCCTGTCACCCTTATGCTGGCCCTGTTACCCCTATCCTGGCCCTGTCACCCCTGTGCTTGCCCTGTCAACCCTATACTGGCCCTGTCACCCCTGTCCTGGTCCTGCCGCCCCTACCCTGGCCCTGTCACCCCTATCCTGGCCCCGTCGCCCCTGTCCTGGCCCCGTCACCCCTGTCCTGGCCCCGTCACCCCTGTCCTGGCCCCGTCACCCCTGTCCTGGCCCCGTCGCCCCTGTTCTGACCCTGTCACCCCTGTCCTGGCCCCGTCACCCCTGTTCTGACCCTGTCACCCCTGTCCTGGCCCTGTTACTGCGTACCCTCCAACTACCTTTTTGGCATGTACAGTACCCGCAGCACCTCCAGACCTCTCCCCAATGCACCACACCTCCGCACCTTCCCCTCCACCACATGCGGCACTCCACCCCTCCCCCACATGCTGTGCCTCCAGACCCCCTACACCACCCGCGGCTCCCACTCCTCTGCCCCTTCACCACCCCCAGCACCTCCAGGCCCCCTCCACCATTCACCTCCATTATATGTCTCCCCCCACACCTGCCCCCCTCCACCCGCAGCATCTGCAGACACCCTCCTCCATCCGTGGTCCCCCCCTCGCCCACCCCTCCCCCACCAATGGCACCCCCGCACCTGCCCCTCCACCACCTGCAGCACCTCCAGAGCTCCTTCCCCATCCGCCGCAACACCTGTACCTGCCCCTCCCCTACCCATGGTGCCTGCGGACCCCTACCCCACCAGCGGCACTCCCGCCCCTTCTCATCCCTCAGCACCTCCGGAACCCTTCACCCATCCACAACATCCCCACACCTGCCCCTCTCCCACCCATGGCACCCCTGCCCCTCCCCCACCTGCAGTGCCTCTGGACCCCTCCCCCACCTGCATCCCCCACTCCTCTGCCCCTCCCCCACCCGCAGCACCTCCCGACCCTTCCCCATCCGGGCCCCACCCCCACTTCCGCCCCCCCTCCACCCGCAGCATCTACAGACACCATCCGCAGTCCCCCCCGCACCCGCTACATTCTGTACATCGTGCCCTGCAGGTGCTATTCACGCCGTCGCAAGGGGCTGCGCCTCCTTCACCATCGCACGCCCTTTCATTGTGCAATATTTAACCACTAACAAAGGAATGCAGGTAATACTCCATATAATACAAATATTGAACCCCAGAAAGGCATGCAAGGGTTAAGGGGGCGTAGCCCCTTGCGACGGTGTGAAGAGCGCCCGTAGGGCGCGATGAAGCACCTAGTATGTATATATATATATATATATATATATATATATATATATATATTTAAAGTTGTCTGCAGTTTGGGTGCAATTAATAGATTTAAAAAAAAAATGCAAGTATGATATCTGTAGAGAGTTTCCTGCCGGCTCCTTTTCCAGATATTATGAGAAGTGATGCTGATATTCTGTGTCTTTCTTCCCTCATTACTCTTGGCAGTCGTCCCAAACACAACATCGTTATCTTTCCTATTGGGCAAAGTGACACATATTGTGCAATCCCAGCTTTCTCTCCTGCAGTCACTGCCTGTAGGGTGTGTATATAAGCCAGCCTGCTCTCACCCATGCTTTCCTCCACACACAGGACCAGGTAAGTCTGCATGTATGATCAGGTTCCTGTTATACCTTACTATAATCTCTCCTTGCCATTCACTATGAAGTGGGCAGAAAGCGGGAGGGGTGCCGACTTTTTCCATCAGGGATGCGACCGCAATGTGTGTCCCCGCGCAGCCGCAGCTTGCCGCCATCGGCAAACTGTGCTGCGGACTGCATTAGCGGCCGGGTTTGAATGACCCTCGATAGACAGATTTGATGAGTTTACTTGAAGGAATTGCAGAGATGTGTGATACTTGGTCAAAAAGGGGGTTGGCACGTGTAGCTCACATAGAACTGTAATTGGGTTGCGCTTTGTGTAACAACTGTGCAATGTGCAATAGAAAAAGCACTGGGAAATTGACGCCCGAGCCGTTTCCCAGATTCCTGCGCATGCGCAAAAATCAATCACAGTGCCAGAGTCTACTTCACCTGCGCTGCTGGAGAGAGAGGAAGGGGCCCGCTCAGACACTGCCCATAAGCCCAGAGCCGGATTAAGAGCCTGGGGGGCCCGGGGCACTTAAGACAGAGGGGCCCCTATTCAAGAGAAGGGAAGGGGCGTGTGTGTGTGTGGGGGGGGTGTCACATACCAGCCACAGCACGATCACACTGCGCTCCTGTCCCCGCCATCCGCACACTCGCACAGACAGCTGAGCGACGGCTCAGCTCTCCAATCATGTATGAGTGAAGCAGCTTGCCGCTCAGCCATTGGGGCAGACTACTTCAGTCATACATTATTGGACAGCTGAGCTGTCACTCAGCTGTCCTGTCTGTATGGCTGCAGTGCGGGCGAGAGCGCAGCACCACAGATCGGATCGGGAGAGAGATCCGATCTGTGGTGTGATAGGGGGCCCTTTTGGAAAGGGGGGCCCGGGGTACGTATGCCCGGGACCCCCCCTTTAATCCGGCTCTGCATACGCCCCTTCTATCTTAAACCTTCTCTGCTGGGACCCTCTTGGGTTGTCATAGAACTAATCATTTAATTGGACTCTACGGTAAAGGGGGGTACTCACGGAGCGATATTCTAAGCAATCTGACTAGATTGCTTAGAATATCGGCATGATCGCTCCGTGTGTAGCCCCCTCAGCGATAGCGATGCGCAGCCCCGCACATCGCTATCGCTGCTGCTGCTAGATTGGCCTGCATGCAGGCCAATCTAGCGGGTCGCTCACTTCACCCGCTGGGTGAAGTGAGCGGCCCCCCCATCTCCCCCCCCGCACGCTCAGCACAGATCGCGCTGTGCTGAGCGGCGGGAGAGATGTGTGCTGAGCGGTTCGCTCAGCACACATCTCTCCCGCATCGGCCCGTCTATATGGGCCTTAAGATGCTTCAGAATCTCTGAGGTCACAGATGTTGTATTATCAGAGATAACGAAAACAGAATAAAAAAAAATTTTAAAACAATTGTAGAATAATCCAAAGAGTTTAGTTATTTTAGGCCCAAAGCATATTTTTGTTTTTTCTTTATATCATCACTTCAAGTTGCGTAATCAGCAGAAGTAACCATTTAGCATATGGTAGGCGCGTTTAAGAAAGGAGCCACCTCATTTAATTTCTTTTTTTTTTCTTCTTAAATGACATCTCAGAACAACAGAACATAGCAGCAGAATGTCGGCTCCTCTAGCGCCCAGGGAGGCCGGCAAGTTCATCACCGAGAACAGCAAGGATGTGTTTGTGGAGCCGCAGGGTGTGAGCTCTCTGGCCAAGAAGCTGTTTGAGAAGATTGGACGGAAGGAAATCAGCCTGGCGGGATGGAAAACTCTCCATGAACTGAACCCACAGAGCTCCGGGGAAGACGCCGTCAACTGGGTGTTCTTTGCCGACACCTTAAACTTCTCCTTCTGGTCTGAAAGTCAAGAGAAGAAGTTCTTGGTCAGATACAAGGGCAAAGAGTACAGCGGCTATTGGGCTTTCTGTGCCGCCATAAACAGAGCCTTGGATGAAGGTTAGTGAATTACGCTATTGGTGCATGTTCTAACAGAACTCGTTATCCCATCACATACAATCCAACATTTTACACTTAAAAATCGGTACAAATTAGGAAAGGGGGCGTGGCCACAGGTAAAGTGGGCGTTGCCATGCCTCTTTTCCTATACTTTCAATGGAAGTTTGGAGAGCCAAAAATCGGTACAGACAAAAAAAAAAAAAAAAAGGTACTGTTCTGCTAAAAAGGTGCACTTGGAGGGTATGCCATCATTCAGACTCCCCATGCACCTAATTAGCAGGATGAGGCATGATTTATACGAGATACCAGTTCCTAGTGGCCTGATAGGCTACACTTGATGTTTCAGGGTCCCGGAGGTGCTGTGACAGCCACTGCCGGTGCAGAACCCGATACTGCAGCATTCCGGTAAGTATTTTACCCGCTAGTGTCTAGCCCTAAGCCCCCCCCCCCCCTTCCTCTTTGCTGACTATCCTTAACCTTTCCCAGCTGCCTAAACCTAACTGTCGGCCAGGGCCGGCTCCAGGCCTACTAGCACCCTCAGCGAGAAAATGTCAAAGCGCCCGCCCCCCCCCCACACCCACCCATGCACTACTGGAAAGGTGGGCGTGGTCTCGCTATTTCATATTATCAAACTATAATTATATTTTCACACCCCCTCTATGCACACAATTAGCAGCCTTACACATAACAGACACTGTAGTGTTCCTTACACATAATGTCTCCGGTATAGTGCCAGATACACATAATGTCTCCAGTATAGTGCCAGATACACATAATGTCTCCAGTATAGTGCCAGATACACATAATGTCTCCAGTATAGTGCCAGATACACATAATGTCTCCAGTATAGTGCCAGATACACATAATGTCTCCAGTATAGTGCCAGATACACATAATGTCTCCAGTATAGTGCCAGATACACATAATGTCTCCAGTATAGTGCCAGATACACATAATGTCTGCAGTATAGTGCCAGATACACATAATGTCTCCAGTATAGTGCCAGATACACATAATGTCTCCAGTATAGTGCCAGATACACATAATGTCTCCAGTATAGTGCCAGATACACATAATGTCTCCAGTATAGTGCCAGATACACATAATGTCTGCAGTATAGTGCCAGATACACATAATGTCTGCAGTATAGTGCCAGATACACATAATGTCTCCAGTATAGTGCCAGATACACATAATGTCTCCAGTATAGTGCCAGATACACATAATGTCTCCAGTATAGTGCCAGATACACGTAATGTCTCCAGTATAGTGCCAGATACACATAATGTCTCCAGTATAGTGCCAGATACACATAATGTCTCCAGTATAGTGCCAGATACACATAATGTCTCCAGTATAGTGCCAGATACACATAATGTCTCCAGTATAGTGCCAGATACACATAATGTCTCCAGTATAGTGCCAGATACACATGTCTCCAGTATAGTGCCAGATACACATAATGTCTCCAGTATAGTGCCAGATACACATAATGTCTCCAGTATAGTGCCAGATACACATAATGTCTCCAGTATAGTGCCAGATACACATAATGTCTCTAGTATAGTGCCAGATACACATAATGTCTCCAGTATAGTGCCAGATACACATAATGTCTCCAGTATAGTGCCAGATACACATGTCTCCAGTATAGTGCCAGATACACATAATGTCTCCAGTATAGTGCCAGATACACATAATGTCTCCAGTATAGTGCCAGATACACATAATGTCTCCAGTAGTGCAGTGCCAGATAGAAATGACATGCCCCCCAGCAGTGCCAGCTACACAGGACATGCCCCCCAGCAGTGCCAGATACACAGGACATGCCCCTCCCCAGCCATGCCAGCTACACACAATATGCCCCCCAGCAGTACCAGCTACACAGGAGATGCCCCCCAGCAGTGCCAGATACACAGGACATGCCCCCCAGCCATGCCAGCTACACAGGACATGCCCCCCAGTAGTACCAGCTACACAGGACATGCCCCCCAGCACTACCAGCTACACAGGACATGCCCCCCAGCAGTACCAGCTACACAGGACATGCCCCCCAGCAGTACCAGCTACACAGGACATGACCCCCAGCAGTGCCAGCTATACAGGACATGCCCCCCCAGCAGTGCCAGATACATAAATGCGCCCACAGTGCCAGATACATAAATGCGCCCACAGTGCCAGATACATATATGTCCCCACAGTGCCAGATACATAAATGCGCCCACAGTGCCAGATACATAAATGCGCCCACAGTGCCAGATACATATATGTCCCCACAGTGCCAGATACATAAATGCGCCCACAGTGCCAGATACATAAATGCGCCCACAGTGCCAGATACATAAATGCGCCCACAGTGCCAGATACATATATGTCCCCACAGTGCCAGATACATAAATGCGCCCACAGTGCCAGATACATAAATGCGCCCACAGTGCCAGATACATATATGCCCCCACAGTGCCAGATACATAAATGCGCCCACAGTGCCAGATACATATATGTCCCCACAGTGCCAGATACATAAATGCGCCCACAGTGCCAGATACATAAATGCCCCCACAGTGCCAGATACATAAATGCGCCCACAGTGCCAGATACATAAATGCGCCCACAGTGCCAGATACATAAATGCGCCCACAGTGCCAGATACATAAATGCGCCCACAGTGCCAGATACATAAATGCGCCCACAGTGCCAGATACATAAATGCGCCCACAGTGCCAGATACATATATGTCCCCACAGTGCCAGATACATAAATGCGCCCACAGTGCCAGATACATAAATGCGCCCACAGTGCCAGATACATATATGTCCCCACAGTGCCAGATACATAAATGCGCCCACAGTGCCAGATACATAAATGCGCCCACAGTGCCAGATACATATATGCCCCCACAGTGCCAGATACACATATGTCCCCACAGTGCCAGATACATAAATGCCCCCACAGTGCCAGATACATAAATGCCCCCACAGTGCCAGATACATAAATGCGCCCACAGTGCCAGATACATAAATGCGCCCACAGTGCCAGATACATAAATGCGCCCACAGTGCCAGATACATAAATGCCCCCACAGTGCCAGATACATAAATGCGCCCACAGTGCCAGATACATAAATGCGCTCACAGTGCCAGATAAATAAATGCGCCCACAGTGGCAGATACATAAATGCCCCCACAGTGCCAGATACATATATGCCCCCACAGTGCCAGATACATATATGCCCCCACAGTGCCAGATATGCCCCCACAGTACCTGCTGTGCCGGCGGTGGCGAATTGGCGACGAGGGAGGGGGACTGCTGTGCACCGCAGGCGGACTAAAGTTAAACTACTCAGTGCGCGCTATGCGGCACCGGCGTCTGACGTCAGTAGTCTACCATAGTCCCGCCCTCAGCACTCCCTCCTCGTAACAGACAGAGGCAGCCACTGACTGCTGGGACTCGGACGCGGGCTGGGCGGACACTGCTGGAGGCGCACACAGGACCAGGCTCCAATATGGCAGCGCACATTAAGGGTGGCACCCTGCACGGCCGCTCAATTGGAACATGCCGTCGGCATCCTGGAACTATCGACATTATCAATTGCCATCATTTCAGATGTCAACATTGCAAACCTGACGACAGTTTGAGGATGCCAATCTGGTGGCGGTCAAAGTTATGACCGGATCCCCTCAAATCAGACAGTTCTCTACCACTACCTCCGCTACAGCTGCATATATCCGTATTAGTGAATCAATCCGCCTACAGCCCCATGTCATGTGCTCAAGGCAAATTTACCCCCACCCGATTGGTGATACATGTGGAGGTAGAAGTCAGAGGGTAATACGCTGCTGACAAGCTAAATGCTTAGGTCTCGTGTCACAAGTTATTGTTTCACCGGAATTACACGCTGACCTGGGCTGAACCGAGGTTTCATTGGCAGGAAAAGTATTTGTTCCAGAGCTAAACATTCCAGCTGTGTGACTAACCAAGGGATACTTCAAGCCCATATTGATTGCACAATAACCGGATTTAACTACAAAGGTTTCGCTTCCGTTCACACCACACTTTGATGTACGCACTGTGTAAGACAAGATTAAAGCTAGCCGTACACTGTAAGGTCATCTGTCCGACCAGCCAACGGCAGTAGCTGGCTGGTTGGAAAGAAAATCTGGCAATATATGGGAGCAAATGCCAATCCATTTGTTTTAACCAATTTGTCTGAACAATCGGTTTTGTCCTTTTTCCGGCATTTGGGAGCAAATGGTTGATTGACATTTGCTCCCATATGTTACCAGATTTTCATTCCAACCAGTCAACTAGTTGGATATTTAGACGGGATCCGGTCTCTAGGTCGACAGTAACTAGGTCGACACTATCTAGGTCGACCACTATTGATCGACAGTAACTAGGTCGACAGGGTATCTAGGTCGACATGTTCTAGGTCGACAGGTCAATGTGAGTTTTTCACAGTTTCTTTACTTTTTTTGACCTTTTCATACTTAACGATCCACGAGGACTACGATTGGAATGGTAATCTGTGGCGAACGAAGCAAGCCATGCGAGGGGACACAGTGCACTAATTGGGGTTCCCGGTCACTATGAATAAAACGACACCAAAAAAACATAAAAAACTCATGGCGACCTTTTGGCCTGTTGACCTAGACCCTGTCGACCTAAAGACCCTGTCGACCAATAGTGGTCGACCTAGACACTGTCGACCTAGTTACTGTCTACCTTCCATACCACACCCGTTTGACCAGATAATTGTCAGCTTAAGTCTCCAGTATCCACTTACCAGTCTGCTGGGAACACAGAGACAATACCAGCCATTGACCGACAGTCAAAACACCGACACGTTCAAAACACCGACATTCATTATGCAGACGTGTTCAAAATGCCGACAAAGTCTGAATACCGACATGGCAAAAAGCCGACATGCGTTTTCAAGGAATTTTTGCCCCAAAACAGACTTGTTCATACTTTGCCATCCCAGTGGACCTGGAGGGGGAATAGCGAGCCATGCGAGGGGACGCGGTACACTTAGACGGTGTCTAAGGGACTTAGGAAAGAAACTTAAGGCAAGGACATCTAAGGTAATATTCTCCGAAATATTACCCGTGCCACGCGCTAGTCCAGGGAGGCAGAGGGAGATTAGGGAGGTAAATGTGTGGCTTAGGGATTGGTGGTGAAAGAGTGGGGAAAGAGTGGTTTGTGTTCCTGGAACACTGGGCGGACTTCTCAGTCAGGCGCCAACTCTTTTGTCGTGATGGATTGCACCTGATTGAGGAGGGGGCAGCGGTGCTGGGGGGTAGGATGGTTAGAAGTTTGGAGGAGATTTTAAACTAGGAGCCTGAGGGGAGGGTTTAGCTAGAAACTACGGGTCATGCAGTGAGAATAGTGGGGATGGCGGTAGTAAACGAAATGGGGGAGAAGTTGGGGGGAGGGTAAGAGCAGGCGGTAAGGTTACTAACATGGGTACTAAAAGAGAGGTTACCAAAGCACTAACCAATGACGATTACAGGTCATCATTGCTACATAAGGTGAAAGGGGTGTAGTACGGGTGACCGGCGGTCTCCTGACCGCCGGTCACCTTACCGACGCCGGGATCCCGGCAGCATACCGACGCCGGGATCCCGGCGGGGAGGGGCGAGTGCAGCAAGCCCCTTGCGGGCTCGCCACGCTGCGGGCTCGGTGGCGACCTGCGGTCGCCACGGGTTCTATTCCCACTCTATAGGTGTCGTGGACACCCACGAGTGGAAATAGTCCCTGTTGGTCGGCATGCCGACCATCGGGATAGTGAGCCGTCGGGCTCACGGAGGAGGTCATGTGACTGTCGGTCAGCCGACCAGCGGTCACATGACTACCACCCGGTGAAAGATGTCCCTAACGCAAGGGAAAATATCTTAGTTGTATGTATGTAAACGCTAGAAGCATTACTGGTAAAAAGGGCGAACTAGAAATACTTGCAGCAAGCAAACAGTATGATATTATAGGCATTACTGAAACTTGGTGGGATGAATCTCATGATTGGACAGTCAATCTAGAGGGCTATACACTGTTTAGGAGAGACAGACTAAATAAAAAGGGTGGAGGGGTGTGTCTTTACGTAAAGCCGTTTTTAAAACCTGATATACGGGAAGATATTCAGGAGGGGACTGTAGAAACTGTCGAGACATTATGGGTAGAAATTGCATCCGGGGAAAAAGGAATAAAAAAGTTAGTATTGGGTGTATGCTATAGGCCGCCTGGTATCAACATATCTGATGAGGAATTGTTACTAAAGCAAATTGAAAGAGCAGCAGGAGTAGGAAACATAGTAGTGATGGGAGATTTTAACTATCCAGAGATAAACTGGAAAAACGATTCATGTGATACTGCTAGGGGAAATATGTTTTTAAACACACTTAATGATAACTACTTAGTCCAACTAATTGAGGAACCAACTAGGTACAATGCAATCTTAGACCTGGTATTAACAAACAATGGGGATTTGGTATCAGGTATTATAGTAGGGGAACCCATAGGAAACAGCGACCACAATATGGTCACATTCAATATCAGTTTTCATACACAGCCCTATACTGGCTCAACTAGGACTCTAAACTTTAGCAAAGTGAATTTTGAAAAGATGAGGGTATTTTTCAGGGATATTGAATGGGAAGGTTTGTTTTTATGAAAAAATACTACGGAGAAATGGGAGGTACTAAAATTCCTGCTAGCTAAAAATACTCTCAAATTTATTCCTACGAGCAGCAAAAAAAGGAATAAAAATCATAAACTGATGTGGCTTAACAAAAAGATAAAGGAACTTATGGGCAAGAAAAGGCGAGCATTTAAAAAATACAAATCTGACAGGGAAGCAGAGTCATTTCAGCACTATAAGGAATGTAACAAAATATGCAAAAAGGAAATAAGAGTGGCTAAAGTAGAAACTGAAAAACTAGTAGCAAAGGAAAGCAAAGCAAATCCCCAAAAAATATTTAAATACATTAATAGCAAGAGATTAAAGAAGGAGAGTATAGGCCCTTTAAAAGACAAGTTGGGAGTCTTAAGCAAAAACGATAATGACATAGCGGACACACTAAATGAGTTTTTTTCAACAGTATTTACTAGAGAGGACCCAATTTAGGGACTAACACATAATCTCAATAATGAGAATATCCCACTGATAGGTACTTATTTAAGCGAGGAAGTAGTCTGTGACCAATTAAAACATTTAAAGATTAATAAGTCATCAGGTCCCGATGGTATTCACCCAAGGGTTCTAATGGAGCTTCACTCTGAACTTGCAAAACCGCTATTTTTGATCTTTAAGGATTCAGTAAAATCAGGTATGGTTCCCAAAGACTGGCGTATAGTGGAAGTAGTGCCTATATTCAAAAAGGGAAGTAAAGCTGAACCAGGTAATTATAGACCAGTTAGTCTTACATCTATAGTAGGGAAAGTATTGGAAGGTATTCTAAGAGATAGTATTCAGAAGTTCCTTGAAGTCAATAAGGTCATTAAAAGGAATCAACATGGGTTTATGAAGGACAGATCCTGTCAAACCAACTTACTTGGCTTTTATGAAACAGTAAGCGCAAACCTAAATCAGGGTAAAGAGGTGGATGTAATCTTTTTAGATTTTGCCAAAGCATTCGACACTGTAGCACACATGAGACTTATCTACAAGCTACAAGAAACAGGGCTAGGAAGCACAATATGCACTTGGGTCAAAAACTGGTTAGATAATAGGGAGCAGCGCGTTGTGGTTAATGGATCTTTTTCAAATTGGACTGAAGTGCTAAGTGGTGTGCCGCAAGGCTCAGTATTAGGACCGCTATTGTTCAATATTTTCATTAACGACCTAACAGAAGGTCTAGAGAGCATGGTGTAAATTTTTGCAGATGATACCAAATTGTGTAAAGTTATAAATGCGGAGGGGGATGCTGAGTCGCTTCAGAACGACTTATTTAAATTAGAAGCTCGGGCAGCGAAATGGAGAATGTGCTTCAATACAGACAAGTGTAAGGTAATGCACTGCGGTAACAAGAACAAAAATAACACCTACCTACTAAATGGGGTAAAATTAGGGGATTCTGTACTGGAAAAGGACTTAGGTGTCCTCATAGAAAGCAAACTAAGCCGTAGTACCCAAAGTAGGACTGCAGCAAAGAAGGCTAATAAGATATTAGCATGCATAAAACTGGGAATTGATGCTAGGGACGAGAGTATTATACTCCAGTTATATAAATCACTTGTGAGGCCACACCTTGAATACTGTGTACAATTCTGGGCACCTTACTACAAAAAGGATATCCTGGAGCTAGAAAAGGTTCAGAGGCGGGCGACCAAACTATTAAGGGTATGGAGACGCTGGAATACGAGGAAAGGCTTGCAAGACTAGGCATGTTTACACTGGAAAAGAGGAGATTAAGAGGGGACATGATCAACATTTACAAATATATAAGGGGACAATATACAGATCTTGCGCAGGACCTGTTTTTGGTTAGATCAACACAGAGAACTCGTGGACACTCGCTCAGGTTAGAGGAGAAGAGATTCCGCACAATACGGCGTAAAGGCTTTTTTTACGGTAAGGACGATACGTGTTTGGAATTCCCTGCCTGAGGGAGTTGTAATGGCCGAGTCAGTCAACACCTTTAAGAATGGGTTAGATAAATTCCTAATGGATAAGGATATCCAGGGTTACGGGGCATAGTCACGCACTATGGTTATTATAAAAAAGAGGGGTAAAACGTAACGGCAGTCATCAACTTCAGTCAAAATTTTATACAAAATAATTGTGTATAGGAGACCACAAATAGGTTGAATTCGATGGACAATTGTCTTTTTTTCAACCTTAGATACTATGTTACTATGTCGACCTATGTCAACATTGGGGAAAACCCAGACAAAATCATGTTGGTATTTTGGCATGTCGGCATATCAAATGTCGGTATTCCGACTATGTCAGCATTTTGAACATGTCGGCAAATTGAATGTCTGTATTTTGACTGTCAGTGGCTGTCAGGATTATGATCGTCGGTATTGCGTCCGTCGGTAAATCATACTTAACCCGTAAGGGCATTCATAATTTTTCTTAGCATCATCATCATCATCATCATTTATAAGGCACCACAAAGGGTCTGCACATTGTAAAATGAAGGCTTATATAAGCATGAATACAATACACAACAGGTAGGCATGATAGCATAAAGTACATAGCATAGGTAAAACCATTACTAAAACATCAGACTGTGTAGGACAAATAGCGGGGATAGGGGTATGGCAACTCACTGTAGCTTCAAGGAACCAGTGGTGGTGATGGAACGGAGTGTGAAGAAAGGCCAGATCCTGGAGATGTCCTGGAGGTGGTGGTGGCAAGATTGAGACATGACCTCAATGTAAGAAGTATTATTATTAAGAAGTGAGGGAGAGTGTGGAATCCAGGGTGACACAAAAGGGGGCAGGTGTGTGTGTGTGTGTGTGTGTGTGGGGGTGTGTGGGGGGGGGGTTCAAAAACAGACCTGGGGCAACCCTAAAGGTAGAGGAAGAGAGGGGGCGTTGGAATCAGAGGTAAAATGAAATGGAGCAGTTGGTGAGATAAACCCTGATACAGTAGGATGAAGTCGTGGAGGCCAAAGTATTGGAAAGTGTGAAGGAGAAGACAATGGTTGAAAATGTCAAAGGCAGCAAAGTGGAGTGACTCTTAAATCTGGTGGCTGGTGGGCGCCAGGTGACTTTGTTGAGAGCAGCTACAGTGGAATAAAGGAGGGATGGGGAGACCAAACATTCAACTTAATCAAGTTCTAATAGTTCTCTGGAAATGTATATGGCTGGCCTGTATATAATTGTCCCAATTACTGGGATTTTAGAGTGTAATATGGAACATCCACCTGCAGCCTGGTCAGTGCAGGGAAAGCTGTTCTAATAGGTAGTGTGTAGAGCCATAGAAATGTATCCTCACTGCAACAGATTCCAGGAATTCGGGAAAATATTCAAATCAATGTTCCAAAACCAGTAGCTTAGATAACACTAGTTATCATCCATAACGCTCAGACTTGTCCTGGGGCAGAAGACCCAGGAAGACATATTAACAGTCAACATATGTTTTTCCTTTAGGCATTCCCATAACTACATCGTTTTATTATTCCAACGTAACCCTGGACCAGCTCCAGCATATCTTCCGCTCCGACACCGATGTTCCCATCACAATGATTGATACCCGCCTGGAGATCCTGCATCAGACCGGAGAGATTCTGATGAAGAAATTTGGAGGCTCGTTCCTGAACTGCGTGAAGATGAGCAAGAAAAGTGCAGTGAAGCTGATGCAGCTGGTGGTGGAGAATTTCCCTTCCTATAGGGATGAAGGGGTCTTCCAGGTTGGAGCTGTGTCAATTAGAATTTTTTAATAAATAATACTAGCCAGCTGTGTAGCCTAGCCACTATAAGGGGGTTCTGCTGTATACACTGGTCTCCAGCAATAGTCTCTTTATCCGGGCATCTGCTGTATACACTAGTCACGGAAAGGGGCGCTGCTGTATATATATATTACTAGTCGCCAGAAAGGGGCTGTTTATCCAGATTGTGGCACTGCTGTATACACTAGTGACCAGAAAGAAGCTGTTTATCCAGAAGGGGCATCTGCTGAACACACTAGTCACCAGAAAGGGGCTGTTTATCCAGAGGGGGGCGCCGCTGTATACACTAGTCACCAGCAATGGGATGTTTATTCGGAAGTGGCATCTGCTGTATACACTAGTCACGAGGAAGGAGCGGTTTATCCAGAAGGGGCATCTGCTGTATACACTAGTCACCAGAAAGGAGCTGTTTGTCCAGAAAGGACATCTGCTGTATACACTAGTCACCAGAAAGGGGCTGTTTATCCAGAAGGGGCATCTACTGTATACACTAGTCACCAGCAATGGGATGTTTATTCGGAAAGGGGCATCTGCTGTATACACTAGTCACAAGAAAGGGGCTGTTTGCCCAGAAGGGGCATCTGCTGTATACACTAGTAACCAGAAAGGGGCTGTTTATCCAGAAGGGGGCGCCGCTGTATACACTAGTCAGTAGCAATGGGATGTTTATTCGGAAGGGGCATCTGCTGTATACACTAGTCACCAGAAAGCGGCTGTTTATCCAGCAGGGGCATCTGCTGTATACACTAGTCACCAGAAAGCGGCTGTTTATCCAGAAGGGGCATCTGCTGTATACACTGGTCACCAAAAAGCGCCTGTTTATCCAGAAGGGGCATCTGCTGTATACACTAGTAACCAGAAAGGAGCTGTTTGTCCAGAAGGGGGCATCTGCTGTATACACTAGTCACCAGAAAGGAGCCGTTTATCCAGAAGGGGCATCTACTGTATACATTAGTCACCAGAAAGGGGCTGTTTATCCAGAAGGGGCATCTACTGTATACACTAGACACCAGAAAGGGGTTGTTCTGCTGTATACACTAGTCACCCGCAATGGGATGTTTATCCGGAAGGGGCATTTGCTGTATACACTAGTCACCAGCAATGGGATGTTTAGTCGGAAGGGGCATCTGCTGTATACACTAGTCACCAGAAAGCGGCTGTTTATCCAGAAGGGGCATCTGCTGTATACACTAGTCACCAGAAAGCGGCTGTTTATCCAGAAGGGGCATCTGCTGTATACACTAGTCACCAGCAATGGGATGTTTATTCGGAAGGGGCAACTGCTGTATACACTAGTCACCAGCAATGGGATGTTTATTCGGAAGGGGCATCTGCTGTATACACTAGTCACCAGAAAATAGGATTTTAATTACCTACCAGTAAATCCTTTTCTCGTAGTCCGTAGAGGATGCTGGGGTCCACATTAGTACCATGGGGTATAGACGGATCCACTAGAAGCCACTGGCACTTTAAGAGTTTGAGAGTGTGGGCTGGCTCCTCCCTCTATGCCCCTCCTACCAGTATCAGTCTAGAAACTGTGCCCGAGGAGACAGACAACTTCAAGAGAAGGATATTACACAGATAGTGGCGAGATTCACACCAGCTCACACATACAAGGCAAACCAAGCTAACTAGCTTGAAAAATCAGCAACAGCTGACAATGTTACTTACCAAGTAACAAAACAGTACTTAACCAAGAACTAAGCACTACTGAACTAAGTAACCACTGCAGGATCACGAAGCGCTGGGCGGGCACCCAGCATCTTCTATGGTCTACGAGAAAAGGATTTACCGGTAGATAATTAAAATCCTATTTTCTCTTACGTCCTAGAGCAGTGGTTCTCAAACTCGGTCCTCAGGACCCCACACAGTGCATGTTTTGCAGGTAACACAGCAAGTGCACAGGTGTATTCATTATTCACTGGCACATTTTAAAAGGTCCACAGGTGGTGTTAATTATTTCACTTGTGATTCTGTGAGGAGACCTGCAAAACATGCACTGTGTGGGGTCCTGAGGACTGAGTTTGAGAACCTGTGTCCTAGAGGATGCTGGGGTCCACATTAGTACCATGGGAATGTACCAAAGCTCCCAGAATGGGAGGGAGAGCGCGGAGGCTCCTGCAGAACTGACTGACCAAACTTCAGGTCCTCAGAGGCCAAAGTATTGAACTTGTAGAACTTTGCAAACGTGTTCGACCCAGACCAAGTAGCCGCTTGGCAAAGCTGTAAAGCCGAGACACCCCGGGCAGTTGACCAGGAAGAACCCACCTTACGAGTAGAGTGGGCCTTAACAGATGTAGGACATGGCAATCCTGCCGTAGAATATGCATGCTGGATAGTGAACCTGATCCAGCGAGAGATCGTCTGCTTAGAAGCAGGACACCCAAGTTTCTTGGGATCATACAGGACAAACAGAGAGTCGGATTTTCTGTGACGAGCAGTCCTCTTCACATAGATTTTCAGAGCCCTTACAACATCCAGGGACTTTTGAGGAGTCAGTAGCAACTGGCACCACAATAGGTTGGTTGATAAGAAATGCCGACACAACCTTCGGAAGGAACTGCTGACGTGTCCGGAGCTCAGCCCTATCTTCATGGAAGATCAAGTAGGGGCTCTTACAGGACAAAGCCCCCAACTCCGACACACGTCTAGCAGAAGCTAAGGCCAACAAACTGACAGCCTTCCACGTGAGAAACTTGACCTCAACCTCCTGTAGAGGTTCAAACCAATCCGATTGGAGGAACTGTAACACCACGTTAAGATCCCAGGGCGCCGTAGGTGGCACAAAAGGAGGCTGGATGTGCAGAACCCCTTTCAGAAAAGTCTGAACCTCAGGGAGGGAATCCAATTGTTTCTGTAAGAAAATGGATAGGGCCGAAATCTGGACTTTTAATGGATCCCAACCTCAGGCCCATATCCACACCTGCTTGCAGGAAGAGGAAAAACGTCCCAGTTGAAACTCCACCGTAGGAAACTTCTTGGGCTCACACTAAGATACATATTTTTTCCAAATAAAATACGATGGTAATGTTTAGACGTTACTCATTTCCTAGCCTGTATCAGGGTAGGAATAACCTTGTTCGGAATGCCCTTCCGAGCTAATATCTGGCGTTCAACCTCCATGCCGTCAAACATAGCCGCAGTAAGTCTTGATAAGCGAAAGGACCCTGCTGCAGCAGGTCCTCCCAAAGAGGAAGAGGCCTCGGCTCTTCCAGCAGTAGATCCAGAAGATCCGCGTACCAAGCCCTCCTTGGCCAGTCTGGAGCAATGAGGATTGTCTGAACTCTTGTTCTCTTTATGAGTTTTAGAACTCTTGGAATGAGTGGAAGTGGAGGAAACACGTATACTGAATGGAACACCCACGGAGTCACCAGGGCGTCCACTGCCATGGCTTGCGGGTTCCTTGACCTGGAACAATAAATCCAAAGCTTCTTATTGAGACGAGATGCCATCATGTCTATTTGAGGTACACCCCAATGATCTGTCACCACTGTGAACACCTTTGGATGGAGTCCCCATTCTCCTGGATGGAGATCGTGTCTGCTGAGGAGGTCCGCTTCCCAGTTGTCTGCTCCCGGAATGAAGATTGCCGACAGCGCCAATGCGTGTTTTTCTGCCCAGAGGATGATTCTTGTTACCTCTGACATTGCAGCTCTGCTCTTCATTCTGCCCTGTCAGTTTATGTAGGCCACCGTTGTTACATTGTCCGACTGCACTTGAATGGCTCGATCTTGCAGAAGATGGGCCGCTTGGAGAAGACCGTTGTAGATGGCTTTTAGTTCCAGAATGTTTATTGGGAGGCTGGATTCCAGACCTGACGACCTTCCTTGGAAGGTTTCCCCCTGAGTGACTGTGCCCCAGCCCCGGAGAC
Source organism: Pseudophryne corroboree (assembly GCF_028390025.1). Classification (NCBI taxonomy): domain Eukaryota; kingdom Metazoa; phylum Chordata; class Amphibia; order Anura; family Myobatrachidae; genus Pseudophryne; species Pseudophryne corroboree. Next base: position 30,332,285 of record NC_086450.1, read on the forward strand.
TTGCATCCATGGTTAGAAGGATCCAGTCCTGAATCCCGAACCTGCAGCCCTCCAGAAGGTGAGGTAGTTGCAGCCACCAGAGGAGTGAAATCCTGGCTTTCGGCGACAGACGTATTCTCTGGTGCATGTGTAGATGAGATCCCGACCACTTGTCCATGAGATCCAGTTGGAAGGACCGAGCATGAAACCTTCTGTACTGTAAAGCCCTGTAAGAGGCCACCATCTTCCCCAGAAGACGAATGCACTGATGATCAGATACCCAGGCTGGCTTCAGGACGTCCCGGACCATTGTTTGAATCACCAACGCTTTCTCCTCTGGGAGAAACACCCTCTGCACTTCCATGTCGAGGATCATTCCCAGAAAAGACAGTTTCCTTGTCGGCTTCAAATGTGACATTGGAAGGTTCAGGATCCAACCGTGCTCCCTGAGCAGATGAGTCGTGAGAACAATGGACTGCAACAACTTCTCCCTGGACGATGCCTTTATCAGCAGATCATCCAGATATGGTATTATGTTCACCCCCTTTCTGCGGAGGAGAACCATCATCTCTGCCATCACCTTGGTGAACACCCTCGGTGCTGCGGAGAGTTCGAATGGCAGTGCCTGAAATTGATAGTGACTGTCTAACAGTGCAAATCTTAGATAAGCCTGGTGCGGCAGCCAAATCAGAATGTGCAGGTACGCATCCTTGATATACAGGGATACCAGAAACTTTCCCTCCTCCAGACCTAAAATCACTGCTCTGAGAGACTCCAATTTGAATTTGAACACCCTCAGGTAAGGGTTCAACGATTTCAAGTTCAAAATTGGTCTGACCGAACAATCCGGTTTCGGTACCATGAAAAGGTTTGAATAATAACCCTTGTTTTGCATATGAGGTGATACTGGGACAATGACCTGTGACTTTTCCAATTTTAGGATGGCTTCCTGTAGGATAGCCCTGTCTGTCAGCAAAGCTGGCAAGCCTGATTTGAAGAATCGGTGAGGCGGGAATTCTTGAAACTCCAGTCTGTACCCCTGGGACACAATATCCTGTACCCAGGGATCCAGGCCCGACGACATCTAGACGTGTCTGAAACGTCTGAGTCTCGCACCCACTAGCCCGTCCTCCAGGCTTTGCGGTCCACCGTCATGCTGAGGATTTTGAGGAACCAAAAGCAGGTCTCTGGTCCTGGGAGCCTGCGGGTGCAGGCTTTCTGGATTTTGCACGACCACCTCTAAAGAAAGTGGTAGGAGGCTTGGACTTTTTTGCCTTAGCGGTCCGAAAGGACTGCGGCACAGCTGAAGAAAAGGGTTTCTTCGTAGAAGGTGTAGCAGAGGGAAGGAAAGGTGACTTACCCACGGTTGCCGTGGAAATCCACGCATCCAACGCTTGCCCAAATAGAGCCTGACCTGTTTAGGGTAGGTTCTCCACACTTCACCTGCAGACCATTGGCGTAGCCAGAGTCCCCTGCGGGCTGAGACCGACATGGAAGACATCCGTGCAGTCAGCGTACCCAGGTCCTTCATGGATCCCACCATGAACCCCGCAGAATCCTGGATGTTACGTAAAAACAATTCAATGTCACTTCTATCCATTGTATCCAAATCCTCTAGTAATGTGCCTGACCACTTTACTATGGCTAACGAAATCCATGCACAGGCAATAGCGGGTCTTAACGCCACTCCTGAAGCAGTGTAAATGGATTTGATCATAGTGTCAATCTTACGATCAGCCGGTTCTTTTAACACGGTAGATCCAGGGACAGGTAAAACCACCTTTTTAGACAGTCTGGAAACAGATGCGTCAACAATAGGTGGGTTTTCCCATTTTTTCCTATCTTCCTCAGGAACTGGAAAAGCAACCAGAACCCTTTTTGGGATCCAGAATTTTTCAAATATAGCGTTTAATTCTTTGGGGAAGGTTAGCGAGGGTTTCTAATTGTCAGTGAAGTAAGTCTCCTCAACCTGCTCAGGTGTTGAGTCAGTAATATTTAACACATCTCTAATGGCTTCAGTCATGAGCTGTACCCCCCTCAGCACATCCCCATCACCGTCTGCTGTGTCAGAGTCGGTATCCGTGTCATCTTGCATAATTGGGTACGTGCACGTTTCTGTGGGAACATGCTAGGGGATTTGGCAGGAATAGGAACAGAGCCTGACCAAACTGCCATAGATTTCTACAACACCTGAGTTTCAGTCCCAGTATGAGCTACCCTAGTAGAGATCTGAGAGATCATTCCTTTGATAGAAGTTAACCACTCAGGCTCAACAATAGGGATCTGAGATAAAGCATTACTATCCTGTGTACATGGAATGGATCCCTCCTGAGAGGAAACATCTTCTGCTGCATATGACACAGAGGGGCAGATGTATTAGCCTGGAGAAGGCATAAGGAAGTGATAAACCAGTGATATATGCAAGGTGATAAAGGCACCAGCCAATCAGCTCCTGTTAATTTACATATTGGAGCTGAGAGCTGATTGGCTGGCGCCTTTATCACATTGCACATATCACTGGTTTATCACTTCCTTATGCCTTCTCCAGGTTGATACATCTGCCCCAGAGTCCGTAGACACACACACACACACACACACACACACACACACACACACACACACACACACACACACAGAAATGTCAGACACAGTTTTCCCCCAAGCATGCCACAGAGAGACACAGAGATTGGAGCCAACCCACGCACAGCGTTTTCTGAGGTAGAATTACTAAAACTACCAGCGCTATCTGTGTGACTTAATAGATTACACAGACTTTACACAGCCCCCTCCCTTCTACAACCCCCTGGTACCGCACAGGATAGCTGGAGTTGCTTGGAGGGACAGCTCTCCCGGTCAGCGTCTGTTGTACAGGAACTGCAGGCAGGAAAATGGCGCTGAACGTTCCCGGGTCCGCTCTGAGAAGCTCCGCCCCCGAACATGGCGCTGCTTCCCGCTCTTCATTATATTATACTGGCCTGAGGAATTCTGCTGGCAGCGATCCGGGGACCCTGGCAGGCTTGCTGACCAGTGTAAGGTATAGGCGCTGGCTCAGGGCACCCCTCACAGCGCCGCTCTATGTACTGCTGAGCCCCGGAGCGCAGTTAGTACTGCGCTCCTTACCCTGTTGCCGCCATTTTCACACCGGCTCCCCGCTTGCCTGGGGGGCCGGTGACTCACTTGCCACTGAAGTCATCTGGCTCTGTAAGGGGTTGGCGGCATGCTGCGGGAGTGAGCGTTCGCCTGGAGCGGCTATCGATCAGCACCCTCAGGAGCTCAGTGTCCTGTCAGCGGAGATAGTGGCTCAGACCCCTCAGGGCGGATACTACTCCCCCCCTTAGTCCCACGAAGCAGGGAAGCTGTTGCCAGCAGCCTCCCTGTGCCTAAATGAACTCTAGAAAAAAATAAAACTGTAGAGCTCCCCTAGCTGTGACCGGCTCCTCTGGGCACATTTTCTAAACTGAGACTGGTAGGAGGGGCATAGAGGGAGGAGCCAGCCCACATTCTCAAACTCTTAAAGTGCCAGTGGCTCCTAATGGATCAGTCTATACCCCATGGTACTAATGTGGACCCCAGCATCTAGGACGTAAGAGAAAGGAGCTGTTTATCCAGAAAGGGCATCTGCTGTATACACCAGTCACCAGAGAGGAGCTGTTTATTCAGAAGAGAGGCACCACTGCCAGGGTTGAATCTACAGGTCCGAGTGGCTCTGGCAAAGTTAGGGATCCCTCTGCTCTGCCACCCCCCCCCCCCCTTTTTCTAAGCATAAATATCACCAAACCTTTTGCATCTTCTGCTTTGTATACCACCCATCTGCATTATCTGTATCTGCAATAACATTTATATGTTGGTGAGATATACAGTACATCAATATGAAACATGCAACTTCAGGGGCTAATGCAGGATTTCTGGAGGGGTGCTTCCAAATGTGTGATTTTAGAGCAAATGTTGCCAGCCCATGAAGAATGCATAATTATCATGTAGCAGGCTATAGTCTGCCCCAAAGTGCAGGTTATGTAATAAAGTACGACAGACATATGCAGGCCCAATGATCATGGTAAGCCAGGTGCCAGATTCTCTCTCCGGTGCGACGATATATCTATATATGTATATATCTATATATATCTATATATGTATATATATATATATATATATATATATATATATACACACACACACACACACACACACACACACACACAGAGCAGACTTCGTAGGTAAAATTTGCTGTCAATGCATGTAGTGGCGGCTGGTCAGGCTGTGGGTTTATGGGCAACTGGAACCCCCCCTACTTTTACCTTTGAACTTGTCTACACGCACACACATCAGGCCCCTATTGTACATAAGCATTTTATGACCTACCACATCGTAGTTACTAACAAAAACATTTGCACCAAACATTGGCATCTTTTAAATTTGTTCCCTTTATTTTGGTGCAGCCCCCTCCAGCTCTCAGGTTGTCTCATTATAGACCAGATTGTAAATAACTGTGCGATGTATGTTTATGAGCTGCGCCTATTAATACACCTAACCTATGCTTTGTTGTGCCCAGGGTCAGAAGGTGGCCTTTTACAAGCGGGCTCAGATCCTGGTAGGAGATATCTGGGCTGTACTGGACGGAAAGACTGACGGCTGTTTCTACGACATCCATAAAATAACCATGTTGGCTGACTATCGTGTTCCTCAGGCCCTGGTCCATTTCGGAGTCATCAGATACTCAGAAGAGTTACTCAGAAAGCTGGAAGAAGGTTTGTGCGGTTTATAGAGAAATTTGCTGTTTAGAGTCTGTTACTTGCTTAGGAGAAGCAATGCTCATGTGCTAAACAGTGCCACCTAGTGCCCAAGTGATGATACTGCATGGGAAGATGCTTATTTGTTAAAATGTTTGAACATGGACCCTCATTCCGAGTTGATCGCTAGCTGCTTTCGTTCGCAGCTCGGCGATTAGTTGAAAAAGCGGCACTTCTGCGCATGCATATGGTGCGCACTGCGCACGCACGTAGTACTTTCACACAAAACTATGCAGTTTCACACAAGTCTAGCGACGCTTTTCAGTCGCACTGCTGATCGGTGAGTGATTAACAGGAAGTGAGTGTTTCTGGGCGGCAACTGAGCGTTTTCGGGGAGTGTATGTAAAAACACAGGCGTGTCGGATAAAAACGCAGACGTGCCTGGAGAAACGGGGGAGTGGCTGGCCGAACGCAGGGCGTGTTTGTGACGTCAAAACAGGAACTGAACAGTTCGAAGTGATCGCTAGCTAGGAGTAAGTCTCGAGCTGCTCAGAAAATGCACAATCTTTTTTTGAAACAGTTCTGCGATCCTTTCGGTCGCACTTCTGTTAAGCTAAGATACACTCCCAGAGGGCGGTGGTCTAGCGTTTGCACTGCTGCTAAAAGCAGCTAGCGAGCGATCAACTCGGAATGAGGGCCACGGGTAGGGCATTAAACGTAGTCTTGTAAAAAGTCACGTTTTACTCAATAATGTTATTTTTCCACCTTAATAGCTTTTGGATTTCAGTAGACTGTTTTATACAGTGATAAGGACATTAGTATAGTTGCTAATGAATATTCTGTTAATTCAGTAGAAATTATCTGTATAGCTGTTCGTATGGGTAATATCACCCAGAAACCTTACCCAGAAAACACTGTCTCATTCACTGAAAGTGGTAGAAGGATGGTTTTGTTAATAAGAGGTAATCTATAGAGTGTAAGCTTGCGAGCAGGGCCTTCCTACCTCTATGACTGTTATCACCCATTTTGTTATTATTTCAAATTGTAAAGCGCAACGGAATTTGCTGCGCTATATAAGAAACTGTTAATAAATAATAAATAAATTACATACACATTTATATATGCAGTAGGTATCCCAAGACAGTAAAACAATAGGGGTCCCCTCCTCCTTTAACATCTCTCCCCCTTTACGTCTTCCCATCCCTCTCCTCCTCCTTTCCCATCTCTCCCTCCCCTCTTCCCATACTTACCGACTTTTGGGAGAGAGCAGCCGGTCGGCTCAGCAGGGCAGGCGGGCAGTGTGGTGACGTGCTGAGGGGGGCGGGCCAGAGGCAGAACGGGGGCGTGGCTGCTGGACGCATCATGTAAGCCATGCCCCCCCCCGCTGTGTAATGCCGCTATTACCGGCATTATACAGCAGGGGGCGTGGCTATAATGATGCGATTCAACAAGAATCGCGTCATCGCCTGCCCGGACCGCCCACTTTACTCGGGGGTTTGCATCGGGGGGGGGGGGGGTACTTAGGTTCAGGTTTATCAAACCTTGGGGAATGATAAAGTACCAACCAAACCGCTCCTGTCATTATTCAAACACAGGGGTCTATTTACTATACCTTGGATCAGGGGTTAAAGTGAGCCGAAACGGGGCGGAACTGCGTTCCGTCAGTTCCCGATGTGTGCCGGCGCCGCACAGGGAGATGCCGGGTGCCCGCTGTGATCGTGTTATCAGCGGCGCCCGGCTCTCCCTGCACAGCCGGCGGCAGGAGCTCACGGCTCAGTGCGCGCTATCTCATAGTGCTGGGGAGCGGAGTGAAGCGGACGCCAGGAGGATCACAGCAGGAGCGGGGATTGGTAAGTATGGTTTTTGGTTTTGTTTTGTTTTTTACTGGGGGCTAAACTACAGGGGCTAACTACAAGGGGGCAAGCTACTGGGGGCATTACTACTTGGGGCAAACTACATGGGGCCAATCTACAAGGGCGCATTACTACTGAGGGCATAACTACAGACGCACATTACTAGTGGGGGCATAACTACAGGGGCAATACTACACAGGGGCATTACCATTAAGGGCATTACTAATGGGGGCACTACTAATGAGGGCATTGTAAAGGGGGCACTTCATAAGGGGCATCACTCCTGGGGACATAAGGGGCACTACTACTGGGGGCATTGCATAAGGGGCACCACTACTATGGGCTCTATATAAGGGGCACTACCACTGTGGGCACGACCAGTACAGGGGGCATTGCATAAGGAGCACTACTGCTGTGGGCATTGTATAAGGGGCCCTACTGCTGTGGGCATTATGTGTATTACGGGGTGCTACTGCTGTGGGCATTATATGTATTGCAAAAACAAAAGGGAAAGGGGACTGGGGAAATAGGCCGCACAGGAAAAATAATTATTAAACAAATTATATTTACCTCAGATAAACTGACACTGTTGGGATATTACTTTCCCTATAATTGATCAATTGTATACCTCTAGCCTATTGGTATAATGGTTACAATAAATTGTGACGGTCAGTGGTGCTCCCAAGGGTATAGAGATACAAATTATAAAAATGACCACAAGGAAGACCGAAAAAAACCCTGGTTGGAAGCACTCTTGTCTGAGGTAATGAAACAAAGATTTTTTGAAAAAAAGATACTGATGAAGAATTATTATAAATATTAAGATTTCAAATTTTATTGGTATGCCTTAAAAATAATTTATATAACATCCATGTGAATGAACTAATAAACATGTGATCTTCTTGCAAAAATATGTAAAAAAGTGTATGGTCTGATCTAGATGACCTCAGTCAAAGACAGTTGATTCTATTTGAGTCCGTCTGTGTAGTAATTCCCTTCTCATAAGTATAAAAAAAATAAATCAAAATTTTGATAGTGTGACCATCATCTTTATCATATATGTGCCCATGTATAAATTCTTAGGGCAGTAGTTTTGAATCATGGGTCACTAAAGGGATTGTTTTGAGTTGGGTCACTTGTGTATCAGCGTGTGGCCCAGTTAACGTGGAGAAAGTATCTATGTAGTGGTTTCTTTCAAGACATAAAAAGTCAGGGCATGTCATCAATAGGACAGAAATAATGGTACCACCTGTATAAAGAGACAAGGAGTTAGGGTTTATGTTGATTCACCTACGTAAGTAATGAGAGAATACAAGGTGCCCGTATCATAACCAAATTGCCCCGTGTATTCTATCCCAGTTGTTTATAGGTTAATCACCCAAAGAGGGAAAAAAAATTAAACTACCTTAAGAAAGGATCATAGAGGTTTTTATATGGAGATACGAGGTGCATGGGCTTTCTATTCCAGCAATCTGTCAGGCAATCCGCCTGCTGGATTTAAGAAAGGAGATGTTGAGGCAGAGACATTAAGGCAATTGTCTGATTGATAAATTGCTTAGTCTTAACAATTAAATAGTGGATCTCCAAAAGTTAATTTACCTTAATTATCCACAGCCGAGTATTCCTAAGTCTCAGAAGCAAATCCTTTCTATGAAGAACCCTGGACGTATCACTCCTGATCTCCTTGTCGTGATTTCTTTCACATATATCCCATAATTTTGAACAAGAATCCTGACAGAGGTATGGGGCACGGTTGCCTCAATAATTTAGTCAATGACTATCAAATGGTTGATTCAGCAGCAAACTGATAAAATGCTGAAGTACAGAAAGTTGTTGTTTACAACCATGTCCAAACGGAAAAATGAGGCACCAATCCCTCAATTCCTTTCAAAAGTTATCAGATGATCTCAAATACATGACAGAGGTGTACAGCATACAGAGTTTTAGTTCTTTTTTGACCAATACCAAATGGTTAAATGTCGGAGGTATGAGGCACCAATACCTCGGTTTTTTATCAATGTCAAAAAATAATTTAATTACTTGACAGAGGTCACTGACCCAAAAACTTCTGGTCTTACCAGCAGCTACTGGTGCATCTCGCTAATTTATGATCATGATATATTGAGCACATAGAGGTATAAAGAGTGGCCAAGATATAGGCAGATCTCCCTTCTGCTGTTCTCCCGTCTTGCCAGCAGGTATAGGACGAGGAATGAGAGAGGGTAGGTGCATCCAAATTGGCCAGAAAGAAGAGAAAGAGGAGGTATCAAGCAAGAGGACTCAGGCAGGTATTCCCTGGTGCCTTATAACAGGTAGTGCAGAGATTTGAACCTGCACATTTGTCTCTGATGCGGTACACTCCAGAAAGGTCAATTGAGATTATAATTAATATGAATACTAGTCAATATCACCCAAAATGCATGATAATGTACTTCTTCTCTCTTCACCCTAATCTCCTCCCATAAATACCCCAACACATGAAGGAATATTAAAAATGGAAAAAAATGAAAAAAAAATAAATAAAAAAAAAAATGGAAAAAAATATAAATGAATAGATGAATATCTTCACAGTGCCTGACAAAACCCGTTTGTCATATAATAATCAGCTGTTCTCTCTAATGCAGTGTAGCTGCTACTGCCAGCGTGGGTAACCACTGTTCTCATTTGTTAATTATGGCAATGGGTAGCTCCCAAAGGCTCATGAGCATGTCATAATGAGCTGTTTTCTCTGATGCAATTTTGTTGCTACTGCCAGTGTTTGTAGCTGATATTGATACTTGTCAGAAATGTTGTATCAAAAGGGATATAGTACATCTATCAAAAGACATATAGCTATTTTCAAAATAACTCCTCAATTTGTATCCTCAGTTATTGTCCTAATCTTTTGCGGTGGAAACAAGAAATTTGATTGTCACGTAAAAATTACAAATGTATTTTATCACTGGCCACCACTCTGTCAAATATAGTTACCACTCCCGGGACAAGGTGCGGAGAAAAAGGGGGAAATGTCACCCCAGAGTTTCACATGTAGACGGCTATACTTGCGGATAATCCCCGCCGTCTATCACCGCGCGGCGTCCCGTTCTCCTGCGGCCGCTCTGGCCAGCGACAGGCCGATACTTCCTCCGTTCCCAGCTGCCGCACTACTGTTCCACTGACGGACCGGTGGGTCACGTGTGCGCACCACGTGACTCACCCTTTAGACGACCTGACGTACGTTTCACAAGGCTTGATCACAGGCATTATATGTATTACGGGGTGCTACTGCTGTGGGCATTGTATATTACGGGGCGCTACTACTGTGGGCATTATGTGTATTGGGGGTGCTACTGCTGTGGGCATTGTATATTATGGGGCGCTACTACTGTGGGCATTATGTGTATTGGGGGTGCTACTGATCACAGCGACATTGCAGATGGTATTGAAGGGAAGATATACCTTTTTGCAGATGATACAAAGATATGCAACAGGGTAGACACACCGGGAGGGGTAAAACAAATGATAAATGACCTAGGTAGGCTTGAGAAATGGTCAAGAACGTGGCAACTACAGTTTAATGCTAAAAAATGCAAAATCATGCACTTGGGTCTCAAAAACCCAAAGGCTAAATATAGTATCAAGGGTACTATAATGGAAACTACTGAGGAGGAAAGAGATTTAGGAGTCACTATTTCAAGTGACTTGAAGGCAGGAAAGCAATGCAACAAAGCAATGAGAAAGGCAAGTCAGATGCTTGGTTGCATAGGGAGAGGAATCAGTAGCAGGAAAAAAGAAGTGATAATGCCACTGTATAGGTCATTGGTACGGCCCCATCTGGAATACTGTGTCCAGTTCTGGAGACCCTATCTCCAGAAGGATATAAATAAATTAGAGAGTGTACAAAGAAGGGCAACTAAAATGGTGCATGGCCTACATCACAAAACTTACCCGGAAAGGCTAAAAGATCTTAACATGTATAGTATGGAGGAGAGAAGGGAAAGGGGGTACATGATAGAAACTTTCACATATATCAAGGGTCTTAACACAGTTCAGGAGGGAAACATTCTTCAAAGGAAAAGAAGTATTAGAACTCGAGGGCATACATTGAGACTGGAGGGGGGGAGGTTCAGGGGAAATTTAAGGAAAAATTACTTCACAGAAAGGGTAGTGGATAAGTGGAATAGCCTCCCATCAGAGGTGGTAGAGGCTAAGACTGTAGAGCAATTTAAACATGCTTGGGACAGGCATATGAATATCCTTACAAAGAATTAAGGTTAAAAAAGGGTTGAGATTGCCTAAAGGATAAAATAAAAAAAGGGGCAGACTAGATGGGCCAAGTGGTTCTTATCTGCCGTCAAATTCTATGTTTCTACTGCTGTGGACATTATTACTATTGTGTAACCACGCCCTTTCTATTTTAGACCACGCCCCATTCTTGCATGGGCGCCGGGGAGGGGGGTGGGAGGGTGGGGGTTGAGTTCCACCACCTTTCTACGACCACTTAAGCACTGCCTTGGATGGGTATAAAGTGGGTGGAGATAAAGTATCAACCAATCAGCTCCTAACTGTCATTTTTCAAACCCACCCTGAGACATGGCAGTTAGGAGGTCCAAGGCTTAGTAAATAGACCCCACAGTCTGTAACACAGCAGTAGGAGCTGACTGGATGCAACTCTCTCTGCAAGCTTTGACACATTTGGGCCTAAAGGGTAGATGAAGCCTCCACTCAGATCTAGCACACCACTGTGGAGACAGCATTTAAGGGCATTATATAATAGATTTCTAGATATCAATAACGGTACCGGGGAAATATCCGGTGTATAAAGCAATCATTTCTAAATGGCATAGCGATATCTGACACATGATGATTTGGTCACAGACAAGAAAACTACAACGAGCTACAGGTATAAAGTGTTTGACTTACTTCATGCATAAGCCTTCCCTCTTGATTCAACTTACGCTATTCCATCTCCTTCCTTTAAGGTTTCCTCTTTCGGAGCGGGGATCGCGAGGAGATGGAGATCCGTGGCTGCTCGATCTGGGCCGTGGAATTGGTCTATGAGCACCTGAAAAGTATTTTCCAAGAGAAGAGACAAACTATCGGCAACGACATTAATCCTATTCTGATCAATAACTTCTTGTGGGATTTTGCCCGTGATAACAGGAGTGCGGTAGACGTTGTCCCTTTCCACAGAGTCAGGGGGATCTACTACTAAACCACGATCCTAATAAACAAACATCTCACTCTACTATACGTCTCAGTCTGGTGAAACTCGATGTTGGTGTTTGCATTGCCATGTATTCTTTTATAAACATTTGAGGCGTGTCAGGTTGCATTGGGGGATTGGGACATCGGTGTCATTCAGAGTTGATCGCTAACTGCATTCGTTCGCTGTGCAGCGATGAGGCAAAAAAATGGCACCTCCGCACATGCGTGTGCGGCGCAATGCGCACGCGTGACGTACTATTACAACGAACGATGTCGTTTCACACAGGGTCTAGCGAAGCTTTTCAGTCGCACTGGCTTCCGCAGAGTGATTGACATGAAGGGGGCATTTCTGGGTGTCAACCGACCGTTTTCAGGGAGTGTTTGGAAAAACGCAGGCGTGGCTGGGCGAACGCAGGGTGTGTTTGTGACGTCAAATCATGAACTGAATGGTGTGAAGTGATCGCAGGCGCTGAGTAGGTTTTGAGCTACTCTGAAACTGCACAAAAAAAAACTTTGTAGCCGCTCTGCGATCCTTTCGTTCGCACTTCTGCTAAACTAAAATACACTCCCAGTGGGAGGCGGCATAGCGTTTGCACGGCTGCTAAAAACTGCTAGCGAGCGATCAACTCGGAATGACCCCCATCATCTGGAGAACAATGGGTATCGAGTTCTGTTGCCTAGTACTGGTCAATAGCCATCCTTACATGTACATGAAAATATTGTCCCCTTTAACATCTTTGAAAAATGGGAGGTATGGTTCAGTTTTAAAAGGAGATCCACCTTCAGGCGACTTTTACATAAACCCCTCTCTCAGTAAATCTCAGGATTGCAGATTGACGTTTTCAAAACAAATGCATCATCATTAGGAATCTTTTTTTGCTACAAACATCTTTGTAGCGAGTGCAGTGACTCTTATCCAGCAGATGTTAATGAGATTATGGTGAATGTTCTGAACTCTCAATAAAATGTTTTTTTTTTTTTTTTCATTCCGAAATGTCAGAGCTTGGAAATCAAATTCTATTTTATTAGGTCTAAAAGTAAGTGGCTTTCAGGTTAAATTGACATCATTCAATTTCTAAATGTAATAAAAGACTCCATGTCAGTTTGACATTAATATAGCAGTTATTGTGATGAGAATATCAACCCGCAGAACGCATCTGTCCAGTGCTGGGCTGCGGACATGTGGTATGGAAGACAAGTACAGCAAGCTGAGTCCTTGGCTTACTCATGGGCCTTAATATGTGTATATATATATATATATATATATATATATATATATATATATATATATATATATATAATGTGTGTGTAACGAAGATCTCTGAATTCAATTATTTGGGATTTATATCTGGTTACTGTTATCATTCAGGGTGCTGGGGGAAACCAAATGCCTTTTTTTCTTGCTCAGAAATACCCCTCCCTGTCGGGCACCTGAATGATATCACTAAGCTAATTGAGCATCTACCAATATATATATATATATATATATATATATATATATATAGTCCACATATGTATAGCACACCACCAAGTAGCCATTCACATAGAAACCGGCACGCCGTATATTTTCAAATGCTTTAGTATCCAAAGATTTTCCCAAAAATTCATTAAGAGCAGCAAACATGTAGTTGTTCCATCCAAAAAACTGTAAGCTTTAAAACATGTTACTTATCATGCCAAACTTCTGGAGGTCAAAGGGTTAAAAAAGACTTCAATTTAATATTTACAAAAAACAGGGAGTTGGTTCCAAGCTATGATACTCCCATATGTAGCAGTCCATTATTTCTACCGCATGCATGATATTATACCTACCATGTAAAATACTAATAAAGAGCTGCTGACATCTACAGGTTAAAGTGAGGCCACCAAGTGAAAGATATCATAAGAGCCTGACAGGCGCCTCATGGCTCTCATACTACATCAGGGGTGGCCAATCAGTCAGGGGCAAAGAGCCAGAAAAGATCTGTGGTCAAAGGGAAGAGCCACTATCATGCATGCGCCTTCAAAAATGGGGGCGTGGCCTAGTTGTCACAAAGCCACACCCCATTTTTGTGCGCACACTTTTCGGTATGACGTTTGTAGGAGTATGACCTTGTGTTATAACCCCGTTTTTAGTCATGTTGTACAGTGCCAAATACATATAATGCCCCAGTACAGTGCCACATACATATAAAAGTGTAAAAAAATGGGTGCCTCCACACTGCCAGAAACATATGTCCCCACAGTGCCAGATACATATATGCCTCACAGTGCCAGATACATATATGCCTCACAGTGCCACATACATATAATGCCCCAGTACAGTGCCACATACATATAAAAACGCCAAACTGGTTCCTCCACAGTGCCAGATACATGTATGCCCCCACAGTGCCAGATAAATATATGCCCCCAGTGCAGATACACATGCCCCACAGTGCCAGGTACACATATGCTCCTCAGTGCCAGATACATATATGTCCCCAGTGCCAGATAAATATATGCCCCCACAGTGCCAGATATGCCCCCAGTGCCAGATACAGATATGCCCCAGTGCCAGATACACATGTCCCCACAGTGCTAGATGTGCCCCACAGTGCCAGTAATACATATGCCCCACAATGCCAGATATGCCCCCAGTGCCATATACATATATGCCCTCAGTGCCAGATACACATGTCCCCACAGTGCAGATATGCCCCCAGTGCCAGCCACATATGTCCCTGCAGTGCTAGATATGCCCCCACAGTGCGCTCCCCCCCCCCCCCTTGAGCTGCTCAACACACTGCTGCATATGAGGGGAGGAAAGCGCAGCATGCGCCTCTCCTGCCCCTCAGCCTCACTCTCCAGCGGCGCCGGTGACTATCTTCAATTCGGCGCCGGGCCATGAGCCAATCAGAGCTCACAGTCCAGCAGCCAATCAGGACCCTTAGCTGCCGGACCGTGAGCACGGATTGTCTCACGGGCCGGCACTGAATTGAGATAATCACCGCAGCCGGAGGAGACCAAGTATCCCAGGCTGTGTCGGGCAGTGGTGGCCAACAGCGTATCGAGCCGCATGCGGCTCGAGAGCCGCGGGTTGGCCACCGCTGTACTACATCATATATCAAATATAGAAAAAGAATTAATAAAATAAACATAAAAAGACAAAAACTTCTCATTGCATTTGTTACATTGTCATATATAACCCTCCTCCTGTCAGATGAGATTAGACTGTTATCTGTCAGTACATAAGTCTAACTATTCCAAAAAAACATTCAAGTTCAATTCTTCATTTAAACCTCCAGGACAAACTGAGTCAAATTTATATATCAGTTCACACTCGCGTTGGAATAACAATTTATGGCGATCTTTTTACCCCCTTAAAGGTTTAATTTGATCCAGGGGCATAAACTTAAAAGTCCCTCAAGGTGTGTCCTTCTCCAAAAAAATGCTTTGCTACTGGTGGTGTGCTCTGGTCATAACTTTTTTAATGGAAGAACGACGCATTCCAATCCTTTCCTTTAACATCCTGATTGTCTTGCCGATATATATCAATTGGCATGGGCAAATAATAAGATAAATGACATATTTGCTGTCACATGTCATATGTTGTCTCAATGAATGTCTTATTCCTGTTTTTGGATGTACAAAGGCTTCGCCGGTGATTAAATGATGACAGTTCACACATCCACCACATTGATATGCCCCATTTTTAAGTGACAACCAACTGCTTTTGTTACTTGTTGGACTAATGTCAGAAAATGTCAATTGATCCTTCCACACTCTACCACATTAGCATTACACGGACCGCTAAGCCACCGTATTGACCGTAACCGGAAGTGCGGTCCAGCTGTAGCTGAGTTGCGTTCCACACTCTACCACATTAGCATTACACGGACCGCTGAGCCGCCGTACTGACCGGAACCAGAAGTGCTTTCCAGCGGTGGCCGGTGTGCGTTCCACCATTACAGTTATCGGTGACTATGAAAGGGTGAGATGACGAGAATGGGTGAGAGAGGTAACTCAGGTGTAGATGATCGTGGAAGTGATCACAGGCGCCCTGGCTACTTATAGGAGCAGTTTTGTTGGTCAGAAATTGTGGAGCCCTTGAGCAAGGTGGTCACGCACTGAAACAGCTGTTGGGCTTAATGCATCGCTATTACCTCCAGAAGTTTGGCATGATAAGTAACATGTTTTAAAGCTTACAATTTTTTGGATGGAATAACTACATATTTGCTGCTCTTAATGATTTTTTGTGAAAATCTTTGGATACTAAAGCATTTGAAAATCTACAGTGTGCTGCTCTCTATGTGGATGGCTACTTGGTGGTGTGCTATACATATGTGGACTATATAATTTATTATGGGACTTCAGCACCTTATGTACTTTTAAGTGGAAGGGAGTGTGGTTTTTCTCCTGTCATATATATATATATATACATACATACATACATACACACACAGTCAGGTCCATAAATATTGGGACATCGACACAATTCTCATATTTTGGGCTCTATACACCACCACATTGGATTTGAAATAAAACTGATTTAACTGCAGACTTTCCGCTTTAATTTGAAGGTATTTACATACAAATCAGGTGGTGTAGCAATTACAACTGTTTCTATATGTGCCTCCCACTTTTTAAGGGACCAAAAGTAATGGGACAAACGAAATAATCCGAAATCAAACTTTGACTTTTTAATACTTTGTTGCAAATCCTTTGCAGTCGATTACACCCTGCAGTCTGGAACGCATAGACATCACCAGACGCTGGGTTTCATCCCTGGTGATGCTCTGCCCGGCCTCCACAGCAAATGTCTTCAGTTCCTGCTTGTTCTTAGGGCATTTTCCCTTCAGTTTTGTCTTCATCAAGTGAAATGCATGCTCAATCGGATTCAGATCAGGTGATTGACTTGGCCATTGCATAACATTCCACTTATTTGCCTTAAAAAACTCTTTGGTTGCTTTCGCAGAATGCTTCAGGTCATTGTCCATCTGCACTGTGAAGCGCCATCCAATGAGTTCTGAAGCCTTTGACTGAATATGAGCAGATAATATTGCTCGAAACACTTCAGAATTCATCCTGCTACTGTTGTCAGCAGTCACATTATCAATAAATACAAGGGAACCAGTTCCATTGGCAACCATACATGCACACGCCATGACACTACCACCACCATGCTTCACTGATGAGGTGGTATGTTTTGGATCATGAGCAGTTCCTTTCCTTCTCAATTCTCTTCTCATCACTCTGGTACAAGTTGATCTTTGTCTCATCTGTCCATAGGATGTTGTTCCAGAACTGTAAAGGCTTTTTTAGATGTTGTTTGGCAAACTCTAATCTGGACTTTCTGCTTTTGTGGCTCACCAATGGTTTGCATCTTGTGGTGAACCCTCTATATTCACTCTTGTGAAGTCTTCTCTTGATTGTTGACTTTTACACATATACACCTACCTCCTGGCGAATGTTTTTGATCTGGCCAACTGTTGTGAAGGGGTTTTTCTTCACCAGGGAAATATTTCTTCTATCATCCACCACAGTTGTTTTCCGTGGTCTTCCGGGTCTTTTGGTGTTGCTGAGCTCTCCGGTGAGTTCTTTCTTTTTAAGAATGTTCCAAACAGTTGATTTGGCCACACCTAATGTTTTTGCTATCTCTCTGATGGGTTTGTTTAGATTTTTCAGCCTAATGATGGCTTGCTTCACTGATAGTGGCAGCTCTTTGGATCTCTTATTGAGAGTCGACAGCAACAGATTCCAAATGCAAATGTCACACCTGGAATCTACTCCAGACCTTTTACCTGCTTAATTATTTCATCATCAATGAGGGAATAGCCCACTCCTGTCCATGAAATAGCTTTTGAGTCGATTGTCCCATTACTTTTGGTCCCTTAAAAAGTGTGAGGCACATATAGAAACCGTTGTAATTCCTACACCGTTTACCTGATTTGGATGTAAATACCCTCAAATTAAAGCAGAAAGTCTGCAGTTAAAGCCCATCTTGTTTGTTTCATTTCAAATCCATTGTGGTGGTGTATAGATCCCAAAATATGAGAATTGTGTTGATGTCCCAATATTTATGGACCTGACTGTATATATACATACACACACACACACACACTAGGTGATTTATCGTGCCCTACGGGCGGCTCTTCACACCGTCGTAAGGGGCTATGCCCCCTTAACCCTTGCACACCCTTGTGGCTTGCAATATTTTTATTATATGGAGTATTATCTCCAATCATAATTGTGTGAGTGGTTAAATATTGCACGGACAAAGGGCGTGCAATGGTTTTAGGGTGGAAGCCCCTTGCAACAGCGTGAACAGCGCACGCAAGGCCTGATGAATCACCTAATAGGTGCTTAGGTTGGGGGAGTGGCGTGTGCGGGGAAGACGCCGATGAGATCCGGGGGTGCCGCGGGATGGGGAGGGGCGGTTGTGGTGGTGCCGCGGGTGGGGGAGGGGCTGGTGCGGTGGTGCCGCGGGTGGAGGTCCGGAGCCACCGCAGGTGGTGGAGGGGGTGTGTGGGGATGCCGCGGATGGGGCCCGGAGATACTGTGAGTGGGGGAGGGGCTGGTAATGCTTCTCCTCCTGTCAGCAGCTAAGCTGCTGTACTCCCTTTGGCAGTGGCTCTTCCGGAAACTCGCATAGCAGCTAGTCACTTTTGCTTGCGCCGATGTCCCAATGCGCCGCATTACAGGGAAGAAGATTCACTCAATAAACAACAGCTCCCAGCAGCCCTAGGGCCGGAATGCTTCGGCACTAAGGGCTGCTGGGAGCTGTTGTTTATTGAGTGCGTCTACTTCCCTGTAATGCGGCGCGTTGGGACACTGGTGCTAATAATAGTGACTGGCTGGCAGAACTGACTGACTGGCTGAATCAATGTAAAAGGTGAGAGTGCTGTGCAGTGTCAGTGATACTACACACAGGCCCGGCGCTAGCCGCTCAGCAAAGGGATGCAGTGCAGGGAGGCACCAGGAAGGAGAGGCGTTCTCCCTGCTCTGCATCCCTGTGCTGAGCTGCTGCTGCAATCCCTGCTGCTGCTGCCGGCTGCTGTCACACATGCAGCGGCAGCACAAAACCTCCTCTCCCCCTCCCCTCCCGTGTGACAATCAGTGGCCAGACGGGAGCCGAAGTGGGCGGAGCTTGATGAGAATAAGGGGCGGGGCTTGATGGGACCGTGCTGCAGCAGGAGGATGAGCTGCTACAACTTCGGCCAGCCAAACTTCATTAGATGAGTGTCTGGAAAGAGTGTGTGTGTGTGTGTGTGTGTATATACAGTGTCTGTGTATACTGTATATATGTGTGACTGTGTATGTGTGTAATGTATGTACAGTATGTTTGTGTATATATATATATATATATATATATATATATATGTGTGTATGTTGTGTGTGTATTTGCGTGTATGTGTGACTTCGGCATAATGTGTGTATGCGTCACTGGTACAGGAGGCGTTACGTGTGTAAGCGGCACTGGTACAGGAGGCGTTACGTAAGCGGCACTGATACAGGGGGCGTTACGTGTGTAAGCGACACTGGTACAGGGGGCGTTACATGTCTAAGCGTCACTGGTACAGGGGGCGTTACATGTCTAAGCGTCACTGGTACAGGGGGCATTATGTGTGTAAGCGTTACTGGTAGAGGAGGCGTTACGTGTCTAAGCGGCACTGGTACAGGAGTTACGTGTCTAAGCGGCACTGATACAGGAGGCGTTACGTGTCTAAGCGGCACTGGTACAGGAGGCGTTACGTGTCTAAGCGGCACTGGTACAGGAGGAGTTACGTGTCTAAGCGGCACTGGTACAGGGGGCGTTACGTGTGTAAGCGTCACTGCTATGGGGGCGTTCCTTGTGTATGGTCACTGGTACAGGGGGCGTTACATGTGTAAGTGTCTCTATTAAAGGTGGTATTATGTGCACAGTTCCTTTGTAAAGTATGGGATGGTGCAAATTTATAGTTTGCAGGGGGTCGCCGAACACCCTAGCACCGGCCCAGACTGCACACCCACTGCACTGCACTGCGCAGCACTGTCACCTTTTACATTGATTCAGCGTCCAGACATTATCCTCTGCGATATCACCCACTCTATCCGTTACATTAGCCATCTCCGGGCTTCCAGGCCGGGCGCCCAGGTGCTGTGTTGCGGAGTTAGGGCCTCTGGGCGTGGTTGTGGCGAGGAGGCACTTCTGTGACATCACGCGCAGAGGCTCCGGGGCTCAGAGAGTATGTGGCGCAGGGAGGGCCATGAAAGCCTTCTGCTGCGCCGCCTTCATACACATCTATGCCGGTGGGCGCAGCAGCTTTTGTTCTACCTGCGGCTAAGGAGTGGGGATTGTTGATGCCGGAGGGGGCAGGCGGACTGGCAGCAGGACATAGGACGCTGCAGTAAAGGTTTCTCTTTTTTCTCTATCTACAGCGCAGAGACTTGCTGCAGATGCAGTGGCATACCCTCCAGCTGCACCTTTTTAGCATGTACAGTACACCTCTTTTTATGGTCTGTACCGATTTTTGACTCTCCAAACTTCCATTGAAAGTATAGGAAAAGGGGCGTGGCCACACTGCTGTACCTGTGGCCACACCCCCTTTTCATTTGTGTATCAATGTTTATGTGTAAAGTGTTGGAGGGTGTGTTGCTGCAGTGGACCTATTTTGGGGTGTGGGCCTGGAGATGCAGCTCCATCAGTCCCATTGCTAATCCTGCTCTGGGAACACACAGCAGCCAAAGGGCAGAGCCTCCCATTGGATGTAACCTGTGTGGGAGGGCATTTCTCGCCCAATCAGCTGTGGACTGGGTGTGATAGACCTGCCACTAACCCAATGAGAGCTCCTAGCCACGGCCAGCGTTAGAGACACAGAGTCACAGATCTTGGCTATTACATAGGAGATTTTTTTTCCCCTCCTTTTTACGTTTCCAGGAATTTGGATACATGAAATTATGTTATGGCAAAATTTCTTTCCCTGCGTTGGATGTATTGGTGCTTGGTTTACAATGTCCAAGCTGCATTTTTCATTTGTTCCAATTCACTTGGTAAAACGAAATCTGGACATAAAGAGAATGTAAAATAATAAGCAAAATCCTTTATTCATTTTTTTATACGATGCCAGCTCCCATTCCCAGCGAGCGTCCTTTCCAGCAACAGTGCCAAGCCCTGAAGGACAATCTGTGCTCAGACCTAAGAGCCACTGCACAGAGCACAAAATACCAGGGACTGGATGCAGAGCGGAAAGTGAGTCGGCCAGAGGTCTAAACGAACGGTCCGTTTGTCTCACGTCTACATTATAGTCTCGTCATGTCTGATCCTTCTTATTTCATTTAGGAAAAAAAAGAGAAATGCAGGTGCACACTCTAAATACTAAACACTGCCAATAAGGATTGTAATAAGCTATGCAATATAACTAATGTTTTCCATTTGAGGCGCTTACCATAATTTTTGCCAAAAATATAGTCCCACTAACTGCGACCAGGGGACCTCATCTGGTGGGTCCTTAACATGAAGGCGTAAGTCCAGGGCATGGGACCCCCGGGCCAGCACAAGCCAACCGCCCCAGGGTATCACACTAGGGGGTAAATTTACTAAGATGGGAGTTCTATTTTAGATGGGATGTTGCCCATAGCAACCAATCAGATTCCAGGTATTATCTTCTAGAAGGTGCTAGATAAATGAGAAACAGAATCTGATTGGTTGCTATGGGCAACATCCCATCTTAAATAGAACACCCATCTTAGTAAATTTACCCCTAGGTGTGTTAAAAATTGTTACATTAGTAAGAGAGCTATGTGTTGAGTGTTACAAAGTTGTTATTAAAAATTCTAAATGAAGTGTTACAATAGTAACACTTAAACTAGCACTTTATTTTAGCACCTAATTATTATATCGCAGAGTTAATTATAATTATTTGGATTAGCAGTGTTTAGTATTTAGAGTGTGCAGCTGCATTTTCTCTTTTTCTGAGTGGAACTACAAGTCTCAGCAAGGTGGCACCTCCCATTATGATTAAAATTAGAGTGTGCAGTCCAAGATACCACCCCCGTTTTATTGTTAGCTGCCGGCTATCCCAATACCCCCCCCCCCCCCCCCCCCCAGCTTGTCACCTCTACTGCAAACAGATGTACAAATGGCAATCTTAATGATAGTTAAGGTGGCTTTTAGGTCACAGCCCCTGTGTAGGTGGAAAGTAGAGAAAAATATTTTAAAGGTACAGATGTCTGTACTCCGTGCAGAACCACTGACATCCCCCCACCCATATTCATCCCCCACACTACCCCCTCCTGAATGCACTTTATGTGAAATGAATTCTCAAAAAGCAAACTCTTGCAGCCAGAAACGGTACAATATTTATTTAACATAGTATAGATAATCTGAAGGATTCAGAAATTTGTACATCTCTATTTACAGTGAATTAAAATATTTGTTTTATTCTCTGACAGATATTTACATTTGTCAATAGCAACTAAGTTTCACATTTCAACAACAGTGAACAGCAATTACCAGCTTCCATTGAGACGGTTATAAATATGTCTGCCATGCACCGATAACGTCATCTTGTTTTCTTCTACGCTAAACAGAAATTACAAAAATACAGTGGTCCCGAGGGGCAGGAATAAATGCCACCAAATCCAAGCCGGCGGATCAAGACATAGCTTATTTGTCACCATAGAAATAAGTCAGGCCGGCATAACCTTTTTTACATACAGAAAGCAGCAGTGCTCATCTTTTCGCTCTGGTTTATACTAGCATGCTAAGGAATACCTGCGGGGGCATACGGAGCACCAGCAGAAATGATACATCTGAGTAAAAGCTTTAAAACAAAAACAAACAAAAACAAATGTTTATTTACAAGGAGCAATGTAAATATTGTGAATAAGCCATTACAAACACTCTTTGGTAGAAGAGCTTTTCTTTTCATTGGTTAATTTTCCCATTTATGTATGTCTTAACTGCTGCATAAAGAAATGCACTTGCCCCATGAAACGCGTCAGATCTGAGATAACATATTCCCTTACAGTTGGGACTTTATTATCCTTAACAATAACAAATGGCTTGAATAGGGACCCACCATCTAAATCTAAAATTTAACTATGTACTGCCTTTAGAACAATAGAAAGTTTCTTGATCTTTAAAGTTCAGTGAAACGTCCAGGCTCTAGCACATGGCTTGGACTGGTCTGCAAGCCATTTACAAAGGTGACCTCTAACTAATTTAACCGTTTTACTTGTTACTCTTGATTACCTCTTTATCACAATATGCGATCAAAAATCATCAGCCAGGAGAACGTGGTCATAATTTATTTCGGAAACCCTTAAACTTAATTTTCATTTTCGTTTGATTATCGTAGCATGTTATTTTGACAAAGTAAACGCCAGAGTCTGAGCCTAAACAAGCCGTAATGGAGTAATGCATCTCCAAACACAGTACCTTAGTCTCCCACGTGTCACTGAAAAAGGTCGGCCCTGTATCAAGAAAATAAATACATACAATATGTTTGCATAAATGTCAGCAATAATGCAAAATAAAATGCATTGTTGTAATAAGGTGAGTGCAGAGTTGTGATTATAGTCACCATTTGGGGGCTGAGACTTTCGTAAGTTTCTGGAAATATAGTTTGGATTTAGGGGACAGTAATAACTCGCCTGAGCTTAGACATAGTTTGGTACCAATGTCTTAGTAGATCCACAGATAAAAGATACTGTGACCACGCGTTTCACTGTATAGCGGATTCAAATGCTCAATTTACAACAATTTCATTGTTATTTTTTGGAAACGGATGGGGTCAAATGTGTAAATAATTTAAATATTTTGCTGCGTTACCTTCCCTGACAAAATAAAATACGGAACGATTCAACCCTGAGTTTCTAAGAATGTAGACATATCAATACAAATACATTTAAAAGAAAGTTAAAAAAAAGTTAAAAGGAAAAAATCTGTTAACTAAAAAATAGGCCAGTATCAGAAGTCGCACTTCCCTGCTCCGGAAAAGAAAATCACTTATATAATGTCATCCGCTATGTATGGTCAGAGCAAGTCGGCTGGATGGCGTTACATGACCACAGCATTCTGGACGTATTTGACTGGGATACACATTTATGTGTAGAGACAACATAACAAATAGGAATAATGGCAATATAATGTGGGAATTAAATCCACATAACATTTCTGCATAGTGACCATGCATCGTCTGCAACAAGCTAAGATGAACGCATTTCCAAGGCTACTCTTGCATCGCACAAAGTGCTTCAAGCTGAATGATGGGAGGGGGCACAGCGACTGTGATAATTCTCTCCAACCACCCCGCCATCTGATCACAGACCCATCTCATATGTGAGCTCATTCCTGAGGTCCACTGGGATGAACAGAGTTGTGCTGCAGAGTCTTGCATCAATGATCGCAACTCCAAAAATATAAAAATGATCGAGTATGAAAAACTACGCATCTTGGGGTATTCAGTCGAATGCGCAAGTAGAGCCAGAACAGAAGGTGAGAAGTGTGATACTGCATGTTGCTGTCTAGTTCTCTGTAAATAACCGTCTTACGCTGCAGGGTAACCCCCGTATAGATCTGCACCAACGTATAGTTCACCTTGTCCTGCATGAAGTCTAGCACTAGCCAACGCAAAAGTAGGTCAGGTGTAAGATAGAAGATCTACAGGAATTAGAAAGACAATAGGTCAACCCCTATATGGTTGACATGCATTAGGTCACAGGGTCAAAAGGTCCATATGGAAATGGTTGACAAAAAAGGTCGACATAAGTTTTTTTTTGTTTTTCTATTCCCAGTCGTACTCCACGTGAATGGTAAATCAAGAAAAAGTTGAAAAATGTGACACCCCCCACCCCCAATAAACCTGTCGACCTTTTGAACCCATCGACCTTAAGCACGGTCTATCTTTTACCTATAGCACTTCTGACCCTCTTAACCACATGGCGTCAGCCTATTGACTGTCTGTTTAGACACTGTTGACCTATCATCCGGGTAATGAAATCCGATTTCGGCGGCCGTGCGGGAAGTTGACCGAACCCTTACATTTTCTTAAAAGGACAATCATGTACAAGGCTAAACTATGCCTTGTACAGGATTGCCCCTTTAAAAAGAAAAAAAAAAAGCCCAACTTCATTACATCCCGCCCCTACTGTGAACTAAACCATCAGCAACTATGAAATCACATTTCTGACACAGACAAAAGATTTACCAATCACAGATTTAAATTGGATATCTGCACTTGCACATTCCCGAAACTCTAAAGGGCCCCATACACTACAACGATAATGCCCGATTTCATCCGACTTCGACCTTTCGGGCCGATAGAACGGATGAAAAGTGGAAAATCGGATGTGTTTTACATCTGATCCGATGTGCGGCCCCGTGAGCACCGGATCGGAGCCCCTAGGTCGTTAGTGCTGCACTCGTGATATGTCGGATCCCGCAGGCATGGCTGGGTTCGCATACGATACGTCGTATGCAAAAGGACTGCATACGATGTATCGTATGTGATCCTGCCGCCTGGGAAGCTGCCGAGCGGTTCAAGGGAAATCGCATCCGACTTTAGCCTCCGACATGATGCAGTAGTGTCTGGGGCCCTTTAGGGTTATATTTATTTAATGATATCACTAATATCTTTTACAGAAAGCAGCACTAGCATTGGAGATAAAGGGGATCATTAACAAACATTCCGGAAACGACTTTGCAAAGAGTCGAGAGATTTCTTAAATAAACAAGGAAAAAGCAGATTCTATGTGACAACATAAAACACAATGCAGCACAGTCTTTATGGGTCTACGGGCATCTCACTCACTCTCTCTCTCTATATATATACACCAGAGCCACATATTATATATCGAGACCACAAAAAGTGACAATCCTGTCTAGTCATAAAAATACATGGCTGAAGAGCAGAGGGAAAAAAAAAAAGCCAGAAAGATACAGCAATGGATTCAGCACAAGTCAGAACAGGATATGTGCAAGATATTAAATTAAAAACATGCAAAGAAAAAAAAGCATGAAAGGTTCTAGTTTGCTGCATTTATACATAACACGTGCAATGTTTAAATGCAGCTGCTATTCCGTATCACACAACAATACAGCTTTACTTAGGATGTCCGCTCTGATGGAAATACATCAAGAACTGTTAAACCAATGGGTGTGGTTCATCAAATCGACAGTATCTAGGTCGACAATGTTTAGGTCGACCACTATAGGTCGACAGTCACTAGGTCGACATGGATGGAAGGTCGACAGGGTTTCTAGGTCGACATGTGCTAGGTCGACATGTCTAAATGTCGACATGAGGTTTTTTTTTTGTGTCGTTTTCTTCGTAGAGTGACCGGGATCCCAAATTAGTGCACCGCGTCCCCTCGCATGGCTCGCTTTGCTCGCCATGCTTCGGGCATGGTGCCTTTACTTCGCTCGGCACACTTTACCGTTCCAATCGTAGTCCACGTGGATCGTTAAGTATGAAAAAATTCAAAAAAAGAAAAAAATATATGAAAAACTCATGTCGACCTTTAGACCTGTCGACCTAGCACATGTCGACCTAGAAACCCTGTCGACCTTCCATCCATATCGACCTAGTGACTGTCGACCTATAGTGGTCGACCTAAACATTGTCGACCTAAACATTGTCGACCTAGATACTGTCGATCTTCAGACCGGATCCCAAACCAATATATGGATTTTTTTTTCATAACAATAATGTTTCACAAAAATCAAACCAAACAGAATTGGGTAGCCAGAATGTCAGTAGGTAAAGCAGGAAAGTGAGCAATCCAATGCAAGGTAACAGAAGCATTGTGCACCTCTATAAGCACAAATCCCTGCTGCATCTACCAGAGGAGCACAATGGCGCTGTGCCTCGCTTCCGTTATACAAGTGACAACTGATCTTTTTACTCGATCTTTGGCGTGCTGGCAACTGAATTGCATTTGGATGGATTATATACTGTTCCAGCATTGTGAGGAGAGCTGCCATCGGGTGGAGGGGAAGGGGGAAGAGATGCAGCAGAGTTAATCATTACACTGACACAGCACAATGCAAGCTGGTAGCGCTGGCCAGAGAGTGATATGAATGAAAGACAACTCATCAGTGTGCAGGGACTCATTCATTAACTCTTCAGCCAGTGCTAGTGGCATCATCTGCACAGAGATCCTGATCTTCTGAGTCTGAGAATCAGAAGCACCTGCAGCAGGACCATCTATTCTGCCTCCATAGTTGCTCTACCTGCAGTTCTTCTCCTCTCCTCCCCCTTCTCGCATTGGCCGGATATAGTGTTCACTGCACTGAAGATGGCATTGTGAGTGTACCTCTGCCCCTGTCTCCTATACAGTCTGTTTCACTACTATTCCTGCCTCTCCCTGCATCGGTGTCCCTGCCCCCTCACCGCATCTGTGTCCCTGCCCCCTGCATCTGTGCCTCTGCTCCCTCCCCGCATCTGTGTCCCTGCCCCCTCCCAGCATCTGTGTCCCTGCCCCTTCCCCGCATCGGTGTCCCTGCCCCTTCCCCGCATCGGTGTCCCTGCCCCCTCCCAGCATCGGTGTCCCTGCCCCCTCCCAGCATCTGTGTCCCTGCCCCTTCCTCGCATCTGTGTCTCTGCCCCCTCCCTGTATCTGCGCCACTGCCCCCTCCCTGCATCTGTGTCCATGCCCGATCCCCACCTGTGTCCCTGATCCCCTCCCAATATCTATGTCTCTGTCCCTTTCCCACATGTGTCCCTGACCCCTCTCCTCATCTGTGCCCCTGCCCTCAACCCCACATCTGTGCCCCTGCCCTCAACCCTGCATCTGTGCCCCTACCCTCATGCGCATCTGTGTCCCTGCCCTAAACCCGCATCTGTGTCCCTGCCCCCTCACCCTGCATCTGTGTCCCTGCCCCCTCACCCCGCATCTGTGTCCCTGCCCCCTCACCCCGCATCTGTGTCCCTGCCCCCTCACCCCGCATCTGTGTCCCTGCAACCTCACCGCATCTGTGCCTCTGCTCCCTCCCAGCATCTGTGCCTCTGCTCCCTCCCCGCATCTGTGCCTTTGCTCCCTCCCCACATCTAAGTTTCTGCTCTCGCCTTTCCTGCATTTGGTGGAAGGAACAGAGGAGGTGGAGGGCCCTGCCTTTTTGCCATTTGTACTGGGCCCCACAAATTCGGATGGCAGCCCTGATTGTGACATTTGAACACAAACTGCCCTATGTTTTAAATCTATAGACCGTAAACGGTTAACAATCAAGACCTGGTATGCAATATTCTGCAGAAATAAAAACCTTTGTAATGAAACCGCTATATACCTCACAAGAGACACAAGGAGACTACAATAAATAATGTAAATGTACAAAAGTGTGAGCAAAGCCAGCACAATAATACACGTGTATTTCTTCCACTAGGAACGCATTGTGGCTTTGTGAAGTTACCTTTAAACCCAAGTTCTGTAATCCCAGCAACCATTTCTCACCTGGGAGGTCTAACAGCTTTGTGTACATCTCATAAGATTCCATCCTAAGTCATAATAATAAGATCAAAGGTGACTTTAAATAAAGAATCCAAATACTGAACAACCAAGTTCTCGGCACTTGCCACCATATCAGGAAAACTGTGCTGCAGCACCCTCTCCCAGAATCCTCTGCAGCATTAGGAGTGCGCTGCGATGGAGACGGTATAATAGAGTAATTTGTGTAACCACAGTGAAACGTCATATGGGCCAAGTACTGTGCTTGTTAAGCTGCGCCCCAGCCTGTATGGACCGAGATCTGGGGACACAAATCGCTCAACTGTATCTAAAAAATATAAACGCATTTCCATCTTCACCGATATAAAAATAACTGGACCCAGGCCGCATTTTCACAATATACATACGATCGGACGTACAGTCCATTTGATGGCAAAAAGCTGTGTGCAAATAACTACTGTGTACAGTCGCTTTGGGGAGGCGATACAAATATTCCGTAATCTTTGCGAGCACCGGCCGTCCTCAGTACCCAGCGTTTCTGTGGCTGGGAGAGCCCAGGGGTCGCCCAGGGGGTTCTGATCGCACGTTTACAGAAACTAGATCATATTCAAGCAATTTCTGTGATTTCACATTTCTAAAGCTACTATACAGTACAGAACACTAAGCCTGCATGCGTTCCATTACAGCACGTTAATGTAATACATTATAATTTAAGGGCGTTATCATTTGCAATTATACTTAGAAAAATATATATGTTTGCTTATTTTACAGAAATGGTATTTAAATAATGGATATAATTCAAAGTTGACCTTTACAAGGCAATTGCTTCCTTTCAGCTCAACCAGACCTTATGTAGCATCAACTTTCCTGTTGTGCCATTAAAGGGGTTTTCCAGACCACATTACTATGGGCAAGGCTGAGCACTGCTGCAGGCCGGGGACTGGCTGTATGCAGAGACCCTGTACAGAACCCACCCCCTATACCTGCTGGACTGGGTTTTCGGGTCTCCCAGTCTGGCACCAACTTCCCGACTATACCCCAGCATCAGATATGGGGTAAGGGGCCAACTGTTTGGCACTCACAGTGGGGTCTAATGTGGATGCAGGATGTGCGACACAGGGGCTCGTGTGCACCCCACACCCTGCATCCGTTATAGATGTAGGTGAGTCACGGGATCCTGCTAGAGTGATGTCACTTATGGAATCTTTACAGCGCAAAACCCATTAAAGTTGAACAAAGTCTGCGAGATCCGCCCGGAAGGACTCACTAAGACAGAGTAAAGCCTAAAGCATATGGACCCACAAACGAAACGCGTAAAAAGTACAGTAAACCAAACATCCTAGAACCTGGCAGCACAGACTGTACAGGGTGCACCAGACGCTTAGCTGAAATAACAAATAATAAAAAGAACTTCTAAATGAACCAATCATTGTTTTCGACGTCTACAGCTAAAGCACAGTATATTCATATATTTTTTACTGTTATTGCCAGATTCATAGCAGCAGCCCAATACACAGGGACTTACAGCCAGCATTACATCCACTTGTTGATACAGTATTCTGGCCCCCATCTGAATTGAAATTCAGGGGTGCCAATTAGCAGCTACATATTCTTCCAAGCTTCATTTGTCAGAGGGCTGCAAGCTGGGCGGTTGCCAATCTGCTCTTTCAAGACCGCGGAGAACAGATGCCCAAACATGAAAATAAGGACATTTACAGCAACTATAAAGTACGGGTGGCTGTGCTGTACTGGTAACCAATAATTACTTACACGGGGTAGACCAGCAAACCACATCGTCCGAAGTAACCTGCTGAACAGTAAGTCTTGCCTTTCAACATCTGCAGCGGCCAAGAACTTAGTTGGCAAAACCAACGGGCAGTATGTGGCGGACGGTCTCTCGGACAGCCACCCTGTAAACATCTAGAAGCCAAGGGACACAAGCTGGATAGTATTGGCGCGTCCTATAAAACTGAGCTACCGGATACGGACATATTATTATTAACCACACAGAATACTCATAGATAGTGCCGCGTTTCCAAAACGTTGCCATGTAACATCCCAGTACATTCACACCTAGATCAGCGGAAGGGGGACTAAAACGCTTAAGCTTGCTTTAGTGGGTTTTTGAGGTTGTGGGAGTAAAACAGCGATTATCAGCAAACCCACTGACCCCCTCACCCTTCCAGGACCAGGTAAGATTAGGGACGTTATAACAGCTTTACAAAACGCATGACCATAACAAAGGCAGTGTGGTTAAGAAAATCACCAAGGAAACAAAAAAACACACTGATTTCATATTGTACGACAGCAATTCCAGCAAGCTGTGCGACACTCCCTGAAGTGACCGGCCCCAGCTGGACTAACGAGGACATCTGTGCATGGGTTGTAGATCTTAAGTCACTGGGGAGAAGGAACGAAGGGGAGCAGCGGAGAAGACTCTTCGGCTGGATACGAGGAGAGGCAACCTGCAGAGTCCCCCATTTACCCGACATTGAACTTGACATCCAACAGCAAGCGTGAACCAGTAGGAAATGGGATCATCCTAAAAAAATGACCCCTAGTAGGATCTCTTTGAAAGATTATTCTCTCCAGATTTAAATCCTTGGGTGAAATATACCCCTCACATGGGGGGGGGGGGGGGGGGGGGGGGATCGGAGAAGGGAAGACAAATATGTTGGGTTGTTGAAACTTTTAAGAGGTTTGTAACCAAAAACAAATGCAGTCCGGTCACAGACGTCTCTGCCGATGAAGATCAGACGTTGAAGCGTAGCATTCATGGATTGCCCAACGGTGCAATAAACCTATAGATGTAAAGTTCATTACGGATCAATACATTTGCACTAGCAATTGACCGTTCTACTCTCGCAAGTGAATTTCCGGTTGAGGAAAGTCGTCACGTAGCAAGCACATTCACCAGATCTTCATCCTCCTGAAAAGAAATTAATCGTGGACTCACAGTGATGAAATGGGACTGACAGTTCCTAAATTGCACATCACCCAAATGAAAAGGGAGGGGGGGGGGGAACGAGGAAGAAAAGAGGAAGGCTATGCACGTATAAGGACTGGGTTGGGAGCAGAAATCTGTATTGCTCTTGCTATAATGTATAGAACTAGGGAAAATCAGGAGGATGGGATACTTTTTGGAAATATGATAACTGTTTGTTCCTGTGCAAGGCTGCACTGGTTCTGAGAGGTAAGGGGTACACCCTACACTTGGGAGATTAACTGCATATTGAAACTTGGGGATCGGGACTGTTTGGTCAAAGGGGCACCGACGGACAGCTGGTCTTTGCCATCTGACGCTTGGCCTAACCGGTCCTCTTGTAAGCTTATCGTTGAAAACCGGTTGGTGTTGCAAGCAGAAAGATTGGTAACTCCGCCTATACCACCGCTTCCGGCAGCCTGACTGCCGTTAACATAGTCAAAGGATTTAGTGGACGAAGTGCTGGAGGTTCGGATCAGACTTAAACTATTCGCTTTAGACACCACGTGGCCCGCTGGCAGGCTCAGGTGCTTCTTCAGGGGCGATAGCTCTATCGCTTCAAGTGTAGGATCTACAGCCGTGGGGAGGGGTGGTTTCCTAGGCGTGGCATCCGGGCTCTCGCTAGGTTTGGGTGGACTGGGTACGTCTTTCTCTTTGATGGACCGTATGCTGCCACCTTTTCTGGAACCGCTCCTCTGAGATGTAGACGAAAGTAGTTTGGCTCCCACAGGCTGACTGCTAACGGAGGCCCCCGATGAAAAGCCTTCATCCGCATCATTAAAGTTGACAGAGTCCTCTCCAGTCACGGTGCCTTCAGGTCCTAAAATACCAAGCAACAACAATACTGACGTTATTTGAACATAATCTACTATTTTGATGTGCATATAATATTTCATATTAACATGAAGAAGATTGTACAGAATAAAATTGTGTTCTAGTTTAGTTTTTGGTCTTTAACTTATTTTGTTGGCCTTGTTTATACTTCTATTACAGCGGAGCTTTAGTCACATTAGACTTTTCCATTTGTTTGCCACTGAATCGAAATTCATTCATCTGGTTATAATAGTTACGAAGTGTAAAAAACACCCTCAACTTTAGACGTGATATACAAATGTTGCACAGACTATGGGAACGCAAGCTACACGTAGTAAAGAGTTCTCTGTCTGTAGTATACTTCAAAGAATACTCATTCATCAGTCATATAATAAACTATAAACCTCACAGCCTGGGAAACTTCTGCACAGTATATCACAACCTCAGGTTGCCAAAACATTTATATCAACCAGAGATTAAGCTGTGGGGCAGATTCAAACAGGTGTGAGCCGTGAGGTGCGGCTGCGCCCATTGCGGGTACTTACAGGAGATCCTCCTGCCTGGATGACCCACATAGTATTAGTGCGTGAGGTCCAGGTGACATCTCCTGGCTATAACTGCCAGTGCCATAAAGAATTGGATTCATCACCATCCATTAATTGAATACACCCAGTTTCCATCTTACAAGTGTTCTTAAATTCGGAAAAGTCAAAACCAAGCACGAAGCAAATAGGCACACACTACAGTAGTGTCATGATTAGGGAGGCCAATCCCGGGATCGGGATCGTCGGGATCCCGGGATTTGGGCCTAAAAATGCCGGGATTTGAAACCCGGGATTGGAGCATCCAATCCCGGGATTCACGGGATTACATTGCGCATGTGCGCGAGGGAGTGTGTGTAAGTAATACTACTTACAATTAGGCGGGCAGCATCCCTAGACAAACGCTGAACGCGGCAGCACTTCAAATGTGGCGCCGGCCACCAGCCAATCAGAGCTGGCGGACCGGCAGCCAATCAGGGAAGCTGCCACAGCAGCGGCAGCCAATCAGGAGCGACTGCTGCGGCCGCTTCCCTGATTGGCTACCGGTCCGCCAGCTCTGGTTGGCTGGCGGCCGGCGCTTTATTTGAAATGCCGCCGCGTTCAGTGTGTCCATGGATGCCGCCCACGTAATAGTAAGTGATATTACTTACACCCAGCCTCCCTCCCGCGCCGCTACCAACCCTCCCCGCTACCTACATCCTCCCGCCCAGCTACCTACACCCTCCCGCACCGCTACCTACATCCTCCCGCCCAGCTACAAGTAGTCGTCCCACCCCTCCTTTTCTTGACCCACATCAACACAAAAGCTCTTTTAAGAGCCACCCACCTCCTCTCTAATCGGGCTGGAACTGTGTTGGCTATTATATTATGTACTGCTTGCAAAGCTGCATTGTGTCTCCATTCCAGGAGCTGTAAAACCAGTTCCAAATGTAAATCGGGGTAATATATATGCATTACATAGCAGATGTCGCCGTTAGTGCTTAGAAAAAGCAATCCATAGAGCAGTGACTGACCGTGTAGTTTCTGTAGAACTAGAGAATGATTGTGTCTCATTGAAATGTTACAAAGTGTCATTAGATTGTAGCAATTGTGTTACTATCACCCTGACTCCCTGATGATCACAGATGGTACAGGGTAGTTTGTCTCTCAAGATGCCCTGTGTAGTGTGCTACTGTTACCGTATCATCGCACCTTCACACCAGGATGCAAACTCCGGTATCAGTGCAGTTATATTATACCCAATCCATTATTAGACATCAGTTTCCGAGAGCTCGGTGATCATACAATGCTGGCTTAGGCACCGCTACCGGCACCACTACCTTCACCCTCCCTCCCTTTCGCGCCGCTACCTACACCCTTCTTCACTGATCCCTACTGCAATCCCGGGAATCAAGCGTTTTTCAATCCCGAATCCCAGGATTGAAAAAACGGCCCGGGATTGGCCTCCCTAGTCATGATTGCCTAGTGAATTTCGTGCTTTCGTGTGAATTTTGATTCTACTCTTGAAACAGCGATCTGGACTGTTTTTAGGTCACGTGCCCACTTTAAAGGTTTTTTTTTTAGGGCAGGGGAGATTCAATTCTGAGGGCTGTGCCGCTGGAACGGTTGGGTGAAGCCATTCCTCCACCAATATCTTTGGTTACTCTTTCTCACACGCCATTGAGGTGTGGAAGAGAATTAACGAAGATTGACGACTGTATTAAACGGGCATCGCTGAGAGTTCTTGCGGCACATTGCTCTGAGTTTGGCCTTCCACCTGAGGGGATTCTGTGTGAAATCCACACTGCTGACTGTACCTCGTGATGGCTGCAAATACTTTTCTTGTCAACGCATTGTGGAATTCAGCCTCGTGTGGTTATAGGCACATTCAAAATGAGGGGGGCACTTTGCTTAAAATAAACTCTTTTTCCATGATGAAACATTTTCATGTTGCTATTTTAGGATGGAAGAACACTTGCAGGGTGGAAATAAAGTCCAAAACTGGGTTTTATTGTTAAAATATCAACACTGCTTAGAATTAGTGAGTATCCAAGTACGTTTTTGTACAATTATCACCATTAGAACACGGCATCTGTGGAGGAGATATGCAGCTAGGTTGCAGGTAGTCAGGATCCCGGCGGTCCGATACTGCACCTCTCGGGAAAATTCTATACATTTTTTTTTATAAAAAAAATAAAATTAAAATAAAAAGTGAATTAAAAGGAAATTTGATTGAATTCTACCAATGAATTCAATGGAAATCTGAAAAGGATGAATGTGGAGTAAGCGGTCATCTGATGAGTAGGGAAGGTGGGTGGGTCCTTACATTCCTTCTCCTGTGTTAATACAAATCAAGTCTTCTGCACCAAACGGTGTTGGTCAGATCACATGCAGAGAATCTCCCTTTCTTTACCGTATGCCCAACAGGGCAGAAGCTGCACCTACCTGATAATTGGCCTTATCGAGGCCGTCGCGTCTTTAGGCAAGAGCTTGTCTGACGGAAGCAGAGGCGTTGAGCAGCATGAGAAGACAGCTGTGCACACAGCCAGACGCATTAATGCTGCTCCCATGCACACCCATGCAGATTCAGCAACTAGTCGTCAGACATGCAAGTGGTGCTCCGATGGGGAGAGGATAGCAGGCTACAAGGGTCTAAATGGTCACCGGCAGCAAAGACCAATTCTGTTATTCGCAAAAAGGTCTGTTCCATTCAGCACTACTTATCAACGCTACGTGCAGGAGGGTCAGCTGCCAGGCAATACATGAAGGAGGAGAGAGTCATAAGCTGGAGAATGCCTACCAGGGATTCTTCATTTCTTATAAGCACAATGTATGTACAGGGCAGAAATAAGCTGCAGTCTCTGCTCTGGGCTCTGATTTACAGTATACCGTATCTCGTCAATGGTGCAAAATATCTGTTTAAGTTTTCCTCCATTAACATCTCCCATGTACAGAGTACACACATTGCTTATAGCGTTAAGCATGGGGGGAAACGTAACAGCCTGTGCAGTCATCGGAGAGTTACCAGCAAGCCTGCCCGTTGTTTTAAAGGGGCAGGTTGGTTTTGCCTTTTAAATGATTGCCCCTTTAAAAACAGTGAGCAGACTCTTGCTGGCAAGTTGCGAATGCAGAAAATGAACATGGGGGTCATTCAGACCCGGCCGCACAAGTGGCCCACAGCGCAGTTTGGGCGTCTTCAGGGTGGCACCACGGCATTGGTGGTCGGGTGAGGGCGAACGGGGGCAGGCCGGGACCGTTTTCGGGGCCGGCTATGTGATGCAACACACAGCCGCTCCGAACAAAAAAAAATGCCTGCGCTGCCAGTGGTTGACCTTAGTTCCGATGCGTCCGCAATTAGCATCGGCAAGCGGCCTCACACATGCAACGAGGATCTGGCTGTGTATGCGTCCATCTCTGAATAGTCCAAAATGGTGTTATATGAGCTCCAGTTACTATAAAATTGGATTTACAGTCCCTACCCAACATTATATACATTATTCTGCCAGCAACCACCACGCTTAAGGGAGAACATGGCTCTACTAACATGACAAACACTATAATAAACCAAGTGTATTTTATTAGTGGGGTGGGTCACTGGGGTCCAGATACACTTAGTCTGAGATCGATGGTGTCCCGGCACCGATACATAGGCATCTTCTACTAGGAAAACCAATGGATGATACTAGAAATATAAACAAGAGAGTGAATGCTCCTTCCAGAAATAGTGCAGCAGCTCCAGTGGTCCGGGATGTGAGAAGACGGAGCGCCAAACCTTCCTTACAGCACGGGGGCCATGCACATGCAGCCAAATACATTCACATGCTACAATTTTGCCAAAATATACCGGCTACTGGACTTCTGGCGAAATCTCATTTCAATAGTGAGCGTTGCACTGACAGTTTTTGCATTTACGGTTCAGGATACAATGCGGTCACTGTGTTCCCAGGCACTACTACACTACTACTGCAATAACACAGTTGGGAAAGAAATCACTGATACCCTTTTCTGACGTCCTCCATATTTCCGGAATTTTGCAAATGAACGCGCATCAACCAGGGATTTTGACATGTTCCTGGGTTGCCGACCCTGCAACTGACCAGGGTTTTTACCGGGACTTAAGTCCCGGGTAAACAACCTGGCTTAGGTCTGAATTTATTCCCAGGTTGCACCTACATTCCTCTGATTGGCGTGTGTACTGCTGGGAGGGGCGGGGCTGCCTAGATGGGGCATGCGCTGGCTGCTGCATTCCATGCTGAAGTGAGTTGTAGAAGCAGCCGGCGCAGAGAGGCGGCCTGCTGTGGTGAGGTCTTGGCTGGTGGGTGTGTATATTGCATGTAAGTGTGTGTGTAAGTGTGTGTGTGTGTGTGTGTGTAAGACATGTATGAGTGTGACGTGTGTGTATATGACATGTGACATGAGAGCTGCCAGGGCAGACCAGACTTATGCCTGAAAGGGGTCAACCCATGAATTTCCTAGGTCTCAGGTTTAGTGTGAAAGGGGTCTCCAGCAAAAAAACCCGGGATTTTTCAGAGACGAAAAACCCGGGACTGAGCAGGGAAATTCCCGGGTCCTATGTCTGAAAGGAGTATGAGTAGAGGGGGATTGTGATCTTCAGGGCAATATGAACCGCCAATTATGGAAACCGCAACTTCTTATTGGTCCTTATACTTAAATCCTCTCCCCTCAGTCAACTGAAAGTGGTATGGAGAACAATAAAAAAGAACCTGGCGGTATGTGTAATAGGGTCTGAGTTTGCCGGAGGTGCGGGATGTCGGCCATGAATGGCTGTATTTTTAAAGCGGAAATCATTTTCAAGGCAAAAGCAGATTGATTTTGCCTTGCAAATGATTGCCTCTTTAAAAATAGTACAGTTGAGGGCATTACTGTGAAACATGTAACGGTTGGGGTATTACCGTTTCACACGTCATTTGGGACAGTAGTGTGTGTTTTAGTTTGAACTGGGGACACTGTTGGGTGGAACTTTATGTATGGGGGACACTGTTGGGTGGAACTTTATGTATGGGGGACACTGCTGCGTGGCACATTAGGAATTGGGGACACTGCTGCGTGTGGCACATTAGGAATTGGGGACACTGCTGCGTGTGGCACATTAGGAATTGGGGACACTGCTGCGTGTGGCACATTAGGAATTGGGGACACTGCTGCGTGTGGCACATTAGGAATTGGGGACACTGCTGCGTGGCACATTAGGAATTGGGGACACTGCTGCGTGGCACATTAGGAATTGGGGATACTGCTGCGTGGCACATTAGGAATTGGGGATACTGCTGCGTGGCACATTAGGAATTGGGGATACTGCTGCGTGGCACATTAGGAATTGGAGACACTGCTGCGTGGCACATTAGGAATTGGAGACACTGCTGCGTGGCACATTAAGAATTGGGGACACTGCTGCGTGGCACATTAGGAATTGGGGACACTGCTGCGTGGCACATTAGGAATTGGGGACACTGCTGCGTGGCACATTAGGAATTGGGGACACTGCTGCGTGGCACATTAGGAATTGGAGACTCGGCTGCGTGGCACATTAGGAATTGGAGACTCGGCTGCGTGGCACATTAGGAATTGGAGACTCGGCTGCGTGGCACATTAGGAATTGGAGACTCGGCTGCGTGGCACATTAGGAATTGGAGACTCTGCTGCGTGGCACATTAGGAATTGGGGACTCTGCTGCGTGGCACATTAGGAATTGGGGACTCTGCTGCGTGGCACATTAGGAATTGGAGACTCGGCTGCGTGGCACATTAGGAATTGGGGACACTGCTGCGTGGCACATTAGGAATTAAGGACTCTGCTGCGTGGCACATTAGGAATTAAGGACTCTGCTGCGTGGCACATTAGGAATTGGGGATACTGCTGTGTGGCACATTAGGAATTGGGGATACTGCTGCGTGGCACATTAGGAATTGGGGACACTGCTGCGTGGCATATTAGGAATTGGGGACACTGCTGTGTGGCATATTAGGAATTGGGAACACTGCTGTGTGGCATATTAGGAATTGGGGATACTGCTGTGTGGCATATTAGGAATTGGGGATACTGCTGTGTGGAATATTAGGAATTGGGGATACTGCTGTGTGGCACATTAGGAATTGGGGATACTGCTGCGTGGCACATTAGGAATTGGGGACACTGCTGCGTGGCATATTAGGAATTGGGGACACTGCTGTGTGGCATATTAGGAATTGGGAACACTGCTGTGTGGCATATTAGGAATTGGGGATACTGCTGTGTGGCATATTAGGAATTGGGGATACTGCTGTGTGGCACATTAGGAATTGGGGACATTGCTGTGTGGCATATTAGGAATTGGGGATACTGCTGTGTGGCACATTAGGAATTGGGGATACTGCTGTGTGGCACATTAGGAATTGGGGACACTGCTGTGTGGCATATTAGGAATTGGGGACACTAGTGTGTGGCATATTAGGAATTGGGAACACTGCTGTGTGGCATATTAGGAATTGGGGATACTGCTGTGTGGCATATTAGGAATTGGGGATACTGCTGTGTGGCACATTAGGAATTGGGGACACTGCTGTGTGGCATATTAGGAATTGGGGACACTGCTGTGTGGCATATTAGGAATTGGGGTCACTGCTGTGTGGCATATACATCTCATCACAGTGAGCAAAACTGAAATATAAAATTATTCAAAATATGTTTAAGATAATTTTATTCATTTATTGTTGCTTAGAATAAGAAAAGAACCCTGACCTAATTGCTGGGAGGCTAACAAAGAATTTGCAGCTCTCTGTCCTACGTCAATTTCTAATAACGGTCCTTCCAAGAAAAAAGGCCGGACACCCCTGGCGTAAGCATACGGTGACTGGGGCAGCAGAAGGTTAATGAAAACATATCACATAACTCAGAATGCTGCTTAAAGCATGTGTTACACTTAACTTTTTTTTCCTTCATTGTTTTTCCATTTTGCGGGCAGGGGGGAGAGCTCACAGATATGGCAGATAGGCACATGTAATAAGATCAACAGGAAGGTGATGTGAAATATGGTTACCTCTTGTTTCTAAAAAGGTCTGCTACACAATGCAGATTAACAGCAGAGATTGGGGGTAATTGCGTTAGGAGCGACTCTTCAGTTTTCACTTTGCACAATATTTTCCTGCAGACATTTTGCATGACTGTGAATAAAAACTACACAATTACAACCTGTAATTATTGCCATGCACTAAATAGATTTATTCATTCCATTCTGTTTTACCCCCCCCCCCCCAATAGGTGGCGACGGTCTGAAAATGATTATTTTAATCCGGAATGGTCAGGATATAGCGCAGCACATCAAGTGAACACATCTTTTAAAGTGAAAAAAATGGCAGAAAAATGTATTTAGTGACTAAAATAAGGCGCATGAAGAAAATGGGCTTATGACTGCAGTGTGATGCCGAATTGCTTGCATGTTCATAACTGAAAGTTTTTTTTGTTGAAGAACTCTCCTTGGAAGCAGTTGTGTGGTTTGATAATTGTGTGGAATCGTTAAGCAGCAGAGCCATTTATTTTAGGTATATAACAAGAGGTTTTATAATCCTGCTAATGGGGCAGTCTCCATTACAGGCCTGATTTTAAATAATCCAATTAGTGTTGAAGTTGTAGGTTAAAAAGTTTAGTCAAAATGGCCTGTGGTCAAAAATATATTCCCTGATGATCTGTACATGGGCTCGATGACGTGATTTACCGCAAATCCCATCATCAGCCTCACCCTACACTGTTTAATGACTTCTTTGGTTGAAAAAGTAGGCAAGTATTCATCCAAAAACCAAGGCCATACTCAAGGCCAGTTTACACCATGGCAGGAGCTTCCCATGATTCCAGTTTAGCTTGGGTATATAAGGCAGTGCTCGGAACAATTGTCGGACAGCTTGGAATCAAAGTTCGAATTTGCTCACACTGTTAGAACATATATGTAAAGCCGAAGTACGCCATGATATTGGATATAGTCGTCAATGGGGATAAAATTTCAGTGTCCTAGAAGACTTTGGTGCCCATTCCATATTCTGGAAAGATCCTGTTCAGTCTCTAACTAGATAATATTATTTTTAATCAGGTCACAAGGTAAAAAAAAAAAAATTATCTTCTTCCAGTCAATGTCACTAGACAAAGGGTACTAGGTTTTGCTCAGACCACCAAGGATCAGTTCTTGGCTCTCCATGGAGGGCTGCAGAAATGTAAGCAGGCATGGGCAGTTAGGAGTCCAGCTCCCATGCCTCTTGACTGAGCACTTTTTCACCTCCGGTCTACCTTGAGACAAAAGCAAATACTAAAGGAAGCCATCCAATCAATTCTTCTAGACAAGTATTTATACCAGTTCCATGACAGCACAAAGGACTTTGTTCTTACTCTAAGATCTTTCTGTTCTAGAACAAAGATCCTGTTGACCTATTCTGAATCCCTCAATGGTCTGTTGAGCGTGGACAGGTTCAAGATGGCGTCCATGAAGTCAG
Organism: Pseudophryne corroboree; assembly: GCF_028390025.1. NCBI lineage: Eukaryota > Metazoa > Chordata > Amphibia > Anura > Myobatrachidae > Pseudophryne > Pseudophryne corroboree. Next base: position 30,373,211 of record NC_086450.1, read on the forward strand.
CAAGGAACAGGCTAGGTTCTTGGTATCCATGGACAACAAGGACCTGTAATTACATGTACTGCATGTTCTAATAAGGTAAGAACATATAAGCGCCTCCCCAGTCCAGTAACTTTCAGTTCTGGGCTATACCACTAGAGGTGTCCTTGCTGCAGGCTCATATTCTGGGCACAGGCCACACCTTGGAATCTCACAGTTGGATTTTCAGATCTTCTGTTTAGCACTTGTCAGCAGAGGGTGTTCTTACTGGAGGACAAGATCCTCTTGCTACAAGGACTGGTAAAGTCTTTGGGGGTAATTCCGAGTTGATCGCAGCATCAAATTTGTTAGCAGTTGGGCAAAACCATGTGCAGTGCAGGGGAGGCAGATGTAACATTTGCAGAGAGAGTTAGATTTGGGTGTGATGTGTTCAAACTGAAATCTAAATTGCAGTGTAAAAATAAAGCAGCTAGTATTTACCCTGCACAGAAACAAAATAACCCACCCAAATCTAACTCTCTCTGCAAATGTTATATCTGCCCCCCCTGCAGTGCACATGGTTTTACCCAACTGCTAACAAATTTGATGCTGCGATCAACTCGGAATTACCCCCTCTGTTAGATCACAAACAAGTATCCGTTCACCTTTGAATGAAGGTCCCAGGAAATGTGGTTTCCATATATGAATTAACTACAGGTCAAGGGTTCAGCATGACGATTGCCTCCAAGACCCCAATTATTAAATCAGTAAACCTGTCACTGCCAGAAATAATCTCAGTTTGTGTAAAGAATATGGGTATTGAAGCCACGAGCCTTAGATTTTCTAGTAGTCAAAAGCCTGATTTGGCCAAAACTAAACAGTATTTGTATGATTTACATCACACCTGGTGTGATGTGAAGTAGTTTCCTGATACTCCTTTTGAGTTAAACAAATTACTGATATTGTTTTTGTATCCTTGGACTGGAATAGGGATATAGAATAAAAAAGTTCCTTGATAATGGAAGGGCATTGGGAATCATTGTCCATAGGAATCGGACATTGCGAAGGAAGGTTAACTTCTGGTTCTTTATGATCTCCACAAGTGAGGTTGGTCAACTCCCAAACACACCATCGCCAGGTGTTTTACTTCTGTAATTTTCCAGCCTTATACTGGTGCAGGACATGCTGTCCCTGAAAATTTGAAGGTACAGTCCAACCATATTGGTGGAAGCTTTGTGAGATGTGCAGCATGGGTCCTACTTTGAGCAGCGACATGGCCTTCACTGCAAACTTCAGAAAATTCTAGAAGTTTCATACACTTGCATCAAAAATATGCCAGTTTTAGATATGACTTCTGAGCATATACTCCATTAGGGACCGCTTTGGCATCTCCCGATTGTATCCAGCGTACCCCAATTTGAAGATGGAGAAATTAGGATTTTAATTACCTACCAGTAAATCCTTTTCTCATAGTCCGGGGATACTGGGAATCCATTTAGTACCATGGGGTACAGACGGGTCCACTAGGAGCCTTGGGCACTTTAAGAATTTGATAGTGTGTGCTGGCTCCTTCCTCTATGACCCTCCTACCAGACTCGGTCTAGGAAACTGTGCCCGAGGAGACGGACATACTTTGAGAGAAGGATATAGAAAAAGGAAAGTGGTGAGATTATGAACTAGCACACACAGAACAAGAGGAAAGCCATGCTAACCAAACTTGAAACCAGGAACAGCAACAGCTGAACCAAACAACATTACTGAACCAAGTTACAGTGCAGGAAGAATGAAGCACCGGGCGGGCGCCCAGTATCCCCTACAGACTACGAGAAAAGGATTTACAGGTAGGTAATTAAAATCCTATTTTCTTTTACGTCCTAGGGGATACTGGGAATCCATTTAGTACCACAGGGAAGTACCAAAGCTCCCAAACCGGGTGGGAGAGTGCTGAGGTTCCTGCAGAACCGATTGACCAAACTGAAGGTCCTCAGAGGCCAAAGTATCGAACTTGTAAAACTTTGCAAACGTGTTCGAACCTGACCAAGTAGCTGCTCAGCAGAGCTGTAAAGCTGAGACACCCCAGGCAGCCGCCCAGGAAGAACCCACCGACCTAGTAGAATGGGCCTGTACAGATTTTGGAATCGGCAATCCTGCCGTGGAATAAGCATGCTGGATAGTGAGCCTGATCCAGCGTGCAATTGACTGCTTTGAAACAGGACACCCAATATTCTTGGGATCATGAAGAACGAACAGCGAGTCAGATTTCCTGTGACGAGCTGTCCTCTTTACATACACCTTCAAAGCCCTCACAACATCCAAAGACTTTGAAGTAGAAGAGGTGTCTGTAACAACTGGAACCACAATAGGTTGGTTGATGTGAAATGCGGACACCACCTTAGGAAGCTCTGTCCTCATGGAAAATTAAGTAGGGGTTCTTGTAAGACAATGCCCCTAGCTACGACACACGTCTCGATGAAGCCAAGGCCAGCAGTGTGACGGCCTTCCACGTAAGGTACTTTACGTCCACCTCCTATAATGGTTCAAACCAGTCCGATTGGAGGAAGTGCAGAATCAAATTGAGATCCCAAGGTGCCGTGGGAGGCACAAAGGGAGGTTGGATGTGCAAAACACCCTTAAAAACCGTCTGGACCTCAGGGAGAGAAGCCAATTGTTTCTGAAAGTAAATAGACATGGCCGAAATCTGGACTTTAATGGAGCCTAGACGTAGGCCCACATCCACTCCCGATTGCAGAAAAAGCAGGAATTGTCCCAGATATTCTACCGCAGAATATTGTCTGCTTTCACATCAAGAGACATACTTCTTCCATATACGGTGGTAATGTTTAGACGTTACCCCCTTCCTGGCTTGGCTCATAGTCGGGATGACCTTGCCAGGAATCCCTTTCCTGGCTAGAATCAGCCGTTCAACTTCCATGCCGTTAAATGTAGCTGCCGTAAGTCTAGCCTGATGAGGCGGCCAGATCGGAATGTGAAGTTACGCATCCTTGATATCCAGAGACACTAGGAATTCCCCCTCCTCCAGACCTAAGATCACCGCTCTCAGAGACTCCATCTTGAATTTGAACACTCGTAAGTGCGAGTTCAACGACTTGAGGTTCAGAATGGGTCTTACCGAACCATCCGGTATCGGTACTACAAACAAGTTGGAATAGTACCTCTTGTTTCACAGATGAGGTGAAACTGGGACAATGACCTAAGTCTGTACCAGTTTTTGAATGGCGCCCTGTAAAGTTCTACTTGTCTCTTGTGAAACTGGTAAGCCTGATTTGAAGAATCTGTGAGGTGGGAGCTCCTGGAACTCCAGTCTGTAGCCCTGGGAAATAAGATCTATGGCCCAGGAATCCTGGCACGAACTTATCCAGTTGTGACAGAAGAATTTTAGTCGGGCTCCCACCTGCCAGTCTTCCAGGCATTGCGGTCCACCGTCATGCTGAAGGTTTTGAGGAAGCAGAGCTTGAGCACTGTTCCTGGTTTGCGTGGTTTACCTCTAGCACCTCTGGTGGCTGTAGAACCACCTCTGGGTTTGCCCCTAAACTTGGCTGTCCGAAAGGACTGTGGTTTGGGACCTGAGTAAGCCTTCCTAGTTGGGGGAGCTGCAGAAGGAAGAGACGTGGACTTAACCGCAGTAGCTTTGGAGATCCATTTGTCTAGTTCATCTCCAAATAAGGCCTCTCCTGTGAAAGGTAGGCCTTCCACGTCCTTTCCTTGAGTCCACGTCAGCAGTCCACTGGTGTAGCCATAAGCCCCTTCGTGGCGACACTGCCATAGCAAAGGGTGCGTGCGTTAAGCAAGCATATTTCTTTTATGTATATGTTTCAGGAGTAAAATAATCTCCTCTTGAGGCAATGTTTCTAACACCTCAATTAGGTTACCCAACCTTTTGGCAATGGCCCTTGTAATCCACCCACATGCTATAGTGGATCTCTGGGCCACCCCAGCAGCTGTATATAAAGATTTGAGTGTAGTCTCAATCCTGCGGTCAGACGTGTCTTTCAGGGAGGCTGCACCAGGAACAGGCAATACATTTTTTTGTGACAGCCTGGATACTGATGCATCCACTATCGTTGGATTTTCCCATTTTTTCCTATCCTCAGGAAGAAAAGGAAAAGATGATAGCAACCTTTTAGGGATTTGAAATTTCCTATCAGGATTTGAAGAACTTATCACGGTTCTTCAAACAGGCTATTTAGTGGCTGAGGATTTCTTTTTTTATATTAAAATAAGAATCCTCACTCTCCTCTGTCACCTTATCAGGGATATGCAGAACTTCTCTGATATCCTCTATGAGAGCCTCTATTCCCTGTGACAGAGTAGCCTCCCCCACCTCTGAGTCCATCTCCCCCTCCGACATGTCTGACCCCTCATCATCAGAGTCAGACTGCAGGATATAGGCCAAAGTATGTTTTTGCAGACAAATGGCAGCGGACCGAGACACTGATTTGGGTACTGAGTCTCTATTCATAAACTCAGTCATCGACAGTCTTAAGTATTGCGTCTCTTTCTCATTGCGGGACAATTTAGTAGAAATGTTGGAAATCATTCCCCTAATGGAGTCCAGCCATGCTTGCTCTGCCCCGCTAGCCTGGGAAGGGACACTACACTGAGTACACTATAGAGAAACCCCTGGAGAAGAGGAACAGTGGGGCAGATGTATTAACCTGGAGAAGGCATAAGGAAGTGATAAACCAGTGATAAGTGCAAGGTGATAAACACACCAACCAATCAGCTCCAATATGCAAATTGACAGTTAGGAGCTGACTGGCTGGTGTGTTTATCACCTTGCACTTATCACTGGTTTATCATTTCCTTACGCCATCTCCAGGCTTAATACATCTGTCCCACTGTGTCATACATGAAACACACTCTTTGCCTGACATACTGTACCAGTGACAGCGCGCACACACACACACACACACACACACACACACACACACACACACACACACACACACACACACACACAGAGGAAAAGGTTAAATGTACAATTAACCCACAAAGAGCCCTTCGAGGGAGATACAGAGAGAGTATGGAGCCAGCCCACGGCGTCCTTACCGCTAATGCCAAGCTTAGCCGGGTAGCAGACTAAGTACCTAGATTAGGGACTTAGTACACTAATAACCGCTCCCCCCTTGCTATGACCCCCTGGTACCGCTGAGGTAATCTGGAGTCTCTCCGGAGGAGCTGCACGTTCCTGTCAGTCAGCGTCTGTGTCAGCTGCAGAGGGAAAATGGCGCTGGTGAACTGCTGGATCCGCTCATATTGAAGCCCCTCCAATGGCGTGCAGTCTTCCCGCTCTTTTTTATACTGTCTGTTTGTGTCTGAGTGCATAAAATGGAGACTGACTCCTTTTATGTCTTTGTTGCCAGTCTGGGTACTGTGTCCGCTGTTCAGCGTCTGTTTCCTTGCACAGCAGGAGACGCAGTCCGCCCCGTTCAGAAGCCGTGCATCTCCATACCCTTATGCCGCCATAATGGCTGGCGACCCGCTAACCGGGACGCCGGCTTAGTATTCACCACTCTTCTATCTTCTGGCTCTGTTAGGGGTGGCGGCGTGCTTCAGGAATGTACGCTTACCGTGGTGGGGCTTGCGAATAGTTCCCTCAGGAGCTACTGTCCTGTCAGTGGGTAACGGGACCATTAACCCTTCAAGAGGTTGGGCTGTGTCTCTTCCCCCCCCCCCAAGTCCCACGAAACAGGCAGGCTGGTGCCATCCAATCCTGCCTGAAAATAACAAACATAAAATAATTGCAGAAAACTCTTCAGGAGCTTTCAGCGACGTGACCGGCTCCTCCGGGCACATTTTCTGAACTGAGTCTGGTGGGAGTGGCATAGAGGGAGGAGCAAGCGCACACTATCAAATTGTAAAGTGCCCAAGGCTCCTACTGGACCTGTCTATACCCCATGGTACTAAATGGATTCCCAGGGTCCCCTAGGATGTAAGAGAAAATGGAACTTAAAACTTAGGTAAGTATATTGGGGGAGACAGGGCACCCACCATTTATGCCCGTGGTTTACATTACTACTACTGTTAATTGTTTCTCCTTTACAGCTATCATTGTTATCACACGAGCAGCCTGTAGGGGAATACAGGGGGAGGAGCTTACATGTTTGAAAGTAAATTTGAAGTGTTCAAGCTCTTGTCGCTACACACTATACCCCATTGTACCCAGTGCCCCCCAGTGGACGGAGAGAACATAATATAAGTACAACAATCCAATTTTAGTGTAAACCAAAAAGGACATACTGGGACTTGGTTTGCCTGATATAAATCTATTTCATCGATTAACATGAATTTTTTAGCAAAACTAATTCAGCTTCACTGTTATTTGTTCTTTGTCTAAGTCAGTGGTTTCCAAACTTTTTTGAATCACGGCGCCCTAGAATATCAGAATTTTTTTCATGGCTCCCCTAGGCCAAAAATTTTTTATGGATAAATTTAGAAGGAAATAATAAGATTTTACTCACCGGTAAATCTATTTCTCGTAGTCCGTAGTGGATGCTGGGACTCCGTAAGGACCATGGGGAATAGCGGCTCCGCAGGAGACTGGGCACAACTAAAGAAAGCTTTAGGACTACCTAGTGTGCACTGGCTCCTCCCACTATGACCCTCCTCCAGACTTCAGTTAGGATACTGTGCCCGGAAGAGCTGACACAATAGGAAAAGGATTTTGAATCCCGGGTAAGACTCATACCAGCCACACCAATCACACCGTACAACTCGTGATATTATACCCAGTTAACAGTATGAAATATAACTGAGCCTCACTACAGATGGCTCATAACAATAACCCTTTAGTTAGGCAATAACTATATACAAGTATTGCAGACAATCCGCACTTGGGATGGGCGCCCAGCATCCACTACGGACTACGAGAAATAGATTTACCGGTGAGTAAAATCTGGGACTCCGTAAGGACCATGGGGATTATACCAAAGCTCCCAAACGGGCGGGAGAGTGCGGATGACTCTGCAGCACCGAATGGGCAAACTCTAGGTCCTCCTCAGCCAGGGTGTCAAACTTGTAGAATTTAGCAAATGTGTTTGACCCCGACCAAGTAGCTGCTCGGCAAAGTTGTAAAGCCGAGACCCCTCGGGCAGCCGCCCAAGAAGAGCCCCCTTCCTCGTGGAATGGGCTTTCACTGATTTAGGATGCGGCAGTCCAGCCGCAGAATGTGCAAGTTGAATCGTACTACAGATCCAGCGAGCAATAGTCTGCTTTGAAGCAGGAGCACCCAGCTTGTTGGGTGCATACAGGATAAATAGCGAGTCAGGTTTCCTGACTCCAGCCGTCCTGGAAACATATAGTTTCAGGGCCCTGACTACGTCCAGTAACTTGGAGTCCTCCAAGTCCCACGTAGCCGCAGGCACCACAATAGGTTGGTTCACATAAAAAGCTGATACCACCTTAGGAAGGAATTGGGAACGAGTCCTCAATTCCGCCCCATCCATATGAAAATCAGATAAGGGCTTTTGCATGACAAAGCCGCCAATTCTGATACACGCCTGGCCGACGCCAAGGCCAACAGCATGACCACTTTCCACGTGAGGTATTTTAGCTCTACGGATTTAAGTGGCTCAACCCAATGCGACTTCAGGAAATCCAACACCACGTTGAGATCCCACGGTGCCACTAGAGGCACAAACGGGGGCTGAATATGCAGCACTCCCTTAACAAAAGTCTGAACTTCAGGCAGTGAAGCCAGTTCTTTTTTGGAAGAAAATGTACAGAGCCGAAATCTGGACCTTAATGGAACCCAATTTTAGGCCCGTAGTCACTCCTGATTGTAGGAAGTGCAGAAATCGACCCAGTGGAAATTCCTCCGTTGGGGCCTTCCTGGCCTCACACTAAGCAACATATTTTTGCCATATTCGGTGATAATATTTTGCGATCACATCTTTCCTAGCCTTAATCAGCGTAGGAATGACTTCCTCCGGAATGCCTTTTTCCTTTAGGGGACGGTGTTCAATCGCCATGCCGTCAAACACAGCCGTGGTAAGCCTTGGAACAGGCAGGGACCCTGCTGCAGCAGGTCCTGTCTGAGCGGTAGAGGCCATGGGTCCTCTGAGATCATTTCTTGAAGTTCTGGGTACCAAGCTCTTCTTGGCCAATCCGGAACCACGAGTATAGTTCTTACTCCTCTCCTTCTTAGTATTCTCAGTACCTTGGGTATGAGAGGCAAAGGAAGGAACACATACACCGACTGGTACACCCACGGTGTTACCAGAGCGTCCACAGCTATCGCCTGAGGGTCCCTTGACCTGGCGCAATATCTTTTTAGCTTTTTGTTGAGGCGGGACGCCGTCATGTCCACCTGTGGCCTTTCCCAATGGTGTACAATCATTTTGAAGACTTCTGGATGAAGTCCCCACTCTCCCGGGTGGAGGTCGTGCTTGCTGAGAAAGTCTGCTTCCCAGTTGTCCACTCCGGGAATGAACACTGCTGACAGTGCTAACACATGATTTTCCGCCCATCGGAAAATCCTTGTGGCTTCTGCCATCACCATCCTGCTTCTTGTGCGGCCCTGCTGGTTTACATGGGCGACCGCCGTGATGTTGTCTGACTGGATCAGCACCGGCTGGTGTTGAAGCAGGGGTCTAGCCTGACTTAGGGCATTGTGAATGGCCCTTAGTCCTAGAATATCTATGTGTAGGGAAGTCTCGTGACTTGACCACAGTCCCTGGAAGTTTCTTCCCTGTGTGACTGCCCCCCAGCCTCGAAGGCTGGCATCCGTGGTCACCAGGACCCAGTCCTGTATGCCGAATCTGCGGCCCTCTAGAAGATGAGCACTCTGCAGCCACCACAACAGCGACACCCTGGCCCTTGGAGACAGGGTTATCAGCCAATGCATCTGAATATGCGACCCGGACCACTTGTCCAACAGATCCCACTGGAAGATCCTTGCATGGAACCTGCCGAATGGAATTTCTTCGTAAGAAGCTACCATCTCTCCCAGGACTCGCGTGCATTGATGCACCGACACCTGTATTTGTATTAGGAGGTCTCTGACTAGAGATGACAACTCCTTGGCCTTCTCCTCCGGGAGAAACCCTTTTTCCTGTTCTGTGTCCAGAACCATCCCCAGGAACAGTAGACGCGTCGTAGGAACCAGCTGCGACTTTGGACTATTCAGAATCCAGCCGTGCTGTTGTAGCACTTCCCGAGATAGTGCTACTCCGACGAACAACTGCTCCCTGGACCTCGCCTTTATAAGGAGATCGTCCAAGTACGGGATAATTATAGCTCCCTTTTTTCGAAGGAGTATCATCATTTCGGCCATTACCTTGGTAAATACCCTCGGTGCCGGGGACAGACCAACGGCAACGTCTGGAATTGGTAATGACAGTCCTGTACCACAATTTTGAGGTACTCCTGGTGAGGAGGGTAAATGGGGACATGCAGGTAAGCATCCTTGATGTCCAGTGATACCATGTAATCCCCTTCGTCCAGGCTTGCAGTAACCGCCCGAGCGATTCCATTTTGAACTTGAACCTTCGTATATAAGTGTTCAAGGATTTCAATTTTAGAATGGGTCTCACCGATCCGTCTGGTTTCGGTACCACAAACATTGTGGAATAGTAACCCCGGCCTTGTAGAAGGAGGGGTACCTTGATTTTCACCTGCTGGAAGTACAGCTTGTGAATAGCCGCCAGTACTACCTCTCCTCGAGGGTAGCAGGCAAGGCTGATTTGAGGTAACGGCGAGGGGGAGTCGCCTCAAACTCCAGCTTGTATCCCTGTGATACTACTTGCAGAACCCAGGGATCCACCTGTGAGCGAGCCCACTGGTCGCTGAAGTTCCCGAGACGCGCCCCTACCGCACCTGGCTCCACCTGTGGAGCCCCCGCGTCATGCGGTGGACTCAGAGGAAGCGGGGGAAGATTTTTGATTCTGGGAACTGGCTGTCTGGTGCAGCTTTTTCCCTCTTCCCTTGTCTCTGTGCAGAAAGGAAGCGCCTTTGACCCGCTTGCTTTTCTGAAGCCGAAAGGACTGTACCTTATAATACGGTGCTTTCTTAGGCTGTGAGGAAACTTGAGGTAAATTTTTTCCTTCCCAGCAGTTGCTGTGGATACGAGGTCCCAGAGACCATCCCCAAACAATTCCTCACCCTTATAAGGCAGAATCTTCATGTGCCTTCTAAAGTCAGCATCGCCTGTCCACTGCCGGGTCCCTAATACCCTCCTGGCAGAATGGACATTGCATTAATTCTGGATGCCAACCGGCAAATATCCCTCTGTGCATCCCTCATATATAAGACGACGTCTTTAATATGCACTATGGTTAGCAAATAGTATCCCTGTCCTGACAGGGTAATAGACCACGCTGCAGCAGCACCATTCATGCTGAGGCAATTTTAGGTCTCAGTATAGTACCTGAGTGTGTATATACAGACTTCAGGATAGCCTCCTGCTTTTTATCAGCAGGCTCCGTCAAAGTGGCCGTATCCTAAGACGGCAGTGCCACCTTTTTTGACAAACGTGTGAGCGCCTTATCCACCCTAAGGGATATTCTCCCAACGTGACCTATCCTCTGGCGGGAAAGGGTACGCCATCAGTAACTTTTTAGAAATTACCAGTTTCTTATCGGGAGAACCCACGCTTCTTCACACACTTCATTCACTCATCTGATGGGGGAACAAAACACTGTCTGCTTTTTCTCCCCAAACATAAAACCCCTTTTTTGTGGTATCTGGGTTAATGTCAGAAATGTGTAACACATTTTTCATTGCCGAGATCATGCAACGGATGTTCCTAGTGGATTGTGTATATGTCTCAACCTCGTCGACACTGGAGTCATACTCCGTGTCAACCTCTGTGTCTGCCATCTGAGGTAGCGGGCGTTTTTGAGCCCCTGATGGCCTTTGAGACGCCTGGGCAGGCGCGGGCTGAGAAGCCGGCTGTCCCATAGCTGTTACGTCATCCAGCCTTTTATGTAAGGAGTTGACACGGTCGGTTAATACCTTCCACCTATCCATCCACTCTGGTGTCGGCCCCCCAGGGGGCGACATCACATTTATCGGCATCTGCTCCGCCTCCACATAACCTTCCTCCTCAAACATGTCGACACAGCCGTACCGACACACCGCACACACACAGGGAATGCTCTGACTGAGGACAGGACCCCACAAAGTCCTTTGGGGAGACAGAGAGAGAGTATGCCAGCACACACCAGAGCTATATATAATGCAGGGATTAACACTATAATGGAGTGATTTTTTCCCCAATAGCTGCTTGTATACACAATTTTGCGCCTAAATTTAGTGCCCCCCCCCTCTCTTTTTAACCCTTTAAGCCTGAAAACTACAGGGGAGAGCCTGGGGAGCTGTCTTCCAGCTGCACTGTGAAGAAAAAATGGCGCCAGTGTGCTGAGGGAGATAGCCCCGCCCCTTTCTCGGCAGACTTTCTCCCGCTTTTTATGGATCTTTGGCAGGGGTATTTTACACATATATAGCCTATATGACTATATATTGTGTAGATTTGCCAGCCAAGGTGTTTAATATTGCTGCTCAGGGCGCCCCCCCCCCCAGCGCCCTGCACCCATCAGTGACCGGAGTGTGAGGTGTGCATGAGGAGCAATGGCGCACAGCTGCAGTGCTGTGCGCTACCTTGTTGAAGACCGAAGTCTTCTGCCGCCGATTTTCAGGACCATCTGCATGCTTCTGGTTCTGTAAGGGGGACGGCGGCGCGGCTCCGGGACCGAACGATCGAGGTCGGGTCCTGTGTTCGATCCCTCTGGAGCTAATGGTGTCCAGTAGCCTAAGAAGCCCAAACTATCTCCAGTCAGGTAGGTTCGCTTCTTCTCCCTTTAGTCCCTCGTAGCAGTGAGTCTGTTGCCAGCAGATCTCACTGAAAATAAAAAAACCTAAAATATACTTTCTTTTCTAGGAGCTCAGGAGAGCCCCTAGTGTGCATCCAGCTCAGCCGGGCACAAGATTCTAACTGAGGTCTGGAGGAGGGTCATAGTGGGTGGAGCCAGTGCACACCAGGTAGTCCTAAAGCTTTCTTTAGTTGTGCCCAGTCTCCTGCGGAGCCGCTATTCCCCATGGTCCTTACAGAGTCCCAGCATCCACTTAGGACGGCAGAGAAAATAAGATTTTACTTACCGATAAATCTATTTCTCGTAGTCCGTAGTGGATGCTGGGACTCCGTCAGGACCATGGGGAATAGCGGCTCCGCAGGAGACAGGGCACAAAATTTAAAAGTTTGACCACTAGGTGGTGTGTACTGGCTCCTCCCTCTATGACCCTCCTCCAAGCCTCAGTTAGGATACTGTGCCCGGACGAGCGTACACAATAAGGAAGGATTTTGAATCCCGGGTAAGACTCATACCAGCCACACCAATCACACCGTACAACTTGTGATCTGAACCCAGTTAACAGTATGACAAACGTAGGAGCCTCTGAACAGACGGCTCACAACAATAACAACCCGATTTTTTTGTAACAATAACTATGTACAAGTATTGCAGACAATCCGCACTTGGGATGGGCGCCCAGCATCCACTACGGACTACGAGAAATAGATTTATCGGTAAGTAAAATCTTATTTTCTCTGACGTCCTAGTGGATGCTGGGACTCCGTCAGGACCATGGGGATTATACCAAAGCTCCCAAACGGGCGGGAGAGTGCGGATGACTCTGCAGCACCGAATGAGAGAACTCCAGGTCCTCCTTAGCCAGGGTATCAAATTTGTAGAATTTTACAAACGTGTTCTCCCCTGACCACGTAGCTGCTCGGCAGAGTTGTAATGCCGAGACCCCTCGGGCAGCCGCCCAAGATGAGCCCACCTTCCTTGTGGAATGGGCCTTGACAGATTTAGGCTGTGGCAGGCCTGCCACAGAATGTGCAAGTTGAATTGTGCTACAAATCCAACGAGCAATCGTCTGCTTAGAAGCAGGAGCACCCAGCTTGTTGGGTGCATACAGTATAAACAGCGAGTCAGATTTTCTGACTCCAGCCGTGCTTGAAATATATATTTTCAATGCTCTGACAACGTCCAGCAACTTGGAATCCTCCAAATCGCTAGTAGCCGCAGGCACCACAATAGGCTGGTTCAGGTGAAACGCTGAAACCACCTTAGGCAGAAAGTGAGGACGCGTCCGCAGTTCTGCCCTGTCCGAATGGAAAATCAGATATGGGCTTTTATACGATAAAGCCGCCAATTCTGACACTCTCCTGGCTGAAGCCAGGGCCAGTAGCATGGTTACTTTCCATGTAAGATATTTCAAATCCACCGATTTGAGTGGCTCAAACCAATGGGATTTGAGAAAATCCAAAACTACATTAAGATCCCACGGTGCCACTGGGGGCACAACCGGGGGCTGTATATGTAGTACTCCTTTTACAAAAGTCTGGACTTCAGGAACTGAAGCCAATTCTTTCTGGAAGAAAATCGACAGGGACGAAATTTGAACCTTAATGGACCCTAATTTGAGGCCCATAGACAATCCTGTTTGCAGGAAATGTAGGAATCGACCCAGTTGAAATTCCTCCGTCGGGGCCTTCCTGGCCTCACACCACGCAACATATTTTCTCCAAATGCGGTGATAATGTTGTGCAGTCACCTCCTTCCTGGCTTTTACCAGGGTAGGGATGACCTCTTCCGGAATGCCTTTTTCCCTTAGGATTCGGCGTTCAACCGCCATGCCGTCAAACGCAGCCGCGGTAAGTCTTGGAATAGACACGGTCCCTGCTGAAGCAGGTCCCGTCTTAGAGGTAGAGGCCACGGATCTTCCGTGAGCATCTCCTGAAGTTCCGGGTACCAAGTTCTTCTTGGCCAATCCGGAGCCACGAGTATCGTTCTTACTCCCCTTTGCCGTATAATTCTCAGTACTTTTGGTATGAGAGGCAGAGGAGGAAACACATACACCCTGAAGCAGAGGTTTTGCCAGGCTTAGAGCATTGTAGATTGCTCTTAGCTCCAGTATATTTATGTGAAGAGACGTCTCCAGGCTTGACCACACGCCCTGGAAGTTTCTTCCCTGTGTGACCGCTCCCCAGCCTCTCAGGCTGGCATCCGTGGTCACTAGGACCCAGTTCTGTATGCCGAATCTGCGGCACTCTAACAGATGAGCACTCTGCAACCACCATAGCAGAGACACTCTTGTCCTTGTGGACAATTTTATCCGCTGATGCATCTGCAGATGCGATCCGGACCATTTGAACAGCAGATCCCACTGAAAAGTTCGTGCATGGAATCTGCCGAATGGAATCGCTTCGTAAGAAGCTACCATTTTTCCCAGGACTCTTGTGCATTGATGCACAGATACTTTTCCTGGTTTTAGGAGGTTCCTGACTAGATCGGATAACTCCCTGGCTTTCTCCTCCGGAAGAAATACCTTTTTCTGAACAGTGTCCAGAATCATCCCTAGGAACAACAGACGTGTCGTCGGGATCAGTTGGGATTTTGGAAAATTCAGAATCCACCCGTGTTGTTGGAGCACTACTTGGGTTAGTGCTACTCCGACCTCCAGCTGTTCTCTGGATCTTGCCCTTATCAGGAGATCGTCCAAGTAAGGGATAATTAAGACGCCTTCTCTTCGAAGAAGGATCATCATTTCGGCCATTACCTTGGTAAAGACCCGGGGTGCCGTGGACAATCCAAACGGCAGCGTCTGAAACTGATAATGACAGTTTTGGACCACGAACCTGAGGTACCCTTGGTGTGAAGGACAAATTGGAACATGAAGGTAAGCATCCTTGATGTCCAAGGACACCATAAAATCCCCTTCTTCCAGATTCGCTATCACTGCTCTGAGTGACTCCATCTTGAACTTGAATTTTTGTATGTACAGGTTCAGAGATTTTAGATTTAGAATCGGTCTTACCGAGCCGTCCGGCTTCGGTACCACAAATAGCGTGGAGTAATACACCTGTCCCTGTTGTAGGAGGGGTACCTTGACTATCACCTGCTGAGAATACAGCTTGTGAATGGCCTCCAATACCGTCGCCCTGTCGGAGGGAGACGTTGGCAAAGCAGACTTTAGGAAACGGCGAGGAGGGGACTTCTCGAATTCCAACCTGTAACCCTGAGATACTACCTGCAGGATCCAGGGGTCCACCTGCGAGTGAGCCCACTGTGCGCTGAAATGTTTGAGGCGACCCCCCACCGCCCCTGAGTCTGCTTGTAAGGTCCCAGCGTCATGCTGACGCCTTTGTAGAAGCCGGGGAGGGCTTCTGCTCCTGGGAAGGAGCTGCTTGTTGCAGTCTCTTACCCTTTCCTTTGCCTCGGGGCAAATAGGAATGTCCTTTTGCTCGTTTGTTCTTATAGGAACGAAAGGACTGCGGCTGAAAAGCCTGCGGCTTTTTCTGCTGGGAGGTGACCTGGGGTAAAAAATAAGAATTTACTTACCGATAATTCTATTTCTCGGAGTCCGTAGTGGATGCTGGGGTTCCTGAAAGGACCATGGGGAATAGCGGCTCCGCAGGAGACAGGGCACAAAAAGTAAAGCTTTTCCAGATCAGGTGGTGTGCACTGGCTCCTCCCCCTATGACCCTCCTCCAGACTCCAGTTAGGTACCGTGCCCGGACGAGCGTACACAATAAGGGAGGATTTTGAATCCCGGGTAAGACTCATACCAGCCACACCAATCACACCGTACAACTTGTGATCTAAACCCAGTTAACAGTATGATAACAAAAGGAGCCTCTGAAAGACGGCTTCCTACAACAATAACCCGATTTTTGTAACAATAACTATGTACAAGTATTGCAGAATAATCCGCACTTGGGATGGGCGCCCAGCATCCACTACGGACTCCGAGAAATAGAATTATCGGTAAGTAAATTCTTATTTTCTCTATCGTCCTAGTGGATGCTGGGGTTCCTGAAAGGACCATGGGGATTATACCAAAGCTCCCAAACGGGCGGGAGAGTGCGGATGACTCTGCAGCACCGAATGAGAGAACTCCAGGTCCTCTTTTGCCAGGGTATCAAATTTGTAAAATTTTACAAACGTGTTCTCCCCCGACCACGTAGCTGCTCGGCAGAGTTGTAATGCCGAGACCCCTCGGGCAGCCGCCCAAGATGAGCCCACCTTCCTTGTGGAATGGGCATTTACATATTTTTTGCTGTGGCAAGCCTGCCACAGAATGTGCAAGCTGAATTGTACTACAAATCCAACGAGCAATAGTCTGCTTAGAAGCAGGAGCACCCAGCTTGTTGGGTGCATACAGGATAAACAGCAAGTCAGATTTCCTGACTCCAGCCGACCTGGAAACTATATTTTCAGGGCCCTGACAACATCCAGCAACTTGGAGTCCTCCAAGTCCCTAGTAGCCGCAGGCACCACAATAAGCTGGTTCAGGTGAAACGCTGACACCACCTTAGGGAGAAACTGGGGACGAGTCCACAGCTTTGCTCTGTCCGAATGGACAATCAGATATGGCTTTGTGAGATAAAGCCGCCAATTCTGACACTCGCCTGGCCGAGGCCAGGACCAACAGCATGGTCACTTTCCATGTGAGATATATCAAATCCACAGATTTGAGTTGTTTAAAACAATGTGATTTTAGGAATCCCAAACTACGTTGAGATCGCCCAGTGCCACTGGAGACATCAAAAAGGGGTTGTATATGCAGTACTCCCTTAACAACTTCTGGACTTCAGGAACTGAAGCCAATTTCTTTCTGGAAGAAAATCGACCGGTCGAAATTTGAACCTTAATGGACCCCAATTTGAGACCCATATACACTCCTGCTTGCAGGAAATGTAGGAATTAACCTAGTTGAAATTCTTCCGTGGAGCCTTCCTGGCCTCACACCATGGAACATATTTTCACCTAAGCGGTGATAATGTTGTGCGGTCACCTCCTTCCTGGCTCTGACCAGGGTAGGGATGACCTCTTCCGGAATGCCTTTTTCCCTTAGGATCCGGCGTTCACCCGCCCTGGCGTCAACGCAGCTGCGGTAAGTCATGGAACAGACATGATTCTTGCTGAATCAAGATCCTTTCTAGTATCTCTTGAAGTTCCGGGTACCAAGTTCTTCTTGGCCCAAACCGGAACCACGAGTATAGTTCTTACTCCTCTCCTTCCTATCATTCTCCATACACTGGGTATGAAAGGCAGAGGAGGGAACACATACACCGACTGGTACACCCACGGTGTTACCAGAGCGTCCCAGCTATTGCATGAGGGTCTCTAGACCTGGCGCTTCATGTGGGACGCCATCATAACCACCTTTGGTCTTTCCCAACGGTTTACAAACATGTGGAAACTTCCAGATGAAGTTCCCACTTTTCCGGGTGGAATTCATTTATGCTGAGGAAATCTTCCTAGTTGTCCACTCCCGGAATGAACACTGCTGACAGTGTTATCACATGATCTTTCGCCCAGCGAAGAATCCTTGCTGTCATTGCCCTCCTGCTTCTTGTGCCGCCCCGTCTGTTTACGTGGGCGACTGCCATGATGATGTCCTACTGGATCAGCACCGGTTGACTTTGAAGCAGAGGTCTTCCTAGGCTCAGAGCATCGTAAATTGCCCTTAGCTCCAGTATATTCATGTGGAGAGAAATCTCCAGACTTGACCACACTTCCTTGGAAATTTCTTCCTTGTGTGACTGTTCCCCAGCCTCTCAGGCTGGCATCCGTGGTCACCAGAACACAGTCCTGAATGCTGAATGTGCTGCCCTCTAGAAGATGAGCACTCTGCAGCCCCCACAGAAGAGACACCCTTGTCCTTGGAGACAGGGTTATCCGCTGATGCATCTGAAGATGCGATCCGGACCATTCGTCCAGCAAATCCCCCTGAAAAGTTTTTGCGTGAGATCTGCCGAATGGAATCGCTTCGTAAGAAGCCACCATTTTTCCCAGGACTCCTGTGCATTGATGCACTGATACTTGGCCTGGATTTAGGAGGTTTCTGACTAGGTCGGATAACTCCCTGGCTTTCCCCTCCAGGAGAAATACCTCTTTCTGGACTATGCCCAGAATCATTCCTAGGAACAGCAGACGTATCATCGGAAAACAGCTGCGATTTTTGGAATATTTAGAATCCACTCGTGCCGTCGTAGAACTACTTTAGATAGTTCTTTTCCGACCTCCAACTGTTCTCTGGAAACTTGTCCCTTTCAGGATATCGTCCAAGTAAGGGATAATTTAGATGCCTTTCTTCTTTTAAGAATCATCTTTTCGGCCATTACCTTGGTAAAGGCCCGGGGTGCCGTGGATAATTCAACGGCAGCGTCTGAAACTGATATTGACAGTTCTGTATCACGAACCAGAGGTACCCTTGTTGAGAAGGGCAAATTTGGACATGGAGGTAATCCTTGATGTCCAGGGACACCATATAGTCCCCTTTTTTCCGGTTCTCTATCACTGCTCTGAGTGACTCCATCTTGATTTGAACCTTTTTATGTAAGTGTTCAAAGATTTCAGATTTAGACTATGTCTCACCAAGCCGTCTGGCTTCAGTACCACAATATAGTGTGGAGGACTAATACCCTTTTCCTTGTTGTAGGAGGGGTACTTTGATTATCACCTGCTGGAAATACAGCTTGTGAATTTTTTCCCAATACTGCCTCCTTGTCGGAGGGAGCCGTTGGTAAAGCAGGCTTCAGGAACCTGCGAGGAAAAAATGTCTCGACTCTCCAATCTGTACCCCTGGGATAATACTTGTATGATCTAGGGGTCAACTTGCGAGTGATCCCACTGCGCGCTGAGACTCTTGAGACTACCCCCCCACTGGTGGAGGGCTTCTTTTCCTGGGAAGGGGCTGCCTGCTGCAGTCTACTTCCCTTTCCTCTATGTCTGGGCAGATATGACTGGCCTTTTGCCCGCTTGCCCACATGGGAACGGAAGGATTGAGGCTGAAAAGACAGTGTCTTTTTCTGCTGAGATGTAACTTGGGGTAAAAAAGGTTGGATTTCCCAGCTGTGGCCGTGGCCCCCAGGTCCGACGGACCGACCCCAAATAACTCCTTCCCTTTATACGGCAATACTTCCATGTGCCGTATGGGATCTGTATCACCTGACCACTGTCGTGTCCATGACATCTTCTGGGAGATATGGACAACGCACTTATCTTGATGCCAGAGTGCAAATATCCCTCTGTGCATCTCGCATACATATATATAGAATGCATCCTATTAAATGCTCTATATCAATAAAATATTTTTAGTCAGGGAATTCGACCAAGCCAACCCAGCACTGCATCTCCAGGCTGATGGCGATCGCTGGTCGCAGTATAACCACCGTCTGTGTGTATATACTTTTTAGGATATTTTTCCAGCTGCCTATCAGCTGGCTCCTTGAGGGCGGCCGTATTTGGAGACGGTAACGCCACTTGATAAGCGTGTGAGCGCCTTATCCACCCTAATGGGTGTTTCCCAACGCGCCCTAACTTCTGGCGGGAAAAGGTATAACGCCAATATTTGCTATCGGGGTAAACCCACGCATCATCACACACTTCATTTTATTTTATCTGATTCAGGAAAAACTACAGGTAGTTTTTTCACTTCCACATAATACCCTTTTTTGTGGTACTTGTAGTATCAGAAATATGTAACAGCTCCTTCATTGCCCTTAACGTGTGGCCCTAATGAGGAATACGTTTGTTTATTCACCGTCGACACTGGATTCAGTGTCCGTGTCTGTGTCTGTGTCGACCGACTGAGGTAAATGGGCGTTTTTTATAAAAAAAACCCTGACGGTGTTTCTGAGACGCCTGGACCGTTACTAATTGTTTGTCGGCCGTCTCATGTCGTCAACCGACCTTGCAGCGTGTTGACATTCTCACGTAATTCCCTAAATAAGCCATCCATTCCGGTGTCGACTCCCTAGAGAGTGACATCACCATTACAGGCAATTTCTCCGCCTCCTCCAGCATCGTCCTCATACATGTCGACACACACGTACCGACACACAGCACACACACCTGGAATGCTCTGACAGAGGACAGGACCCCACTAGCCCTTTGGAGAGACAGAGGGAGAGTTTGCCAGCACACACCAAAAAACGCTATAATTACATAGGGACAACCTTATATAAGTGTTTCTCCCTAATAGCATCTTTATATATATATATATTTATATCGCCAATTTGTGCCCCCCCCTCTCTGTTTAAACCCTGTTTCTGTAGTGCAGTGCAGGGGAGAGCCTGGGAGCCTTCTCTCCAGCCTTTCTGTGAGAGAAAAAATGGCGCTGTGTGCTGAGGAGATAGGCCCCGCCCCTTTTACGGCGGGCTCGTCTCCCGCTCTTTAGTGAAGTTTGGCAGGGGTTAAATATCTCCATATAGCCTCTGGGGGCTATATGGGAGGTATTTTTAGCCAGTATATAGGTTTACATTTGCCTCCCAGGGCGCCCCCCCCCAGCGCCCTGCACCCTCAGTGACAGCGTGTGAAGTGTGCTGAGAGGAAAATGGCGCACAGCTGCAGTGCTGTGCGCTACCTTTAGAAGACTGTCAGAGTCTTCAGCCGCCGATTCTGGACCTCTTCTAACTTCAGCATCTGCAAGGGGGCCGGCGGCGCGGCTCCGGTGACCATCCAGGCTGTACCTGTGATCGTCCCTCTGGAGCTAATGTCCAGTAGCCAAGAAGCCAATCCATCCTGCACGCAGGTGAGTTCACTTCTTCTCCCCTCAGTCCCTCGTTGCAGTGATCCTGTTGCCAGCAGGACTCACTGTAAAATAAAAAACCTAAGCTAAACTTTCTCTAAGCAGCTCTTTAGGAGAGCCACCTAGATTGCACCCTTCTCGGCCGGGCACAAAAATCTAACTGGAGTCTGGAGGAGGGTCATAGGGGGAGGAGCCAGTGCACACCACCTGATCTGGAAAAGCTTTACTTTTTGTGCCCTGTCTCCTGCGGAGCCGCTATTCCCCATGGTCCTTTCAGGAACCCCAGCATCCACTAGGACGATAGAGAAAGGTGGATTTTCCGGCCGTTGCCGTGGCCACCAGATCCGATAGACCGACCCCAAATAATTCCTCCCCCTTATACGGCAATACTTCCATATGTCGTTTGGAATCCGCATCACCTGACCACTGGCGCGTCCATAAACTTCTTCTGGCAGATATGGACATCGCACTTACTCTTGATGCCAGAGTGCAAATATCTCTCTGTGCATCTCGCATATAAAGAAATGCATCCTTTAACTGCTCTATAGTCAGTAAAATACTGTCCCTATCCAGGGTATCAATATTTTCAGACAGTGACTCCGACCAAGCCACGCCAGCACTGCACATCCAGGCTGAGACGATTGCTGGTCTCAGTATAACACCCGTATGTGTGTATATACTTTTTAATGTATTCTCCAGCCTCCTATCAGCTGGATCCTTGAGGGCGGCCGTATCAGGAGACGGTAACGCCACTTGCTTTGATAAGCGTGTGAGCGCCTTATCCACCCTAGGAGGTGTTTCCCAGCGCGCCCTAACCTCTGGCGGGAAAGGGTATAATGCCAATAACTTCTTTGAAATTAGCAGTTTTCTATCTGGGGTAACCCACGCTTCATCACACACTTCATTCAGTTCCTCTGATTCAGGAAAAACTATCGGTAGTTTTTTCACACCCCACATAATACCCCTTTTTGTGGTACTTGCAGTATCAGAGATATGCAAAGCCTCCTTCATTGCCGTGATCATATAACGTGTGGCCCTACTGGAAAATACGTTTGTTTCTTCACCGTCGACACTGGATTCAGTGTCAGTGTCTGGGTCTGTGTCGACCGACTGAGGTAAAGGGCGTTTTACAGCCCCTGACGGTGTCTGAGACGCCTGGACAGGTACTAACTGGTTTGCCGGCTGTCTCATGTCGTCAACCGACTTTTGTAGCGTGCTGACACTATCCCGTAATTCCATAAACAAAGCCATCCATTCTGGTGTCGACTCCCTAGGGGGTGACATCACCATTACAGGCAATTGCTCCGCCTCCACGCCAACATCGTCCTCATACATGTCGACACACACGTACCGACACACAGCAGACACACAGGGAATGCTCTGATAGAAGACAGGACCCCACTAGCCCTTTGGGGAGACAGAGGGAGAGTTTGCCAGCACACACCCAAGCGCTATAAATATATATAGGGACAACCTTAATAAGTGTGTTCCCTTTATAGCAGCTCAAATATTATAAATATCGCCAATAAGTGCCCCCCCTCTCTGTTTTTACCCTGTTTCTGTAGTGCAGTGCAGGGGAGAGTCCTGGGAGCCTTCCTCGCAGCGGAGCTGGGCAGGAAAATGGCGCTGTGTGCTGAGGAGAATAGGCCCCGCCCCCTTTCCGGCGGGCTTCTTCTCCCGGTTTTTTTTTGGAACCTGGCAGGGGTTAAATACATCCATATAGCCCCAGGGGCTATATGTGATATATTTTAGCCAGAATAGGTATATTACATTGCTGCCCAGGGCGCCCCCCCCCCAGCGCCCTGCACCCTCAGTGACCGCTGGTGTGAAGTGTGCGGAGAGCAATGGCGCACAGCTGCAGTGCTGTGCGCTACCTCATGAAGACTGAGACGTCTTCTGCCGCCGGTTTCTGGACCTCTTCTCTATTCGGCATCTGCAAGGGGGTCGGCGGCGCGGCTCCGGTGACCCATCCAGGCTGTACCTGTGATCGTCCCTCTGGAGCTAGTGTCCAGTAGCCTAAGAAGCAAATCCATCCTGCACGCAGGTGAGTTCACTTCTTCTCCCCTAAGTCCCTCGTTGCAGTGAGCCTGTTGCCAGCAGGACTCACTGAAAATAAAAAACCTAACAAACTTTTTCTAAGCAGCTCTTTAGGAGAGCCACCTAGATTGCACCCTGCTCGGACGGGCACAAAAACCTAACTGAGGCTTGGAGGAGGGTCATAGGGGGAGGAGCCAGTACACACCACCTAGTGGTCAAACTTTTAAATTTTGTGCCCTGTCTCCTGCGGAGCCGCTATTCCCCATGGTCCTGACGGAGTCCCAGCATCCACTAGGACGTCAGAGAAATTACATTAAGTAGATCGCATTTTCTATGTCATCCTTAGGGTCAGTTGTGTGGTGAGGGACAAGATTTGCTTCTGTTTGGCCACATATTTTATGACTGGCAGCCACCAGCACTGGTTTTGCCTAATATATTGACCATGAATAATTTGAATTGGTCCTGGACCACCAACCCAGGGCACCCCTGCAAGTGTCCCGAGGCACCCCAGGGAGCCACGGCACACAGTTTGGGAACCTCTGGTCTAACTACATTCATGAAGGGACTACTATAGTGCTGTATGAGGTTTGTTTTGTTGATTATAGATGGAGAGTGGATTTCTCTGCATCTCACTAGCCCTCGCTGGAATTGCATACAGGTCTAAAGTATAACCGATACAGTACACAGCGTACACTTTATAAAATGTTCAGTACTTTACCTGATGGCTATCTTTGCAATAGGCTGAACTTCAAGCTACACTTCAGATTTGTTTGGCAAATTCTAAATAAACAATAACAACATCAATCTCTAACCTTTTGTTGCATAAAACAATCAAGACTATTAATTGAAATAAACGCTACAGTATATAACTGATGTTTGAAGGTTGCAGTGCATTCTATTTGGTAACAGGTACCAAGAAAAGCGTCTGCAATACAAATCTCTGACAAGGTTTAGTCAGGCAACTTGCAAAACATGAAGGCACATTTATGCACAGGGATTTTGTGTCCCCCCCCCCTGCATATTATTCTCACCCTTGTACCCGTATACTTAGCACGGAACATGTGTATCGTGCGACAAGCACTTTACTATTGCATTGCATGTTAACTAAAAAACATTATGCAAATGCGGGGGAGGGGGATTCAATGCTGCATCGTTAGCGCGATTGGCCAATCTGGAATGGCAACACTCACCCGCCAGCAATGCAAGTTTCACATCGCATCCCACAGAGGAGCTAGGGAAAATCTAAGATGTAGGCTCTACCGTAGCGTCTTATATGCGTGCAGCCGGGCACTGGCGCACATCACACACAATTCCCATTCCCCCCCCCCCCCTCCCCAAGACTCAGCCGTTTAGAGAGGACATGTTCGCAAGGATAAACTCATCCACTTTTTTTTTTCTTCTTTTTACTTTTGCCTGCAAGCGAAGTAACCAAAAGAAATTCTGATGGACTTCCAGCCTTCTCCTGGACGACGTACCTACTGTCTGCACAGTCTGACATAAGCTACTCTTGTTTTAACACTATGTTGAATCATTTTTTAATGCATTTGTTTTTTTGTTTTTGTTTTTAAATAAAGCTGAATAGACTTTTATAAATATACAATGTACCATGTTGCAAAGCTTTGAACTTCAGCTGGGTACATACTATGCGATTTTTTAAATGATTTGGCTGATTCCGACGGATCGGAAATGACAAATCGTCCAGTGTGTACGCACTACCTGCGGTCGTCAGCGACGTCTTCTGGTCGTACTAGCATGCAGCAACATCTGACCATGTAGTCAACAACAGTATACTCCTCCTGGGTGTGGCCACCGACGATATCTTTTGCAAGATTGCACATTGTGTACACACTATGGGCCTAATTCAGACCTAATTGCAAAAGCAAAATCTTTCTCTAATGGGCAAAACCATGTGCACTGCAGGTGGGGCAGATATAACATGTGCAGAGAGAGTTAGAATTGGGTGGGTTATATTGTTTCTGTGCAGGGTAAATACTGGCTGCTTTATTTTTACACTGCAATTTAGATTTCAGTTTGAACACACCCCACCCAAATCTAACTCTCTCTGCACATGTTACATCTGACCCACCTGCAGTGCACATGGTTTTGCCACATAAAAGAAAATGTTTGCTGTTGCGATCAGGTCTGAATTAGGCCCTATATCCGGGAGTTCAAGGGAAATCGCTGACGACACTGCATCGTTTGCTGGTTGCCTAATATGTGTACACAGCTTAACTATTCTGTAATGAAGGACAAGAAGTCGGCATAATCTGTTCTGCGTGTGGTTTCATAACCCCGCCATTACTCACACTGATGAGGTTTAGCAGGATCCCAACATGGGGGTATGACCAGCCACTTGACCATCAGTAACCAGGCATGAGCTATACCTATGGGGGAGAGGTGTCAAAGATTGGAGAGAGACTAGTGGAGAAAGTACCAACCAATCAGCTCCTGTCATTTTTAAAACGCAGCCTGTAACACAGCAGTTAGACTCTGATTCGTTGGTACTTTGGGGCAGATATATTAAGCCTGGAGAAGTGATAAAATAAGATTTTACTTACCGATAAATCTATTTCTCGGAGTCCGTAGTGGATGCTGGGGTTCCTGAAAGGACCATGGGGAATAGCGGCTCCGCAGGAGACAGGGCACAAAAAGTAAAGCTTTTTCCGATCAGGTGGTGTGCACTGGCTCCTCCCCCTATGACCCTCCTCCAGACTCCAGTTAGGTACTGTGCCCGGACGAGCGTACACAATAAGGGAGGATTTTGAATCCCGGGTAAGACTCATACCAGCCACACCAATCACACCGTACAACTTGTGATCTAAACCCAGTTAACAGTATGATAACAGCGGAGCCTCTGAAAGATGGCTTCCTACAACAATAACCCGAATAAGTTAACAATAACTATGTACAATTTATGCAGATAATCCGCACTTGGGATGGGCGCCCAGCATCCACTACGGACTCCGAGAAATAGATTTATCGGTAAGTAAAATCTTATTTTCTCTATCGTCCTAGTGGATGCTGGGGTTCCTGAAAGGACCATGGGGATTATACCAAAGCTCCCAAACGGGCGGGAGAGTGCGGATGACTCTGCAGCACCGAATGAGAGAACTCCAGGTCCTCCTTAGCCAGAGTATCAAATTTGTAAAATTTTACAAACGTGTTCTCCCCTGACCACGTAGCTGCTCGGCAAAGTTGTAATGCCGAGACCCCTCGGGCAGCCGCCCAAGATGAGCCCACCTTCCTTGTGGAGTGGGCCTTTACAGATTTAGGCTGTGGCAGGCCTGCCACAGAATGTGCCAGTTGGATTGTGCTACAGATCCAACGAGCAATCGTCTGCTTAGACGCAGGAGCACCCATCTTGTTGGGTGCATACAATATAAACAACGAGTCAGATTTTCTGACTCCAGCTGTTCTTGCAATATATATTTTTAATGCTCTGACAACGTCCAGTAACTTGGAGTCCTCCAAGTCACTTGTAGCCGCAGGCACTACAATAGGCTGGTTCAGATGAAATGCTGACACCACCTTAGGGAGAAAATGCGGACGAGTCCGCAGTTCTGCCCTGTCCGAATGGAAAATCAGATATGGGCTTTTGTAAGATAAAGCTGCCAATTCTGACACTCTCCTGGCAGAAGCCAGGGCTAGAAGCATGGTCACTTTCCAAGTGAGATATTTCAAATCCACCTTATTTAGTGGTTCAAACCAATGAGATTTTAGAAAATCCAAAACTACATTGAGATCCCACGGTGCCACTGGAGGCACCACAGGAGGCTGTATATGCAGCACTCCCTTCACAAAGGTCTGGACTTCAGGGACTGAAGCCAATTCTTTTTGAAAGAAAATCGACAGGGCCGAAATTTGAACCTTAATAGATCCCAATTTGAGACCCATAGACAATCCTGATTGCAGGAAATGTAGGAATCGACCCAGTTGAAATTCCTCCGTCGGAGCACTCCGATCTTCGCACCACGCAACATATTTTCGCCAAATTCGGTGATAATGTTGCACGGTTACTTCTTTCCTTGCTTTAATCAAAGTAGGAATGACTTCTTCCGGCATGCCTTTTTCCATTAGGATCCGGCGTTCAACCGCCATGCCGTCAAACGCAGCCGCGGTAAGTCTTGAAACAGACAGGGACCCTGCTGAAGCAAGTCCCTCCTTAGAGGTAGAGGCCACGGATCTTCCGTGATCATCTCTTGAAGTTCCGGGTACCAAGTCCTTCTTGGCCAATCCGGAACCACTAGTATCGTTCTTACGCCTCTTTGCCGTATAATTCTCAATACTTTTGGTATGAGAGGCAGAGGAGGAAACACATACACCGACTGGTACACCCAAGGCGTTACCAGCGCGTCCACAGCTATTGCCTGCGGATCTCTTGACCTGGCGCAATACCTGTCCAGTTTTTTGTTGAGGCGAGACGCCATCATGTCCACCATTGGTCTTTCCCAACGGGTTACCAGCATGTGGAAGACTTCTGGATGAAGTCCCCACTCTCCCGGGTGAAGATCGTGTCTGCTGAGGAAGTCTGCTTCCCAGTTGTCCACTCCCGGGATGAACACTGCTGATAGCGCTATCACATGATTCTCTGCCCAGCGAAGAATCCTTGCAGCTTCTGCCATTGCACTCCTGCTTCTTGTGCCGCCCTGTCTGTTCACATGGGCGACTGCCGTGATGTTGTCCGACTGGATCAACACCGGTTTTCCCTGAAGCAGAGGTTCTGCCTGGCTTAGAGCATTGTATATTGCTCTTAGTTCCAGAATGTTTATGTGAAGAGACGTTTCCAGGCTCGTCCATACTCCCTGGAAGTTTCTTCCTTGTGTGACTGCTCCCCAGCCTCTCAGGCTGGCGTCCGTGGTCACCAGGATCCAATCCTGTATGCCGAATCTGCGGCCCTCCAATAGATGAGGACTCTGCAACCACCACAGAAGAGACACCCTTGTCCTTGGAGACAGGGTTATCCGTAGGTGCATCTGAAGATGCGACCCTGACCATTTGTCCAACAGATCCCTTTGGAAAATTCTTGCGTGGAATCTGCCGAATGGAATTGCTTCGTAAGAAGCTACCATTTTTCCCAGGACTCTTGTGCATTGATGTACAGACACCTTTCCTGGTTTTAGGAGGTTCCTGACAAGCTCGGATAACTCCTTGGCTTTTTCCTCCGGGAGAAAAACCTTTTTCTGAACCGTGTCCAGAATCATCCCTAGGAACAGCAGACGAGTTGTCGGCATTAACTGGGATTTTGGAATATTCAGAATCCACCCGTGCTGTTTTAGCACTTCTTGAGACAGTGCTAATCCCATCTCTAGCTGTTCTCTGGACCTCGCCCTTATTAGGAGATCGTCCAAGTATGGGATAATTAATACGCCTTTTCTTCGAAGAAGAATCATCATCTCGGCCATTACCTTTGTAAAGATCCGAGGTGCCGTGGACAATCCGAACGGCAGCGTCTGAAACTGATAGTGACAGTTTTGTACAACGAACCTGAGGTACCCCTGGTGTGAGGGGTAAATTGGAACGTGGAGATACGCATCCTTGATGTCCAAGGATACCATAAAGTCCCCCTCTTCCAGGTTCGCTATCACTGCTCTGAGTGACTCCATTTTGAACTTGAACTTCTTTATGTACAGGTTCAAGGACTTCAGATTTAGAATAGGCCTTACCGAGCCATCCGGCTTCGGTACCACAAAAAGAGTGGAATAATACCCCTTCCCTTGTTGTAGAAGAGGTACCTTGACTATCACCTGCTGAGAGTACAGCTTGTGAATGGCTTCCAAAACCGTCTCCCTTTCGGAGGGGGACGTTGGTAAAGCAGACTTCAGGAAACGGCGAGGTGGATCCGTCTCTAATTCCAACCTGTACCCTTGAGATATTATCTGCAGGATCCAGGGATCTACCTGCGAGTGAGCCCACTGCGCGCTGTAATTTTTGAGACGACCGCCCACCATCCCCGAGTCCGCTTGAGGAGCCCCAGCGTCATGCTGAGGCTTTTGTAGAAGCCGGGGAGGGCTTCTGTTCCTGGGAAGGAGCTGCGTGTTGCTGTCTCTTCCCTCGACCTTTGCCTCGTGGCAGATATGAATAGCCCTTTGCTCTCTTATTTTTAAAGGAACGAAAGGGCTGCGGTTGAAAAGTCGGTGCCTTTTTCTGTGGGGGAGTGACTTGAGGTAGAAAGGTGGATTTCCCGGCTGTAGCCGTGGCCACCAAATCTGATAGACCGACTCCAAATAACTCCTCCCCTTTATACGGCAAAACTTCCATATGCCGTTTTGAATCCGCATCACCTGACCACTGTCGCGTCCATAAAGCTCTTCTGGCCGAAATGGACATAGCACTTACCCGTGATGCCAGTGTGCAGATATCCCTCTGTGCATCACGCATATAAAGAAATGCATCCTTTATTTGTTCTAACGACAGTAAAATATTGTCCCTGTCCAGGGTATCAATATTTTCAATCAGGGACTCTGACCAAACTACCCCAGCACTGCCCATCCAGGCAGTCGCTACAGCTGGTCGTAGTATAACACCTGCATGTGTGTATATACTTTTTTGGATATTTTCCATCCTCCTATCTGATGGATCTTTAAGTGCGGCCGTCTCAGGAGAGGGTAACGCCACTTGTTTAGATAAGCGTGTTAGCGCCTTGTCCACCCTAGGAGGTGTTTCCCAGCGCTCCCTAACCTCTGGCGGGAAAGGGTATAATGCCAATAATTTCTTTGAAATTATCAGTTTTTTATCAGGGGCAACCCACGCTTCATTACACACGTCATTTAATTCTTCTGATTCAGGAAAAACTATAGGTAGTTTTTTCATACCCCACATAATACCCTGTTTAGTGGTACCTGTAGTATCAGCTAAATGTAACGCCTCCTTCATTGCCAAAATCATATAACGTGTGGCCCTACTGGAAAATACGGTTGATTCGTCACCGTCACCACTGGAGTCATCGCCTGTGTCTGGGTCTGTGTCGACCGACTGAGGCAAAGGGCGTTTCACAGCCCCTGACGGTGTTTGAGTCGCCTGGACAGGCACTAATTGATTGTCCGGCCGCCTCATGTCGTCAAACGACTGCTTTAGCGTGTTGACACTATCCCGTAGTTCCATAAATAAAGGCATCCATTCCGGTGTCGACTCCCTAGGGGGTGACATCCTCATATTTGGCAATTGCTCCGCCTCCACACCAATATCGTCCTCATACATGTCGACACACACGTACCGACACACAGCAGACACACAGGGAATGCTCCTAACGAAGACAGGACCCACTAGCCCTTTGGGGAGACAGAGGGAGAGTTTGCCAGCACACACCAAAAGCGCTATATATATATCAGGGATAGCCTTATAATAAGTGCTCCCTTATAGCTGCTTTGTTATATCAAATTATCGCCATAAATGTGCCCCCCCCTCTCTGTTTTACCCTGTTTCTGTAGTGCAGTGCAGGGGAGAGACTTGGGAGCCGTCCTGACCAGCGGAACTGTGAGAGGAAATGGCGCCGTGTGCTGAGGAGATAGGCCCCGCCCCTTTTCTGGCGGGCTCGTCTCCCGCTATTTAGAGAAATTAGGCAGGGGTTAAATATCTCCATATAGCCTCTAGGGCTATATGTGAGGTATTTTTAGCCTTTATAGGTAATCATTTTGCCTCCCAGGGCGCCCCCCTCCCAGCGCCCTGCACCCTCAGTGACTGCCGTGTGAAGTGTGCTGAGAGGAAAATGGCGCACAGCTGCAGTGCTGTGCGCTACCTTTTGAAGACTGCAGGAGTCTTCAGCCGCCGATTCTGGACCTCTTCTGTCTTCAGCATCTGCAAGGGGGCCGGCGGCGTGGCTCCGGTGACCATCCAGGCTGTACCCGTGATCGTCCCACTGGAGCTTGATGTCCAGTAGCCAAGAAGCCAATCCATCCTGCACGCAGGTGAGTTGACTCCTTCTCCCCTCAGTCCCTCGCTGCAGTGATCCTGTTGCCAGCAGGAATCACTGTAAAATAAAAAACCTAGCTAAACTTTTTCTAAGCAGCTCTTTAGGAGAGCCACCTAGATTGCACCCTTCTCGGCCGGGCACAAAAATCTAACTGGAGTCTGGAGGAGGGTCATAGGGGGAGGAGCCAGTGCACACCACCTGATCGGAAAAAGCTTTACTTTTTGTGCCCTGTCTCCTGCGGAGCCGCTATTCCCCATGGTCCTTTCAGGAACCCCAGCATCCACTAGGACGATAGAGAAAGAAGTGATAAGTGCAAGGTGATAACGCACCAGCCAATCAATATGTAAACTGACAGTTGTGAGCTGATTGGCTGGTGCGTTATCACCTTGCACTTATCACTTCTTTATCGCTTCTCCAGGCTTAATACATCCGACCCTTTATCTCTTTCCACTTTATCACTTTCCAAGGTTTGATACATCTCATGCTCAGTTTTGTAGGTGTTCAGGTACACAGTATACTGAATAAAGGTATCTTAACTCTCCAATCAGGACAAATACACTGAGAGCCTTCTCGACACAGGGAGTACCTGGAAAACACAGTACAGCACTTGGGGAGCGTTAATTAGAAAACACAAAAACTGCATCGGCACAACGTAAGCACACTGAGAAATGAGAGATCGCCATAGTGACTGCCATGCTTCTTGCGCTGATCGCGGTTACACGTATCCCAAAGCAACGCCAAGCAAGTCTGCATTATGGTGCAGCAGTCATCGCCTAGGCAGGGCAAAGGAATGGAAAGTTAATACCTGACCTTGAATTGGAACCACAGAGACAAGGAGCCTAACGCACCGTGAAGGAGTGAATGAGCGCACTACAGAGCAAAGGGTCTATGTGAAAACAGAGAGCAGCGACTTTCCAGAATCCGCTCTCTTCTTGGCTCCTTTTTCCACATGTTTGGCCTACCCTCTGTGACAGCTTCTGGAGAGATGGTCTCGGGGATCAGGTACACAAGAACATCCCCCTCAGGAGTATCCCTTAGGTTTGGAGTGATGCGCAAGATCGGCGAGCCCGGATTCGAGTCGTTCGTGAGGTCAAAACCATCTGGGATTCAACACAGGAATATTTTAGTTTGTTTGCCAACATCCCGCTGTTCCTAGCACTCCTGTTTTGGCAGCGGCTCGCCCGTAAGGAATTCAGGACACACAAAAAGAAACTGGAGGCGACTGGGACACATTTGGAAAATGAACGGAACAGAATAATTAAACTGAAACGCATGTGAAGGCTGATAGAACTATATAACAATACCTAACGAATGCGGACAAATGGGCAATGCGTGAAATGTATGACGTGATAGGTAAGAGAAGAAAAAGCATATTAATGACTATCTCAATATCAAATCCCTGAGCCGGTTTCTGTCTTTCAAAAAGGCAGCTTAAATGTGAAACACATTAAAACTTCTAAATAATAGGATTTTAATACCTACCGGTAAATCCTTTTCTCCTAGTCCGTAGAGGATGCTGGGGACTCCAAAAGGACCATGGGGTATAGACGGATCCGCAGGAGACATGGGCACACTAAAAAGACTTTGAATGGGTGTGAACTGGCTCCTCCCTCTATGCCCCTCCCCCAGACCTCAGTTATAGGAACTGTGCCCAGGAGAGACGGACATTTCGAGGAAAGGATTTTTGTTAACTAAGGGCAAGAAACTACCAGCCCACACCACAAACATACCGTACAACTGGATCAACAGTAAACCAGATAACAGTATGTACCAACAACAGCAACAAGCTGAATACACTGATACACAAACCTCGTGTAACCGAAAGTAACCAGTATCAAAAAACAACTGCAAGGAACAGCCCGCACTGGGATGGGCGCCCAGCATCCTCTACGGACTAGGAGAAAAGGAT
Source organism: Pseudophryne corroboree (assembly GCF_028390025.1). NCBI lineage: Eukaryota > Metazoa > Chordata > Amphibia > Anura > Myobatrachidae > Pseudophryne > Pseudophryne corroboree. The sequence goes on from NC_086450.1 coordinate 30,405,583, forward strand.
TTACCGGTAGGTATTAAAATCCTATTTTCTCTTACGTCCTAGAGGATGCTGGGGACTCCAAAAGGACCATGGGGTCTATACCAAAGCTCCAGACTGGGCGGGAGAGTGCGGACGACTCTGCAGCACCGATTGACCAAACATGAGGTCCTCATCAGCCAGGGTATCAAACTTGTAGAATTTAGCAAAAGTGTTTGAACCCGACCACGTAGCTGCTCGGCAAAGTTAAAGTGCCGAGACCCCTCGGGCAGCCGCCCAAGATGAGCCCACCTTCCTGGTAGAATGGGCCTTTACTGACTTCAGCAACGGCAACCCAGCCGAAGAATGAGCGTGCTGAATCGTATTACAAATCCAGCATGCAATAGTCTGCTTGGAAGCAGGATTTCCAATCTTTTTGGAAGCATACAGGACAAACAGAGCTTCCGTTTTCCGAACCAGAGCCGTTCTGGCGACATAAATTTTCAAAGCTCTTACGACATCAAGAGATTTCGGAACTGCCACAGCATCCGTAGCCACAGGCACCACAATAGGTTGGTTAATGTGAAACGAAGAAACCACCTTCGGCAGAAATTGTTGACAAGTCCTCAATTCCGCTCTACCACATGAAAAATCAAATATGGGCTCTTGTGAGACAAAGCCGCCAATTCTGACACTCGTCTGGCAGACGCCAAGGCCAAAAGCATGACCACTTTCCAAGTGAGAAACTTTAACTCAACCTTACGCAAAGGTTCAAACCAGTGAAACATAAGAAACCGCAACATTCAAGATCCCACGGTGCCACGGGTGGCACAAATGGAGGATGGATATGCAGCACTCCCTTCACGAAAGTCTGAACCTCAGGAAGGGCGGACAATTCTTTTTGAAAGAAAATAGATAAAGCCGAAATCTGCACTTTGATGGAACCCAATTTCAGGCTTGCATCCACGCCTGCCTGCAAAAAGTGGAGGAAACGACCCAAGTGAAAATCCTCAGCAGGAGCTGCTTTGGTTTCACACCACGACACATATTTTCTCCAAATACGGTGATAGTGTTTCGCCGTGACCTCCTTCCTAGCCTTAAGGAGAGTGGGGATGACCTCCCCGGGAATACCCTTCCGGGCTAGGATCTGGCGTTCAACTTCCACGCCGTCAAACACAGCCGCGGTAAGTCCAGGAACACGCATGGCCCCTGCAGTAACAGGTCCTCTCTTAGAGGAAGCGGCCAGGGATCTTCCACTAGTAATTCCTGAAGATCCGGATACCAGGCCCTCCGAGGCCAATCTGGAGCGACGAGTATAGCCTGAACCCTTGTTCGTCTTATGATCCTCAACACCTTGGGGATGAGAGGAAGTGGAGGAAACACATACACCGACCGAAACACCCACGGAGTTACCAGGGTGTCCACCGCACAGGCTTGGGGATCCCTCAACCTGGAACAATAATTCGGAAGCTTCTTGTTGAGGCGAGACGCCATCATGTCTATCAGAGGAATGCCCCAACGCCTTGTCACTTCTGCGAATACCTCTTGATGAAGAGCCCACTCTCCTGGATGGAGATCGTGTCTGCTGAGGAAGTCTGCTTTCCAGTTGTCCACGCCCGGGAGGAAGACTGCTGACAGAGCGCTCACGTGTTATTCCGCCCAGCGGAGAATTCTCGTGGCTTCCGCCATCGCCGCCCTGCTTCTTGTACCGCCTTGGCGGTTTACGTACGCCACCGCTGTTATGTTGTCCGACTGGATCAGGACAGGAAGACCCTGAAGAAGGTTTCTCGCTTGCAGGAGGCCGTTGTAAATGGCTCTTAACTCGAGAACATTTATGTGGAGACAAGACTCCTGGCTTGACTATTTTCCCTGGAAACTTCTTCCTTGCGTGACTGTCCCCCAGCCTCGGAGACTTGCATCTGTGGTCAGCAGAACCCAGTCCTGGATTCCGAATCGGCGTCCCTCTAGAAGGTGAGCGCCTTGCAGCCACCACAGGCTCTGGAAGATAGACTTATTTTCCGGTGCATGTGCAGGTGAGACCCGGACCATTTGTTCAGCAAATCCCACTGAAAACCCCCGAGCATGAAACGGATGCGGCTTACGAATTCCAAACGGAATGGCTTCGTAAGCCGCAACCATCTTCCCTAGCACTCGAGTGCATTGATGAATCGACACACTTGCCGGTCTCAGAAGTTCCCTGACCATGGTCTGAATTTCCAGAGCTTTGTCTGCCGGAAGAAACACTCTCTGTAGTTCCGTGTCTAGGATCATGCCCAAGAAGGGCAGCCGATTTGTCGGGATCATCTGAGACTTTGGCAAATTTAGAATCCAACCATGATGTCGCAGAAACGACAGGGAGAGTTACACATTTCTTAGCAATTTTTCCTTTGATCTCGCCTTTATCAGGAGATTGTCCAAGTATGGGATAATTGTGACCCCTCGCTTGCGAAGGAGTACCATCATTTCCGCCATCACCTTGGTGAAAACCCTCGAGGCCGTGGAAAGCCCAAACGGCAACGTCTGAAATTGGTAATGACAATCCTGCACCGCAAATCTCAGGAAGGCCTGATGAGGAGGATATATCGGGACGTGTAAGTAAGCATTCTTTATGTCGACTGACGCCATAAAATCCCCCCCTTCTAAGCTGGAGATTACAGCTCGAAGAGATTCCATCTTGAACTTGAAAGTTTTCAAGTATGGATTGAGGGAATTTAGGTTAAGGATCGGTCTGACCAAGCCGTCCGGCTTCGGCACGACAAAAAGGCTTGAATAGAACCCTTCCCTCCGTTGGGACGGGGGAACCGGCACCACGACCCTCTGTTGACACAGCTTTTGTATCGCAGCATTTACTACTGCTCTTTCTGGAAGAGAAACCGGAAGGGCCGACTTGAAAAATCGGCGGAGGGGCATCTCTTGAAACTCCAGTTTGTACCCTTGGGACACTACGTCTAAAACCCAAGGATCCAGGCCCGATTGAGATCAGGCCTGACTGAAGACTCGGAGACGGCCCCCCACCGGCATGGACTCCCGCAGGGGAGCCCCAGCGTCATGCGGTGGACTTGGTAGAGGCGGGGGAGGACTTTTGGTCCTGGGCGCCTGACACTGCAGGCGATCTCTTTCCCCTTCCTCTACCCTTTGAAGTGAGGAAGGACGAACCCCTACCTCTTTTGTATTTATTAGGCCGAAAGGACTGCATCTGCTGATGGGGTACCTTTTTCTGTTGTGTGGGAACATAAGGAAGAAAAGATGACTTACCCGCAGTAGCGGTAGACACCAGGTCAGCGAGGCCGTCACCAAACAAGACACTACTTTTAAAGGGGAGCGCTTCCATATTCTTCTTGGAGTCGGCATCAGCATTCCATTGATGAGTCCACAACGCCCTCCTGGCCGAGACCGCCATGGCATTAGCTCTTGATCCCAAGAGGCCAACATCCCTCGCCGCATCCTTAAGGTAATCAGCAGCGTCCTTGATATAACCAAGAGTCAAAAGAATGTTATCCTTATCAAGGGTATCCATATCAGAAGCCAAATTGTCAGCCCATTTAGCAATAGCACTACTCACCCATACCGACGCCACAGCAGGTCTGAGCAATGCACCAGTATTAACGAAAATGGCCTTCAATGTCGTCTCCAGCTTGCGATTCGCCGGATCCTTGAGCACAGCCGTGTCAGGAGACGACAGCGCCACCTTCTTGGACAATCGGGATAGAGCCTTGTCGACATTGGGAGACGACTCCCATTTCTCCTGTCATCAGAGGGAAAAGGATACGCCATAAATATTGTCTTGGGAATCTGCCACCTCTTATCCGGCGACTCCCAAGCCTTTTCACAAAGAGCGTTCATTTCATGAGAGGGGGGAAACTTTACCTCAGGCTTTTTCCCTTTAAATAAACAAACCCTCGTGTCTGGAACAGCAGGTTCCTCAGAGATATGTAAAACATCTTTAATAGCCACAATCATGTACTGAATACTCCTAACTACCCTTGGGTTTAAAGTAGCCTCATTGAAATCGACATCGGAATCAGAGTCCGTGTCGGCATCTGTATCTACCATCTGGGTAAATTAACATTTCTGTGACCCCGAGGGGGTCTGTACCCGAGACAAAGCATCCTCCATGGATTTCCTCCATGTTTGTGTCTGAGAATCCGATTTATCCAGTCTCTTAGACAATAAAGCCACATTTGCATTCAGTGTACTCAGCATATTTACCCAATCAGCAGTCGGCTGTGCCGACAAAGCCATTCCCAAATCCTTTTCTGCGCCCCCAGTAATTTCCTCCGGGGAGGAACACTCAGCCTCAGACATGTCGACACACAGTACCGACACACCCACACTCTCAAACCAGGAGACAGACCCACAGGGAAGCCCACAGGGAGAAACACAGAGGGAATATGCCAGCTCACACCCCAGCGCCCATATACTACCAGCAATAATATATGTGGATAGAGCTGTATTTAACAACAAAAAAGCACCAAATTGTAAGTGCCCCCTCCCCGTTTTGCTCCCTTGTTACTTGAAGGAGCTTGGAGGACCAGGCCAGCATCTCTGCAGCGGCTGTGGAGAGAAAATGGCGCTGGTGAGCTGTGCGGCTAAGCCCAGCCCCTTCCCGGCGCGCTATAGACCTGCTTAAATTTGAAATATTTATACTGGCAGGGGTACGGTATTCGGTGCCCGGCCCCGAATATACACTTTGCCAGTCAGAATTGACCCCAGTAACTGCTGCCCAGGGCGAGCCCCCCAGCGCCCTGCACCCTGCAAGTGCCGTTGGTGATGTGTGTGGGAGCATGGAGCGATGCGCTTACCTCCGTTACTGAAGTCTTCTGCCGTCTGATGTCTTCTGTTCTTCTAATACTCACCCGGCTTCTTTCTTCTGGCTTCTATGAGGGGGGTGACGGCGCGGCTCCGGGAACAAGCAGCTAGGCGAACCAAGTGATCGAACCCTCTGGAGCTAATGGTGTCCAGTAGCCTAAGAAGCAGAGCCCTTAACTAAGAAGAAGTAGGTCTGACTTCTCTCCCCTCAGTCCCACGATGCAGGGAGCCTGTAGCCAGCAGGTCTCCCTGAAAATAAAAAACCTACCATTAATCTTTTCCAGAGAAACTCAGGAGAGCTCCCCTATTGTGTGTCCAGTCACTCCTGGGCACAAAGTCTAACTAAGGTCTGGGGGAGGGGCATAGAGGGAGGAGCCAGTTCACACCCAGTAAAAGTCTGTTTAGTGTGTCCATGTCTCCTGCGGATCCGTCTATACCCCATGGTCCTTTTGGAGTCCCCAGCATCCTCTAGGACGTAAGAGAAATATAAATAAAATAAAAAGCTATTAAAAAATGATAACAATTAATACATGCTGTGTTTTCAGTCACAAAGTGTAGGTAGAAAACAAGCAAAAAGAACATAAAAATTAAATACAACAGGCGTAGGCGCAGTACTTGGAAAAAAGGGAATCATAATACATGTAACAGAACCGGGATGTTTGAGGGCCTGTTATATTATTAGAACAACACAAAATAGACAACCAAATCTGACTCCCTAACTACCCTTTCCCAGGTCACCCAAAAGTCACGGGTGGTCTTCAGTATGCCGGCTGTCGGGATCCCGGCGCACAGTATACCGGCGCCGGAATCCCGACAGCCGGCATACCGACACTTATTCTCCCTCGTGGGGGTCCACGACCCCCCTGGAGGGAGAATATAATAGCGTGGCGCGCATACCTCGCCCGCAGCGTGGCGAGCGCAGTGAGCCCGCAAGGGGCTCATTTGCGCTCGCCACACTGTCTGTATACCGGCGGTCGGGCTCCCGCCGCCGGTATGCTGGTCGCCGAGAGCCCGACCGCCGGCATACCATACTACACCCAAAAGTCACAATAGTTAATACCTGACTGTACAACCATGACACTTGTCTTTCAATTGCCAAGTTGTTGCTGTTGTTTTTTTTTTATAACAATGGAATGCAATTTAAAAAAAAGAAAAGGTTTTCAATAAGGCCACCAATAAAGTAAAAGTAATTCATAACATAAGATTAAACCTAAAGATTTAAATCAATCCACACCGCGTCCGGCTAAGACTTAGCTGAAGTATTCACTGGGGAAAGTTAAAAAAACAAGGAGGCTGCATGGAATGGTATCCGGACTCTGGGTTGACACCCATTAGGTCTACACCCATTGGTCGACAGTGAATAGGTCGACACTAGAAATAGGTCGACATGAGTTTTTCATAATTTTTATTTTTTTAAGACTTTTTCATACTTTACGATCCACGTGGACTACGATTGGGAACGGTAACCTGTGCAGAGTAGTGGAGCGAGGCACCTTGCCCGAAGCATAGCGAGCCAATGCGTGGGGACACCGTGCGCTAATTGGGGTTTCCGGTCACTTTACGAAAAACCCGACAACAACAAAAAATGAAAAACTCATGTCGTCCTTTTTTCATGTTGCCCTAATGGCCGTGTCAACTTATTTCTACTGTCAACCTAGACACTGTCGACCAAGAGTCCCATACCCCATGAAATGATGGGACAGTTGAAGATGGGTCAATGAAATAACTGGTGGTGACTGAAAGGGCCGACACATAGGTGTGGCATGGACACTGAACGAGCAGGTAACAACCTGCCATGCATTGTGTGTGACAAAGCTGCGCAGACCCACCAAAGTACTACTGCGCTCACATGGCGCTAATAAATAATGCGGCAGGAAGGAGACACTATAATTCCCAGTGCAGCTATTCCGGACTGGGTATGTGTGCTGATACCAGTTCTGTGCTGCCTTGTGTAGCAGTGTGGTAGAGGTCTGATAACAATATATCTATTGTCATTGACTACCCCGAGCTGTGGATTGTACGCATGATGTATTATGTACGCTACCGGGCGTCTGCTTTGACACTAAGGCTAATTTGTAATTAACAATCTTATGTTCTAGGTACAGCAGGAAGACTCAATAAGGACAGTGGTTACCTTCTCTCCTCCACCGGTGCCTGCGTATAGATGCGGTGGTGATGGCTGTACGAGAGATACGAGGGACCGTCGGAGTCACTTCCACCTTCAGTACCTTCTGCCCTTGCTGCGACGTGTCAGGAGCATCAAACGGCAAAGAGTTTTTCATGGCGTTTGCAACCTGGGTGTAAAAACACACATCAGATTTCTCAGTGCCGATAGGTAACGTCATATATTGGGGTGCGGCTTCTAGCTAGGACAGGGACAGCTGCTTTCCGGGGGAATCCTGTGCGGCAGGGGGGCTTACCAGCAAGGGCTGAGAGTAGAGCTCCAGCTGCGCTCGGTAGATGATGTCACCCAGAACCTCTTGGCCCAGTTCCCACTCGCCATTGTATCTGTGCAAAGGACAGGTCCATGAAACAGCAGCACAGGGTTAACATTTGCAACAATAGGGTCACGGTTTCTCTGTATTAACCTCACTGAGACGTGAGGCGCATAATGCCCCATGCTTCAGTGATGTTACCAGTTTCTATGGAACGGATAGCTTGTATACACCTACAGTAATATTGATATGGTCCAAAAACTGGCTGCCTGTGTACTTGACGCTTTAATGACCCCAAAGCAGCCTTTATCCCCCATGTACATAACGGAGGTGTACTGGCTTCTATGGGAATACACACCTGTGGGGTGTAAAAGGAGACTTACATAGCATGATAAACACCAGTTAGCATTTGCACCATGAAACCAGGATCCAGCACCACCCGGCCACATAGCTCCTTCCAGCGCTTGTCATGTTGCCTGGGAAAGCCGCTGACACACAATCTAGGGGGAGAGAAAGCAAACTGCATATTAGGCTCTTCCTAGGAATGGATTTACATAGCACACCATCAGGTGCCTACCTGAAACTTTTGCACAGTACAGTAAGTGTCTACATAATGGTGTCTATATAATGACTGCCGACATTGTGAATGACGACAAAACATACGGAAACCCATTCTTGGTAACTCATGATGAAGCTTTGTCTGGCACCACAATGGATTGGGCTTGTGTATGCACGACAACTAAAGCTACTGTGGCACAACTGCACCTTTTCTAAGGTAAAATCTCAGTACGGCAATGGACAGGGCTGGATGTTATACAAGCACAGGAGAAGCTTTCGGCTTAGAAGCTGAATAATATATTTATGAATGTTAGGAGGGTCCATACTGAGGACAGAATTCTGTCTGCACACATATGGGGCACGCACTGGTACATGCTGTGAGAGGAAACGGATACTCCATATTCTGACCCTACACGCAGGGTCAGATCATATTGATCTTCCTTAAGACCTGATCATCTAATAGATCCAAATAAGATGTGGATCAGGACCACCAGATGTTTTGTGGAAAACATGCTGCAATTTGCAGACATTTACATCTAAAAGTACCTGAAATGGTTGTTATTAGAGATGAGCGGGTTCGGTTTTACTCTGATTTACTCGGTTATCAAAACGGCATCTTATTGGCTCACGGATGTCACGTGTTTTGGATAGCCAATAGAAAAAATCCGGATAAAACCGAACTGGCGTTAATTCTGGCGTTAAATCCGAACCTGCTCATCTCTATTTGTTATAACTGCAGAACCATACGGGCAATTTTAATGTTGGCCAGAGAATAGCTTGCACCACTTTTCACCCGTCTCCACTCATCTGGTGCTTCAGCTTTTGTCCTGCTCATTCAGTGCTCAAGCTATTGTCCTGCTCTTCAGTCACGGTGTCCTACCTCCCTCACCATCTCCGTCAACATTCTATCCATAAGCCATTCCTCGCTCCTACTCACCTAGAGACCATTCTGCATAGTGATTGGTAGGAAGAAGGGGGCATGTACACAATAGCAGAGTTGTAGCACAACATGAGAAAGCTCAGGACTTCAAACCTGTGGAAGAGACAAAAACTGGAATTCAAAACAATGCTGATGACTGATAACCGCACAACATTGGACAAGGAACAACACAAGACAAGGAAGAAACTGAGATGATAGCCGACATTTTCTATATTGCCAAAGCCCCGCTCACCTGTTCTGCGCTGTGAAGGTCTCTCTCTGTGGGTGGAGATCACTGTAGACCACTCTGATGAGGTCGTGCTGACTCAACGCTCCCTCAGTAAGAGCCATGGACCCTAAGCATGAGGGCTGCCGAAACAGGGAGATACAAAGTCACAACTTTACGGTCTTGTATGCTTATTGAGATGTAAAGTACTAAAGAGAAACATTCACGTGAAACAGGACGGTGGAGAACCCACCCATGTTCCTCTACTGAATGAAGAGCAGAACTAAATGTAGTATGTCTTGTCTATACATACAATGTCATTCTAAATGTGTTTGACTAGGGTAAGGAAACTTGTAGCCCAACTTCCTCTCCACGTTGCCCAATATGCCAGAAGTCTGCAATAAGTGGGCCACAGAACAAGCTGAAGCCAATCAGCCATTGCTGGTTACTCTTCACTACAGGCTAGACTGGGTATCGGAGCGGATAGACGGCCGTCACTGATGAACACCCTCCGCAAACACCGCCAGCACCAAGCTACAGCGGGGAGTCAGCTTACACAAGCGGTTTCTCCCTGTGACACTAAAGGTCTCAATATGTATTCACCTAAAGGTGCTGCAGAACAGATGAAAATTACAAAGAAAGAAAAAGTTTTCTTCCCTTGCGCCCAAAGGCCGCAGCTGGTCTTTAACCCTTAGGTGTACACCTACACCCACACAACACACTAGAAACCCAATGGGAAAAGAAACCACAGCGCTGCTTTTACATACAGTAAACGGTTGATAAATGGGGAGCTATATATCCAAATCTTCACAAGTGGCAGGAGTGAGAACTCAAAATACATCTCAAGCCAATTGCAATACTCTCCCAGTGTAGCGACACTATCTTTAATAAGCAGGACGCTTTCACATAAAGTGTCGCTTCATTGGGAGAATATTGCAATTGGCTTGAGATGTACTTTGAGTTCTCACTCCTGCCACTTGTGAAGATTTGGATATATAGCTCACCATTTATCAACAGTTTACTGTATGTAAAGGCAGCGCTGTGGTTTCTTTTCCCATTGGGTTTCTAGATGAAATGAGGGGTTGTGTAGCTCTAAATGGCTTTATTTACCATTTATATACTAGGCACGTGTCATTCTGCATTCTAATCACTTTACTGTTCTAAAATTAAGGGTCAGATTCAGTGGAGCTTACAATCTATATTCCCTATTGCATGAACACACTTACACAATAGGGTTATTTGTTTTCAGAAGCAACTTAACCTACCAGTATATTATTAAAGTGTGGGAGGACACTGGAGTACCCGGAGGAAACCCACTCAAGCAAGGGGAGACTATACAAACTCCACACAGTCAGAGCCATGGTGGGAATAGAACCCATGACCTCAGTGCTGTGAGGCAGTAATCCTGATATAGATTTTCCCCCTGGGAATGTCAGCTTCCACGAGCAGGGTCCTCCTTCCTTGGTTTTCTTCTACCTTTGCATCCACTAATCTCAGCCGACTGATCTAGGTTAGTAATATGCTCACATCTGTAATTATGTGTGAGTGTCATCCTGTATACCCAGTTTTGTGTCTTACTATCTACAGCGCTGCAGAAATATGTGCGCCTTATAAATAAAGGCTAACAATAGTACAACTATTTCTATTTGGCAGAATGGTCAGAAACACAACCGTTTGGGATACCGGTAACAAACAAGAACGGTTTTGGCTGCACAAACACTATCGTCAGACATAGAAGAGCCAGCATCGCGCTATCCCGGCTCGCTCACTCACCTCATGGTATATCGAAGGCTTGGACAGCGACGGTATAGTAAATGATAACACCTTATTGTTTCCATCTTTGTCAGCAATTTCCTGCAAACAAGAGAACACTATTATAAAGGTGCCGCTATTTGCTGTGCGTCAAGACTGAAATCTGCACCTTCTAAATGTTTCCAACGAGCTTTCCCGTTATTATCCCACTGTCTTTGAGAAAAGCTATAGAACAAGATGCATGCACTTTTTTTTTTTTTTTAGCCCTTCACCTGCAGTTGCCTGTGTAGATTTATCTTTGTATAGATATTTTAGGTTCGTACGCAAAAAAAAAAAAAAAGCAGCAAATGCTCTGTGACATGCAATAAAGTAACGCTGGGCTAATTGTTTTATTGGGTGTGATGGAGAAGATCACGACAGGGGTTTGGTAGGTATACTTACCTTCCCCACCAACCCACCATAACTCTAACCCAATCCCCCCACCTCCGCAGCCCTTCCCTAACTCTTCCCGGTGGAGCCTAAGCCTACCCCACCCCCCCCTCCGGTGACACCTAAACCTAACCCTCCCTCCCCCATTCCTGCGGCCTAACTCTAAGGGGGTATTCAATTCTTGTCGGAAACTGCAGTCTTGTCAGAAAGATGGAAGTTTACGACAGGTTTAGATCACAAGGGGTTCCGACCTATTCAATGTGGTCCCTTTTTTTCCCCCCGACAAGTCGGGAAATCCGACTTGTCGGCAACCTGTCTGAATGCTTAAGCCGCCGATCCACGGCCAAACCAGACAGGTTTTAGCCCCGTTTCTGACAATGTCAATCCGACTTTAAAAAAAGTCGGATTGTCATTGTCGGGAACGGCCCAAACCTGTCGGGTTTGGCGGTGCATTGAATACTCACATGTCGGATCCTTTCCGTCGGAAAGGATCCGACATGAATTGAATATACCGCTTTGAATCCATGGCAAACTTATGATCAGGATGCCGGTGGTTCGGATTCCAGCAGCGGTATTTCGAGTTATGTCGGAGTTCCGGCATCGATGTTCTTCTCGCATGCCAAGATTTCGACTGCCGGCATGCAGAACGTATTGCGTTTTATTATGATGTCCCTCTAATATGTTAGATAGTATCCTAAATGTGCCAACACACACCAAAGACATTAGCGGTTACCTTCCGACAGTAATTACCAGTGCGCCATATAATGACCCTATCCCAATGACTACTGCTGAGATATCCACATGTGCGGACAGAATTACAGCTTCTCAATATGCCGGAAATAGTTTACGGATTATGTGCTAGTAATCCCGCACGCTAAGATTCCTTCCCAACATTTCTATATGTTTAAAGCACTGTGTACATAATATAATCATAAACAGGTATTAAGGTGCTGGAGGGTGTTAAGGTAACACATGCTACTAGTCCTTAACTCAAACATTGTTGTGTAATTGTACGCTATAAAAGAAATGTATGCTCCAAGCAATGTATGGCGACAATCAATGTTGACACCACAATGTTGGCAGTTCTGATGCCGACACTGTTCAAACGTTAACATGGAACATGCTGATATTCTGTATGGACCAGAGGGTTAGGGATAGGCACTAGGGGAAGAATAAGGGCTAGGCTAAGGAAGCGGAGGGTTAGGCTACGGGAAGGGAAGGTTAGGGTTAGACTACGGGAAGGGAAGGTTATGGTTAGATAACTAGGGGGAGAATAAGATTAGGCTAAAGGAAGGGGAGGTTAGGGTTAGGAACTAGGGGGAGAATAAGAGGTTAGGCTACGGGAAGGTTAGGGTTAGGCTACGGGAAGGTGAGGGTTAGAAACTAGGGGGAGAATAAGAGTTAGGCTACGGGAAGGGAAGGTTAGGGTTAGAAACTAGGGGGAGAATAAGAGTTAGGCTACAGGAAGGGGAGGTTAGGGTTAGGCTACGGGAAGGGGAGGTTAGGGTTAGGAACTAGGAGGGGAATAAGGGTTAGGCTAAGGGAGGGTAGGGTTAGGCTACAGGGAGGGGAGGGTTGGGCTACAGGACGGCGAGGTTAAGAACTAGGGGGATAATAAGGGTTAGGCTAAGGGAGGGGAGGGTTAGGCTACGGGAAAACTAGTGTAAGGAACTAGGGAGAGGTTTCAATTTTGACACGTATATCAAACCCCTTTCAATGTGGATTAACAGACTCCTGCAGAGATTGTAAGATTTGTGGCAGATTTCCTGCTCATACAACACCACCATATCACTGGCTTTGCCAGAGTTCTGTCCAGAAGATCAGAACACCCAAAAACCACAAAACATTGGGATTTATTTTAAAAAATGGTTCTAGAATGCTGAATGGACGCCATGAACTCCTACACAGAACATATTTCCATCTTCTCTTGAAATACAAAGTGACCAAAAACCATCCTGCAAACCAACGTCCTTACCAGGTTGTAAATGCCCAAAAGAAGAGCTTCTATGCAGCCGTTGCTCTGCCGGTCTCGGCTGGCAGTGAGACGCAAGTAGATGGAAACCAGCTCCGGCAGGAACTGCATGGTGAATCTCTTTAGCCGCACTTCGGAGCTGCGGTACAGCTCAAACAGCTGGTGACAGATTGGTTCCAGGAGCTGCAAACAGAGGATGGTTCCAGGATTACTCGTCTGCGCGCCAAGACCCAATCTACATAACATAACAAGGTGCCCACACCCGATACCAGCTTTCATTGTGGATGAAACCACGTTAGGCGTGAAAATACAATTATCTCTATGTACACAATGCAAACTAATGCAGGAAGTTATACCATGGGATCGTCACGTGTGATTGCGTGTTTACCCACAATCTGAAAACAATAGGATCGCTGGGCGGCAGGGCAGGATTCCACGCAGTAAACCTTCTACTGTGCATGCTCAAAACCCCATATGTTACACTGGGTATGGGTCATTAGATTGACCACACTTAGGTCGAAAGTCATTAGGTCGACACAAGGTGTTTTTTTTTAACTTTTTTTAGTGTCGTTTTCTACGTAAAGCGGAAACCCCAATTAGTGCACCGTGTCCCCTCGCTTCGCTATGCTTCGGGCAAGGTGCTTCGTTGCGCTCGGCACAGGTTACCATTTCCAATCGTAGTCCACGTGGATCGTAAAGTATGAAAAAGTTCAAAAAATTAAAAAAATTAAATAAAAATGTGACAAACTCATGTCAACCTTTTTCCAAGTCGATCTAATGCATGTTGACCAACAGTGGTCGACCTAATGACTATATCCCGTTACACTTAGATCCAGCTGTCCGTGTACAAATCTGTCACTGATAAAGATTTTACCATAAGCGGTCTTCTGTGCGCTTATACAGGTATTAATGGTGTAAATATGAATAAAAACAAAAACATACAATATAAAATGTTTAGATAAACATTAGGGGGGATATTCAATCGTTTGAAAAGTCAGTTGGGTGTCTGTTTTTTCCTATCTAATAGACATGAAAAAATAAAACAGACGCCCAACCGACTATTCAAACATTTGAATCCCCCCCTAAGTGTACACACAGGTTCTGCAGATTGCAATTCATGCAGAAATATTATTTCATCTCATGGACCTGATGCAAGGGAACACTATGCCCGAAACTTGCATGAACCCTGTTCTGTGTATCCCCCCCCACTCCCCAACCAACAACCCCCAACATATAAACAAAAGCTGTTGCACATATATGTGCCCGTGAAGATTTGTGCGATTCTGACAATTAGGTAACATGGCGGAGCGCGGGCTGGTGCACTTGTGAAGAGAGGGTGGCCGGGTCACACTGGGAAAGTCAGATTATTTGGAGCTGGTCAGGAGTGGGAGCAAATAACCAATTGTGACTGCCTCTAGCAGTAGTTTTGCCGTCTGCAGATGCCGACTGATTGATGGCGAGACCTTCATTGCTAGGCTACACCATGCTACGGGGTGCGTTCACCCTCTTTTATATTTTGGGACATGAAGAATACGGCTCATATGCGAATACTTTCCCTTGCACAAACATGGTACACTGACCACACCGTTTTCCCATGGCGTTTGCTACTTCTGTAGAGCTAGAAGGAAATGCCTGTACACGGAATAGCAGCTTTTTACAGACGTATTTTACGCTGGTACTTCCGAGGTAAGATGCATCCAGCCTTACATGAGACCCCTGGGTATGTAACAGAGACCATGGAGAGAGTTTTGGAAAATTCTACTTTTGGGGTTTATACTCTTAGATAATAGGGGGGGGGGGGGCTGCGTCCACATTTGGAATGCAGATACTATGTTAATGAAGAGTGACTTCCTGTGAAGTATCACACTACCCCAATGTGTATCACCCCCTAGTGTAGCTGTCCTCACTTCCACCTCCTGACGCTCTACTCCATCCACTACCTTTATAGTAAACAGGGCATTCAGATGTGCTATACCAGCGGTGGCCAACCCGTGGCTCTTTCTTTACTCAAATGTGGCTCCCAACACTCAAAGTCATGTGACCACGACAGATACAGAAACCGCTGCACTCCAGCCAGACACGCAGCAACACTACAGGGACTGAAAACTGAGGGAGCCAAATACTATAGGTGAGACATCCACTGGCAAATAGAGGACACATAAGGGGCTGCTGCAATCACGGCTTGGCAACCTTTAGCCTGGGGGGCAGACTCAAGCAAGCGGACCCATTTTTTTTATAGGAAATCTGCAGTCAAGTGGCCCTGGAACACTTATATTGCACAGGCCCAGGGGTCAGGTGGCACCTTGCCCCCCATCCCCCTTCCCAGCCAGCCCCTGGGCACAAGTTGGGGGGACTGCAGTGACATATGAGGGTGGGTTGGGGTGAAACAAGTCGGGGCTGGCTGGAGTGACACAGGAGTGTTCTGGCAGGAGAGACACAATGGGGGAGCTGACTAGAGACATACTGTAGGAGGGTGCTGGCTGAAGTGACACAATGGGGGAGCTGACTAGTGACATACTGTAGGAGGGTGCTGGCTGGAGTGACATACTGTACATTGGAGCTGGTTGGAGTGACACATGGGGGAGCTGAAGTGTATTATGTGAATCTGGCTTTTTCAATATATTTTATATGGATTTGGCTTTTTCAATTATTTTATGTGAAAGTGACTATTTCAATGTATTTTATGTTGGATCTGGCTTTAAAATGTATCTTATGCTGGATCTGTCTTTTTCAATGTATTTTATACAAGGGGTGTGTCCTTGCTGGCATAAAGCCACACCCCATTTTTGCAATGTCGGCTCTTTGACGTACCTAACAAGATTTTTTTGTCTCTTTGTCTCTGCCTGGTTGGCCACCCCTGTGCTATACTATGGATCTATATATGTATTCCCACCAATATTAATAGGCATTATTCATTGCAGAAGAGGAAATGATCACGTTCTCATATAATGGATTGTGAGCAGGGCCTTCCTACCTCTATGTCTGTTATTACACAATTTTGTTTTATTATTGGTGTTTCCAATTGTAAAGCGCAACGGAATTTGCTGCGCTATATAAGAAAGTGTTAATAAATAATGAGCTGTCCATGCACACATTCACCAGCTACACTGATAAAATATCAATACTCAGTGTCTCTATTAATGACCCATAATTGCCTATAGGGCATGTACGCCCCGCGCTGCAATTACAACGGCTGGTGACTGCATCGGATTTGTCTGTTCCTATCAAACCCTCGCACGATCTCTCCATGGATGCGGGGACATCCTGAGGTTATATTACACAAGGAAAGTCATTACGTAGAGACGCTATGCTTTCACTAAACATATGCAAGGTAACTGTATGGGAGGTAACAAGGGATTACCGCTGCTTCAGTTCTAAAGGAGAAGAGAATAACCTTCAGGTTACAGAACAGTACCCAGTAAAACATCATATCAGACATGATTAGGGAGCGGTCCACTTTTGCACTCCTTTCAAAAACCCCTCTGTGCTGCAAGATGGGATGCCCCCTGCTGGGATCCACTGGTACCGGGCATTAGAGCAGGCGCCAGCTGCAACTTTCAGCCCTGGCACAATCAATTTCCATGACGGGTTATAAGGAGTTATTCCAATGTGTACATCTTCTATTAATGATGTCACTAGATTAGCGCAAGTTCAGGCACTAGGTATTCTCCACCTGCTGCAAACGATCCCTAGCAGCATTAATGCACATTGGAAGGGGACAGATAGCTGCCTTTCCCTGTGTTAGTGCCTTGGTGACACATGGCATCATTAGCTAGAACAGCTTAAACAGAAACAAAGGGTTCTGCTACTGAAAGAGACACAAATCAGACGGTTGCAGACACTGCACCCACTGGGGGATGGAGAGTTAGGGAAGGGGGCGGACACATGCACGGTTAGACTACCTGCCTAACAGGGGGTGCGGTATTGAAAGTCAACAGTAACTAGGTCGACAATGTCTAGGTCGACCACTATTGGTCGACAGTAACTAGGTCGACAGGGTGTCTAGGTCGACAGGGTCTTTAGGTCGACATGTTCTAGGTCGACAGGTCAAAAGGTCGACATGAGTTTTTAATGTTATTTTGGTGTCGTTTTCTTCGTAGAATGACCGGGAACCCCAAATAGTGCACCGCGTCCCCTCGCATGGCTCGCTTTGCTCGCCATGCTTCGGGCATGGTGCCTTTGCTCCGCTACCGCTTCGCTCGGCACAGATTACCGTTCCAATCGTAGTCCACGTGGATCGTTAAGTATGAAAAGGTTCAAAAAAAAGAAAAAAAATTGTGAAAAACTCATGTCGACCTTTTGACCTGTCGACCTAGAACATGTCGACCTAAAGACCCTGTCGACCTAGACACCCTGTCGACCTAGTTACTGTCGACCAATAGTGGTCGACCTAGACATTGTCGACTGTCGACTTTCTGTCCGGATCCCCCTAACAGGTGTTGGGATTCTGCACGTTGGGATACCACTGTTGACATTCAGACCGCAAGCATCCTAAGAGCTGGGATCACGATACCATCCCATAGAAATGCCTCCATAGCCCAGAAGAAAAAAAAAAAAAAAAAAAAAGAGACAGGCAGCTTCCAAATGTTCCCTATACCTCTTAGATTGCAAGCTCTTTGGGCAGGGACGATTAACATATCATGCCGTTGTATTTTATAGGTTTAAATGATAATCCAGCCAATGCAGTGCACCGATAACTATGGTTGATGGTTTTTTTTTTTTTTCATGAGAATGTTCTGTGTGTAAAAACAACTGTAAAAATAAAGTGCTGCAAAACATAAGAAACAAAATACACCGAAAACTAAAGCAAGACGCGTCACCTAGCAAACCGCAGCAGTCAGAGAGATTTACTGATCCGTATCATATACTATGCAGCTGCACCATTTCATAAAAGCGGTTGCTCTTACAGACATTATACAGTAGATCACCCCCGTAGACCAATCAGGAGAGTATAATAGAAAAAAATGTAAACAGTCACAGCAAGATCTAAAAAAATATATTAAAAAAAGTATTACACAGTATCCGATGTTTACCTCGTTATTTGGATCTTGAATGACTTTATAGAGAGCAGACACTAGAGTCTTCTTGCGATGAAGAGTTGCAGCATAAGCAGAGAGTTGCGTTTCAGGTAATACCTGTTTAAATAAATAACAGAGACAGACTTTTTTTTATTTTTTGTTGTTGAAAAGCTAAAATTATTTTGTAAAAAATGTCCACCATGGCAAAAGGGAAAAAATGTACAGTAAAAACAAACAAAAACACAAAACCAGACATTAAAGATCAGTCCTGAATTAATTAGGATATAAATTATATACCTGGTTGCATGTGTGCAACTAGGGGAAATTGCAAATGCTAAAAATTCTTGCAAGGAATTACAATACACAACAACCTAGCACTTATTCAACGTGCCAGAATAATACATCTACACAACCACAAGAGTGCCTGCGTCGGAAGGCGCAGTCGCCGAAGCGGTTCTACAAAGCTGTTTCCCCATTTAGTGATATCAGCAGTAACAATACTACTGGTCTGTTTCAGACTTGACACACGGCTCTGTGTGTTCTTTGCATTGTTAAGGAACCAATTAATCAATGAAATACTGCTCTGTAAGGAGCCCGGTATCCGGACTCCAGGTCGACAGCAAAAGGTCGACGCCAATTGGTCGACACACTTTAGTTCGACATGGACAAAAGGTCGACATGGGCAATAGGTCGACAGGAACAAGGTCGACATGGAAAAGGGTCGACATGAGTTTTTCACGTTTTTTCTTTTTCTTTTTTTTGAACATTTTCATATTTAACGATCCACGTGGACTACGATTGGAACGGTAATCTGTGCCGAGCGAAGCGGTAGCGGAGCGAAGTCACCATGCCCGAAGCATTGGGGTTCCCGGTCACTCTACGAAGAAAACGACACCAAAAAAACATTAAAAACTCATGTCCACCTTTTCCATGTCGACCTTGTTCCTGTCGACCTTTTGTCCATGTCGACCTAAGGTGTGTCGACCAATTGGCGTCGACCTAAGGTGTGTCGACCTTTTTGCTGTCGACCCTCAGTCCCAGACCCAAGGAGCCCACACATTAGGGGAGAATAAGTCCAGTTCTATATTCTGCCAACAGCTGGGTTGGGGGATTGGAGAAATCGGACATGTGGAATTTCCCTGACTCGCCGATTGCAACCAAAAAATGGTTGGGAACGGCAAGTTGGGGATTTTCCACATGTTGAAATTCCCTGACGGATTGCTAAGTATTGATGCCTGCCGAAGAGCAGATCAAATCGCCGATCGGATTGGTAGAACGGGGTAATCGGGCCATAGATGTATGGCCCTTGTTAATGGAGTGTAATGGGGCCAATACATCTACAATGGATTGTCCCAATTTTCTGTTCTGATGATGACTTGTCGGGGTACTGGAGAAATCCAAACTCGCCGATTCCAACCAAGAAATGGTGGGGTCGGCGAGTCTGGGACTTAAATTTTTTTTTTTTATAAAATATATTTTTATACAGATAAAATCAGTTTTCTACTTGTGTTCTATTGCCATGGAGAAAAAAGGGAGATGAATGATAATTCTATAGCTATGCACTATGCTGTTTTAAATAGTACTTTTTTTTTTATTCTAAAATACACAGTGTATATAAAAGGATACATTTGTTACGGCGATATACATTTTGCCTGTTAATCGGTCTGGGAAATAAAAACATTCATATAACAGCCTTTGGCCTTTCAATTGAACGGCTGATATATCTGCCAGTGTGTACCTAGCAATACTTTGCAGTTTTAAGCAAATGAAAAAATACTACTGATGACTTTATGTTGAAAGGTAGATGAAAAACCCCTACATATGTACTACTATTCAGTGTATATGGTAATAAGGAGAGTGTTTACAATGGGTATTTCATTGGTGACCCACAGTCTGAAAGGATTCAACATTTTGGTAGAAATTCATCGCAGATATCACCAATATATGTACCGGAACAGCAAGTCCTGTCCATTCCCCCCTTTATATTTTAGACCCGAATATACACTGCTCAAAAAAATAAAGGGAACACTAAAATAACACATCCTAGATCTGAGTGAATGAAATATTCTTATTAAATACTTTGTTCTTTACATAGTTGAATGTGCTGACAACAAAATCACACAAAAATTATCAATGGAAATCAAGTTTATTAACCCATGGAGGTCTGGATTTGGAGTCGCACTCAAAATTAAAGTGGAAAAACACACTACAGGCTGATCCAACTTTGATGTAAAACAAGTCAAAATGAGGCTCAGTAGTGTGTGTGGCCTCCACGTGCCTGTATGACCTCCCTACAACGCCTGGGCATGCTCCTGATGAGGTGGCGGATGGTCTCCTGAGGGATCTCCTCCCAGACCTGGACTAAAGCATGGGTTAATAAATTTGATTTCCATTGATAATTTTTGTGTGACTTTGTGGTCAGCACATTCAGCTATGTAAAGAACAAAGTATTTAATAAGAATATTTCATTCACTCAGATCTAGGATGTGTTATTTTAGTGTTCCCTTTATTTTTTTGAGCAGTGTATATATGAATACACTATTCTGTGATCTTACTTCCTCCATAGCTGTACGTTAGATAATTCTCTAGTTTATAATTCCAGAATCTTAGCAACAAAACAAAACAAAGGCCACTATATGACCATCGATTGTCTCGTTCTTCCTGCAGAAACACTACTGCAATACTCTGTGTTGATGAGCAGAATGGCAACAAATACCTTTGCCTAGTGTATGGGACGGTCACCATCAGATTTCATCAGTCGGTATTTTATTACTGTACTTCGTTACGTCAACATACGATACAAAGTTAGTAACACCTTTAATTGATTACTGAAGAATGACGCATACATTACATGTTACTGTATCAGTCACAGGAATATCTGATTACCGCCTGTTACTGCAGTAAATACTAAACAGAACCTGGACGCTGGAAGTTATTCTATTCAGATTACAGGTGTGACCTCCTGAAGGTTTCAACTTTAAACAATACAAGAAGAAGTTGCACAAAGAACACGTTTCAGAGAGAAATCTTATGATTATTATTACTGATTAATGAAGCGCAGAAGATGTTCTACAGATGGTTACAGGCATACACAGAACATGGGAGACAAGGAAGCTGTAACATGTGCTTCTCACATCTACAGGGATATTCAACTACCCGCAGCAACTGTGGGTGCAAAATTATCGCTGGGGTGGGGGCTATCTAATTAGCCCTGATAAGCCGGCGCGTGCTGAGGCTTATCAGGGATTTTGTTTCACCTACCTCCTCGATAACAGCCACGTTTTCATCCAAGAACAGACAGGTTTCACTGAACCTGTGTGTTTTCGTGTGAAAATGCACTTTTTAACGGACGAGCTAATCGAATAGCCTGACTGCAAAACCCGAAGAAACATCAGGGGTTTTTACACCCGATGTCTCTTTAGGGCTAATTGACTATCCATACTAGTCTTCATACATGAAGAAAATACATACATACTATACCCAGAGAACATTAAGGACGGATTTAATAAGACGTGGTAACGCAGCTCCCTACTGCGGATATAGCCAACCTGTGGCTAACCCTTTACAGTTCTCCCTGTGCCCTTACATACAATAAAACACTCCCTACAGCCATAGACCGTACACCTCCAGCCGTCACATATGGGGGGTACACTTATACCCCTTTCATACCTAAAACTGCGGGTCTTACCCGGGAATACGGTCCCGGGATCATACAGGGGCATTCCCGGGTAAGACCCCTTGCATACTGCAGTCAGCAGCCCGGCATATTGCCGGGTTGCTGACGTCAGCGATGACGCTACATAGAGAGTGAACGGGAGCCGGGGCACACTGACCCGGCTTCCGTTCACACTGACCAGGTTCCCGGGAAGATCCCGGGACCAACCCTGGAAGATAGCAGGGTTGAAATGCCGGGGGCAGGAATCCCGGGATTTTGACCCTGTATCCTTTCACAATGAGAAATTTCCCGGGTTGATGCGCATTCATTAACCCAGGAAATTTTGGCTGGTGTGAAAGGGGTATAAAAACTAAGCAAGCCACCACTTCTCGGCGTGTTTAAGCAGGAAAATAAGAATTTACTCACCGGTAATTCTATTTCTCGTAGTCCGTAGTGGATGCTGGGAACTCCGTAAGGACCATGGGGAATAGCGGGCTCCGAAGGAGGCTGGGCACTCTAGAAAGATCTTAGACTACCTGGTGTGCACTGGCTCCTCCCACTATGACCCTCCTCCAAGCCTCAGTTAGGTACTGTGCCCGGACGAGCGTACACAATAAGGAAGGATTTTGAATCCCGGTTAAGACTCATACCAGCCACACCAATCACACCGTACAACTCGTGATATGAAACACAGTTAACAGTATGAAACAATAGAGCCTCTCAACAGATGGCTCAACAATAACCCGATTTAGTTAACAATAACTATGTACAAGTATTGCAGATAAACCGCACTTGGGATGGGCGCCCAGCATCCACTACGGACTACGAGAAATAGAATTACCGGTGAGTAAATTCTTATTTTCTCTAACGTCCTAGTGGATGCTGGGAACTCCGTAAGGACCATGGGGATTATACCAAAGCTCCCAAACGGGCGGGAGAGTGCGGATGACTCTGCAGCACTGAATGAGAGAACTCCAGGTCCTCCTCAGCCAGGGTATCAAATTTGTAGAATTTTGCAAACGTGTTTGCCCCTGACCAAGTAGCTGCTCGGCAAAGTTGTAAAGCCGAGACCTCTCGGGCAGCCGCCCAAGATGAGCCCACCTTCCTTGTGGAATGGGCATTGACAGATTTTGGCTGTGGCAGGCCTGCCACAGTATGTGCAAGCTGAATTGTACTACAAATCCAACGAGCAATAGTCTGCTTAGAAGCAGGAGCACCCAGCTTGTTAGGTGCATATAGGATAAACAGCGAGTCAGATTTTCTGACTCTAGCCGTTCTGGAAACATATATTTTCAGTGCCCTGACAACGTCTAGCAACTTGGAGTCCTCCAAGTCCCTAGTAGCCTAGGCACCACAATAGGCTGGTTCAGGTGAAACGCTGACACCACCTTTGGGAGAAACTGGGGACGAGTCCTCAATTCTGCCCTATCCATATGGAAAATCAAATAAGGGCTTTTACAAGACAAAGCCGCCAACTTTGATACTCGCCTGGCAGAAGCCAAGGCCAATACATAACCACCTTCCACGTGAGATATTTCAGATCCACGGTTTTTAGTGGTTCAAACCAATGTGATTTTAAGAAACTCAACACCACGTTGAGATCCCAAGGTGCCACAGGAGGCACAAACGGGGGCTGACTCTGCAGCACTCCTTTTATAAATGTCTGAACTTCAGGTACTGAAGCTAGTTCTTTTTGAAAGAAAATCGACAGAGCCGAGATCTGTACCTTAATGGAACCCAATTTAAGGCCCATAGTCACTCCTGCTTGCAGGACATGCAGAAATCGACCTAGTTGAAATTCCTCTGTTGGGGCCCTTTCGGCCTCACACCATGCAACATATTTTCGCCATATGCGGTGATAATGAGTTGCTGTAACCTCTTTCCTGGCTTTAGTAAGCGTAGGAATGACTTCCTCCGGAATGCCCTTTTCCTTCAGGATCCGGCGTTCAACCGCCATGCCGACAAACGCAGCCGCGGTAAGTCTTGGAACAGACAGGGCCCCTGCTGCCGCAGGTCCTGTCTGAGTGGCAGAGGCCATGGGTCCTCTGATATAAATTCTTGAAGTTCTGGGTACCAAGCTCTTCTTGGCCATCCACGAGTATCGTTCTTACTCCTCGCCTTCTTATTATTCTCAGTACCTTTGGTATGAGAGGCAGAGGGGAGAACACATAAACCGACTGGTACACCCACGGTGTTACCAGAGCGTCCATAGCTATCGCCTGAGGGTCCCTTGACCCGGTGCAATATCTTTTATAGCTTTTTGTTGAGGCGGGACGCCATCATGTCCACCTGTGGCCT
Organism: Pseudophryne corroboree; assembly: GCF_028390025.1. Classification (NCBI taxonomy): domain Eukaryota; kingdom Metazoa; phylum Chordata; class Amphibia; order Anura; family Myobatrachidae; genus Pseudophryne; species Pseudophryne corroboree. The sequence goes on from NC_086450.1 coordinate 30,429,609, forward strand.
TTCCCAATGGTGTACAATCCTATTGGAAGACTTCTGGAGGAAGTCCCCATTCTCCCGGGTGGAGGTCGTGTCTGTTGAGAAGATCTGCTTCCCAGTTGTCCACTCCGGGAATGAACACTGCTGACAGTGCTAACACATGATTTTCCGCCTATCGGAGAATCCTTGTGGCTTCTGCCATCGCCATCCTGCTTCTTGTGCCGCCCTGTTGGTTTACATGGGCGACTGCCGTGATGTTGTCTGATTGGATCAGTACCGGCTGGTTTTGAAGCAGAGGCCTTGCCGGCCTCAGGGCATTGTAAATGGCCCTCAGGTCCAGAATATTTATGTGTAGGGAAATAACCTGACTTGACCAAAGTCCCTGGAAATTTCTTCCCTGTGTGACTGCCTCCCAGCCTCAAAGGCTGGAATCCATGGTCACTAGGACCTAGTCCTGTATGCCGAACCTGCGGCCCTCTTGAAGATGGGCACTCTGCAGCCACCACAGTAGAGATACCCTGGTCCTTGGAGACAGGGTTATCAGCCTATGCATCGGAAGATGCGATCCGGACCACTTGTCCAACAGGTCCCTCTGAAAAGTTCTTGTATGGAACCTGCCTAATGGGATTGCTTCGTAGGAAGCTACCATTTTTCCCAGGACTCGCGTGCAATGATGCACCGCTACCTATTTTGGCTTCAGGAGGTCTCTGACTAGAGATGACAACTCCTTGGCTTTCTCCTCCGGGAGAAACACTATTTCTGGTTTATGTCCAGAACCATCCCCAGGAACAGTAGACGTGTCATAGGAACCAGCTGTGACTTTGGACTGTTTAGAATCCAACCATGCTGTTGTAGCACTTTCCAAAATAGTGCTACCCCGACTACCAACTGCTCCTTGGACCTCGCCCTTATAACGAGATTGTCCAAGTACGGGATAATTACAACTCCCTTTTTTTGAAGGAGTATCAACATTTCGGCCATTACCTTGATAAAACACCCTCGGTGCCATGTACAGTCCAAACGGCAGTGTCTGGACTTGGTAATGGTAATCCTGTACCACAAATCTGAGGTACTCCTGGCGAGGATGGTAAATGGGGACATGCAGGTAAGCATCCTTGATGTCCCAGGATACCATGTAATCCCCCTCGTCCAGGCTTGGAATAACCGCCCTGAGCGATTCCATCTTGAACTTGAATTTTTGTGTTCAAGGATTTTAAATATAAAATGGGTCACACCGAACCATGCGGTTTCGGTACCCCAACCCGTGTGGAATAGTAACCCCGTCCTTGTTGAAGTAGGGGCACCTTGAGTATTACCTGCTGGGAATACCGCTTATTAATTGCCTCTAGCACAGCCTCCCTGCCTGAGGGAGTTGTCAGCAAGGCATATTTTAGGAAACGGCTGGCGGGAGACATCTCGAATTCCAGCTTGTACCCCTGAAATACTACTTGAAAGAAACAGGGATCCACCTGTGAGCGAGCCCACTAATTGCTGAAATTTTTGAGACGGCCCCCCACCGTACCTGGCTACACCTGTGGAGCACCCGCGTCATGGTGTGGCCTCACAGGAGGCGGGGGAAGAATCTTGATTCTGGGAACAGGCTGACTGGTGCAGCTTTTTTCCCTCTACCCTTGTCTCTGTACAGAAAGGAAGCGCCATTTGACCCGCTTGCTTTTCTGAAGCCGAAAGGACTGTACCTTTGTCTGTGAGGAAACCTGAGGTAAAATTATTTCTTCCCAGCAGTTGCTGTGGATACGAGGTCCCAGAGACCATCCCCAAATAATTCCTCACCCTTATAAGGCTCTCTATGCGCTTTTTAAGTCAGCATCACCTGTCCAGTGACAGGTCTCTAATACCCTCCTGACAGAATGGACATTACATTTATTTTGGATGCCAGTCGGCAAAATATCCCTCTGTGCATCCCCCATATATAAGACGACGTCTTTAATATGTTTTTATGTTTGCCAACTAGTATCCCTGTTTGACAGGGTCACCGACCACGCTGCAGCAGCACTATCTGCAGGTCTCAGTATAGTACCTGAGTGTGTAAATACAGACTTCAGGATAGCCTCCTGTTTTTTATCAACAGGTACCTATTAAAGTGGCCGTATCCTAAGACGGCAGTGCCACCTTTTTTGACAAACGTGTGAGCGCCTTATCCACCCTAGGGGATATCTCCCAGCGTAACTTATCCACCTGGCGGGAAAGGGTACGCCATCAGTAACTTTTTATAAATTACCAGTTTCTTAACGGGGGAACCCACGCTTTCACACACTTCATTTATTCATCTGATGGGGGAACAAAACACTGCCTGTTTTTTCTCCCCAAACCTAAAACCCATTTTTAGAGGTGCTTGGGTTAAAGTCAGAAATGTATAACACATTTTTTATTGCCGGGATCACGTCACGGATGTTCCTAGTGGATTGTGTATATGTCTCCACCTTGTCGACACTGGAGTCAGACTCCGTGTCGACATCTGTGTCTGCCATCTGAGAGAGCGGGCGTTTTTGAGCCCCTGATGGCCTTTGAGACGCCTGGGCAGGCGCGGGCTGCGAAGCCGGCTGTCCCACAGCTGTTACGTCATCCACCCTTTTATGTAAGGAGTTGACACTGTCGGTTAATACCTTTCACCTATCCATCCACTCTGGTGTCGGCCCCACAGGGGGCGACATCACATATATCGGCCTCTGTTCTGTCACCATATAAGCCTCCTCATTCAACATGTCGACACAGCCGTACCGACACACCGCAGACACACAGGGAATGCTCTAAACGAGGACAGGACCCACAAAAGCCCTTTGGGGGGACAGAGTAAGAGTATGCCAGCACACACCAGAGCGCTATATATATATATACAGGGACTAACTGAGTTATGTCCCTAATAGCTTTTATATAATATACTGTATACAGTGCCAATTTTAATGCCCCCCCTCTCTTTTCCCTCTTACTGCACTGTAGAATTGCAGGGAAGAGCCAGGGAGCTTCCCTCCAGCCGAGCTGTGAGGGAAAAATGGCGCCAGTGTGCTGAGGAGATAGGCTCCGCCCCTTTTTCGCGGCCTATTCTCCCGTTTTTTATGGAATTCTGGCAGGGGTATTTACCTCATATATAGCCCCTGGGGCCATATATTGAGGTATTTTAGCCAGCCAAGGTGTTTTTATTGCTGCCTCAGGGCGCCCCCCCCAGCGCCCTGCACCCTCAGTGACCGGAGTGTGAAGTGTGTGAGAGGAGCAATGGCGCACAGCTGCAGTGCTGTGCGCTACCTTGGTGAAGACAGAGTCTTCATGCCGCCGATTTTCCGGACCATCTTCTTGCTTCTGGCTCTGTAAGGGGGACGGCGGCGCGGCTCCGGGACCGAACATCAAGGCTGGGCCTGCGGTCGATCCCTCTGGAGCTAATGGTGTCCAGTAGCCTAAGAAGCCCAATCCGGCTGCAAGCAGGCGAGTTCGCTTCTTCTCCCCTTAGTCCCTCGCTGCAGTGAGCCTGTTGCCAGCAGGTCTCACTGAAAATAACAAATTCTAAGACTATAACTTTCTAAGAGCTCAGGAGAGCCCCTAGTGTGCATCCAACCTCGGCCGGGCACGAAATCTAACTGAGGCTTGGAGGAGGGTCATAGTGGGAGGAGCCAGTGCACACCAGGTAGTCTAAGATCTTTCTAGAGTGCCCAGCCTCCTTCGGAGCCCGCTATTCCCCATGGTCCTTACGGAGTTCCCAGCATCCACTAGGACGTTAGAGAAATGGAAAATAGGATTTTAATACCTACCGGTAAATCCTTTTCTCCTAGTCCGTAGAGGATGCTGGGGACTCCAAAAGGACCATTAAAAAGACTTTGACTGGGTGTGAACTGGCTCCTCCCTCTATGCCCCTCCCCCAGACCTCAGTTATAGGAACTGTGCCCAGGAGAGACGGACATTCCGAGGAAAGGATTTTTGTTAACTAAGGGCGCTAAACATACCAGCCCACACCACAAACACACAGTACAACTGGAGTAGCAGCAAACCAGATTACAGTATGAACTAACAACAGCAACAAGCTGAACATAACCGATACACAAACCATGTGTAACCACAAGTAACCAGTATCAATACAACTGCAAGGAACAGTCCGCATCCTCTACGGACTAGGAGAAAAGGATTTACCGGTAGGTATTAAATTCCTATTTTCTCATACGTCCTAGAGGATACTGGGGACTCCAAAAGGACCATGGGGTCTATACCACAGCTCCAGACCGGGCGGGAGAGTGCGGACGACTCTGCAGCACCGATTGAGCAAACATAAGGTCCTCATCAATACAAAGAAATATAACCAGGCGCTAATAAATCATCACCATGTCCTGGTGATCGAATACTAATGTTAAAAATTAAATGCAAAAACAACTATAGATTAATATATACTTAAGCTGCAGGAGAGAGCTTGACTTGGGGTAGAACAAGTCAAAAAGAACCGGCACCTGGAAATCCCCAGTACCAATAACCAAAGAACACTGAACAAATCCCCTCTTGCGCTATAAATGATATGGTATGGCTCAAAGTTCAATAAAAACAGACTTGTAATTCCATAAATTCTATATATTTTAATACATAAAAAAGATATATATATATATATATATATATATATTTTACAGATGAACTAATCAACCGGTCAATAAAATCACTAACAATATATATTCATATATAATACTATAGACTACCTGAGGAGGTGGATCTAAGTAAACTCTGTGCACAGAGAAGTATAATTTTTAAAAATTAAAACTCAGTCCATATATTGGATTAAAAAAAAAAAATCAAATACCAGCTGTGATTTGAGCCCATGTAACAAATAGTATCTTTGCAAGTTACTTTGTAATGGAATTCCTCAATGTGTTGCCACTCAGCAAAGAAAGATGATATTGTGCAGAATAACCGCTCCACATTGGAGCCTTACGTGTAGTTTGCACCTGTTGTTACAGCACGGGAGAATCCAAATGGCAGACGAGGCGGTCTCGGGCTGCGGGAACGGCACCTGCGCTGGCGCCTGCTGCACTGATTGTTACCCGACTTCCAAGCTCTATGAGTCCACACCTCCAAGTGCCGTCTGCAGACACCACAGTCGCGGCTTCTCTCCTCCCAATCTCCGCCTGTCCAGGGACAGCAACGCCGGATGGTAGAGTAGTTAAGGGTACAAAGAAAGCTGGTACAGGGGTCCAATATTCTGCTTCTGACGCGTTTCGCTCCTCTTACGGGGGCTTTATCTAAGAATGATTTTATTGACCAGTCGATTAGTTCATCTGTAAAATATATATATATATTGTCGAAGTCAGAAAAATGTCTCTATGCACGTTGCCATATTTGCACCGCACACTGGTCCGTGCTGCGCATGCGTGCGCTCTCCCGTGGAGGCGCATACCCGCAATAGCGTGCACTCGCAGGCGCGGTATGCGTATTTACGGTAGAGTTTATATAGTCGTAGCGTGCGACTCATTCGTTACATATTTTCACAATTAATGTAGTTTATAGATCATGGTCCCTTTGATTCTGAAAGTTTGGTTAAAATACAATGTCCCAGAGCTGAGGAATCCCTCTTTATATCGTACGAAGGGTCTAACAGGAATCATACAGCAGTGTTTGGTACCCATCGGAAGAGTATTTAATTAGTAATATTCCGGTGTTGGTTTGGAGCGTATTAATCGCTCGTGCGAATAGTTATGGACATAAGAAGTTTATGTCCATTTCTATTATTTACACATACTCAGGTATGCGGCGGGAAACCCAGTTTCCCACCCACCTGAGCTGTTGGAAATCGTCACAGCCCACCTGTATGAATCACCCTATGACCTTTTGTTATGATGCAGGGCCGAATTCCTTCGGCCAATGGACAATGGGATTGTAGGACCAGGAGATTGCATTGTGTGTGGGGCATAAATAGGCAGGCCGACCACATCCAGCTCTCACTCTCTCATCAACGGTTATCTGCTGATAGCCGGGAGCTGGATATCGAGGCGCAGGCGATCATACCCTTTGTGCGTAAGTTTCTCTCCGTAATCATTGTCTTTCTGTGAGCCAATTTCTCTCTCTCTCTCTCTATCTCTCTCTCTCCTCTTTTCTCTTATATCTCTCATAGTATTATAGCATTGTATTGTATTGCATTTAGGTCAGAGTAGTATTGTCTTTTTGTATTTATTGTTTAATTCTGTGGTTAGGAAGTCTCTGTTATATTGTAGTGTATCATTTGTACTGTTATCCCCTTTTACAAGTATATTAGATATAATACAGTTAATAGGCTTTGGAACCTAAACCAGCATCTGTGTATTTCCTATAGTGTTAAGTGTTCACTTGAGCGTCGGTGACGCTCAAGCAGCTTTGTAGTTAGTCAGGTTACACAAGGTTGCACTTACACCCTGTACTCACATTAAGGTATTCTTTGTATTTCTTTGGTATAAGGTTTAAACATTAAGGTATAGCGTTGTGAGCGTCTGCGCCGCTGGTGACCTCCTCGTGGTCTCGAGCGTAAGCTACGCCATAGCGAATCATTACTCTAGTCATAGCCAATAACGTGTCCTGTGATCCCTGGGCCGTGAGCGAACGTGACGCTTGAGCGTCTCGCCTACGGCTGAGCGATCGTTACGCAACTAGCGTACCATTACGGTACTTCTTAAGTAAACAGCGTACAGTGTTCTTAGCTTCATAAAGGGTTGTTTATACGACAAAGGAATTTAGCATTGTCAATTGGGGACTCGTCCTATCCTTCTCATATCTGCACTAGGTAGATCAGCAGACATTATCCCTCCAGCAAAGGGTGGGAGGTTGTCTCACAGTGCTGACGGGATAAGCGTCTGCTTCGCTTAGATAAAGAGTGCTGAAGGAATCCGGGAACCGGAAGTAAGAACAAAACGCTTGTGTCTTTTAAAACTGTTTATTTTTCTCTTGTCTTGCGTACGCACGCATATATCTGCATTTCTGTTTCATTTTCGTATATCACTATTCCTGTTTGCCAATTTTATAGTTGATAGAAAGTGCTAAAAAGAGATTTGCTGTTATTTCATAGTAGAGGTGATAGTTAAAGTATAGAACAAACACACGGTTTGTCTGAGATACAAGGCAGTCAGTGTGGATTGCGGTAGATGATCAGGGATCATTTACATTGATAAAAATAGAAATTGTGTTACGGTGGATCTTTATATTGCGTACACGTGTCGCTAACAAAGACTAGCGTACGCAATCCAAAGGCAGACGCACGCAGCGTTCATTACGCAACGTAGCGTCCGGTTACGCCCACGTAGCTCAAGCTGTGATAAAGTGAAGTAACGCAAAGGCGATAATTAACGCACAGCGGTAGATAACGCGACGCGGTAAATAACGCAAATCTATTTTTGGAAAAATCTGAAATTTAGTTTAACAGATCCTGCTCCTAATTGGTAACACTTTTGGCCTAAAGACAATTTCTGCGCAGAAATAGATATAGAAACAAAAGTGTACATGTGTTGAGTGAGTGTGTTTTGTATACAAAAGTTTATATAACTTTAAGGTGGAACCAAAAGGAAAGCCGGGTACTCGTCAAGGGACATACGTGTAAGTGACATATACGGTGGCTAGGGAGGCATCCCTGGTTAAATAATATTTGAGCATTAGAGTATAGCGGACCATAAGGTAACAAGACCAGGAGGTCATAAGGTAACAAGACCAGGAGGTCGTAAGGTAAAAGGTCCGCTATAAAAGTCCAGTGGCACAACGCCTGGGGTGTTGGTGCAGAACCCATATAGGCCATACAAGCTCTTGCTGAAGGAATCGCGGCCGGAAACATCGATTCCATTGATCTTTCAGTACATGACAAGTAGTGCTCGTGTACTGAACGATTGGACCGCACGTAATTGTGTGCAGTAGTTAGTAATCTGACCTAATACCATTAGAGTAAAGTGGTCACAAACGCTATTTGTACATTCTGACGTGATTTGTGTAATTTTTTATTTTTGGAAGGGAAGTTCGCTGGTCACTCAGGAACTATCCAACAACCGATACTTGCTGGGGAACGCGCCCCAGTAAATAAAGGTTCACAGGGGCCCTAGGTTGGGTACAGCAGCTCTGGTTACAGTGATTGCAGTACTGGCCAACGTGGGCGAGAAGTAAGTGGGGTACTTGATAAACCACCACCGCCGGCCTGCCCAAGGACATCTTGGTTTGTTTGTAAGGGTTCGCTGAAAACCTTGAGATAAAGATCCAAGGAGGAATAAGCAACGCCTGCAGATTATGGGGGCCATTTGTTCAGGTAGGGGGCGATCAACCTCGGTTCGGGTTGATTCAGAGAACCGACCAGTTGGGTCGGCACGATATGTAATGTGTGAAAAATACGGTAGTCACACAGAGGTTTTATGTGATGAATGGGAGAGAATGACTGTACAAGACAGGGACAAATTCCCAAGAATAGGTAGCTTCAGTCCAGTAGTGTTACAAAATTTAAGGAGGAGGATAAGTCTCATTGAACCAACGAAGAGACAAAATAAACATTATGAATATTTACAGTTATGGCAACAGGAAAGTGAATTACAAAAAGAGTCTATTGACTTTTCTGACTCTTATCTTGAGAGGAGAGACAGTGGCATCAGGAGAGGGGTTGATTGCGGAGAGAAAGACACAAGGGTGAACAATAAAAACGCTCTTAGCAACTGTAATATAGATTATAAGAATAAGTGTAATAAATGTAACAATGATTATTGTAATACTGTTGAATGTACAACTATTAACCTGTGCAAGCTGCACCCCATGTCAAACCTCCCTCAGGAATACAAACAAGAAAGTGAGCCCAGAACGATGTCGGCACCTCTTCCAGAAGCCATCCTACAAGACATCCAGGTGGACACGACCAAATTGGTAAAGGCAATAATCAAACCCCCTAACGGAGGGTCAGGTGAGGTCGTGTCCACAGGTACGTACAATGTTTTATGTCACGCACAAACAAATGTACCCCATATTATAAGACCAAAACAAGGTGATGTAATTGAGTTTAGTCCTGTCAGGGTGATCACAGTCCCCAATGGGAAGACTGACGATCAGGGAACCATTCCCGTCAAGGACAGTGCAATGCGCCATCCCTGGTCCCGGACAGAATTGAGATCAATCATGTCTGATTACCCAGATCCTAGGAAAGATCTAACTGTATGATCAAAGATTCACAGAAGGTATATCAACTCCCTAGACAACGACATAATCATGGTATCCAAGGAATCAGGTAGGTACAGGGAAAGCGGTTGATGGTGATGAGCATCCAAGCGTTTGAGGAGGCATCAAATCAACCAAAACCCCAGGCCATTGGCACATGGAGGAACTTAAGGATTTGTGATCTGTGCAAAAGAGAAGGGCATTGTGCTAGCAACTGTAATAACCCACATAAAGTTAGACCCCCTAGACCAAGAAATGAGCAAAATTACAATACACACCATTATAATCAAGGATCACATAGGCAGGAAAGGTGATTATTAGGAATGGAGGCAAGCCTGAAGTAACGGTTAATGAAGTGGGAGGTCATTCACTAAAGACACAGGAATGACCAGGTGAAAAGTTGTAAATGTATTTGTGAAAAATGTTTTTCTCTCCCTCTCTCTATCCCCATCTCTGACTAGTAGTGGTAAGAATTCACACATTGCATACCCACTTGGTCCTTGCAGAAGTCTACCAAACCCCAGCATGACCTCCGCCACAATGTATTTCTGGCCAGATACAGACAGTGGAGTAATGCAGGTGCTGGTGGGGAGGGACTGCTCAAGGAGACCAGTAGACACATAGATATGACAGCCTAATAAGTCTGACAATGTTTTTCTAATGCTAACAATGTTTTCTTACAATGTTTAAAAATGCTTTGTTTCTCTTTTCTTATTGATGGTTATTGTCGAGTTATGTAATGTATATATGCACATGAATTGTTCTCTATCTCTTTTGTTTTTTTTATTTTCTCTCTCTTCTCACTCATGTTTCCATGGTTTAAAGATGCTATGTCACCCCTCAGTTGGACCAATGGTAATGCCAGATTTTTGCTCCTTACAGAAAGATCGTCGGTTAGGAAGGAATATTGCATCACCAGAATGATCGTTTTTGAAGACTGAGAGACAACACCTTTGAGAGGACAGCAGAACAAGAAGAACAACAAGACGAGAGAACTTATTATCGTAACGAGTTCTCTCCCCCTCAAACTGATTTTCTTATACCCCATTTACAAATTTCTTCTTTTCTCCTCCTGTAAGATGGACTTGCCCCAAGAGACTGTGATATGGATTTTTCCCGTTAACCATGATGTTGACCAGAGCAGTCTGTTTCGGTGAGAGTACCAGTGAGATCCAGAAAGGTCCTGATGACTGAGACGGAGGTGTAAATTTCCAATAGCAACCCAATCACCAAGCAAAGGCGAGTACCGGGCACGATCTAACAACCATGTTATTTGTAAACAACTGTGAAGGAATGTTAGTTCAAAAAGAAAGTTGTATCTGTAGGCTCTGTAACAAAGAAATGCCAATCCAGTTTTAATATCCATATGGACCGGCATCCATTGAATGACTATCACTCTCTAGTGGGTAACGTGTTAAACCAAACAGATTGTTGGGTATGCTCTCAAGTACCTCAGGGTCACAGCAAATCAGGGCTAGTACCATTTCCTTTAACGTTAGGGGAGGTACTTGAGCTAAGTGGTGGGAGACCGGTGGACCGGAGGTTTAATATCTCCAGCCCTCCTAGTTTGAAGCTCCACCAATACCATGTGGATAGGTCCCTCATATGTTTTAACATCTCCAATCCCAGAAAACCGGGAAATTGGGAAGTGTCATGGAGCAACCTTACCATGACCTTTTCACACAGAGCAGATAGAATGCCTACAGATACAGAGCTGGTACGCCACATAGCCAGTAGAGGAAAATCTTTCCGGTATCGATATACCTTAGGAAGTAGGATTACTAGAGTTGGAGAGGTATCACCAGGATACTGTGCACATATCGTACAAACCGATACGTGCATTAGGCAGATGGAAGAATTAGGGTCAGGAGATTTCACCTGGAAGGTTTGTAACATGGTCATGTCCTTCTCCGTCCCATATGTTCTCCCCGATGATGCATATTTCATATGCGGGAGAAAGGCGTACAAGTGGCTTGCCCCAAACTCTGAAGGATTGTGTTATATTGGAAAAGTATTGCCTGAAGTGATGACTGTTACACATGACAAAATGAAGGACATACACCGTGGTGCCCAAGCTCCTTATACTCACACTCATTACGAGCACCGAGTTAAAAGACAACTGTCAGAAAGGTTAGAGCATCCGGCCTCCGATCTTATCCATGAATCCACCGGGATTCAGGTTCTGGTAGCGTTAGATTTCACTCGTACCGCTCGAGGAGTGATGAATTATAGATACATTTCCGCACTCGCCAATTTGTTAGATAATATCACTGAAATGTATGATGACACGTTTAGATACACTGGAAGAGAACTTCAAGCTTATAAAACAGAACTAGTTCAGCATAGGATGGTTCTTAATTATCTTACAGCAGTAACAGGCGGATATTGTGTTACATTAGCAACACAGTACGGCATAAAGTGTTGCACGTATATCACAAATAGCACCGAGGATCCGGTAGAGGTCATAGACCAAAAGATGGACGATATTCTCCAACTAAAGTGGGAATTTCGTCGAAAACACAATCTCACCCTTGCTGCTGTAGGTAATGAGCTGACTGGTTGGGTGTCATGGTTGAACCCGCGAAATTGGTTCTCCGGTTTAGGAGACTGGGCTCAAGGAGTCATAATGGATGTTGGAAAGTTTCTACTATGCATCTTGGGTGTCGTTATATCGATTGGATTGATATTTAGATGCGGGCAGGCTTTAATGAGGTGCAAACAAAGTACAAAAGTGATGAGCTTGAGGAGTGAGGAAACCGTAATTAACCTGGATTTGATTTATGACCCAATGATAGAAACCAGGATGTGATGAAAATGCGATTATACGGCCCGTTTCTTTCACCTGTTTTTCTGCTTTTTCTCCAAGATACAAAGACCCCCTTGGACGAGGAAGCTGACGAGACGAGATGTATACAGACAACGGATTGACCAAAGAAGAAGATTTGACAACTTTAAATATGGACACTTGATGAACTTTGCCATGGATCCCCAGTTTCCCTAGTACTTTTAAACTCACGCTAGCCCAACATTTTTTGTAAATCTGATGGCACTGACAAAGCTTGTTGCTCATGCCTAAGGAGCAAAACAGCGCAAAGAAGACGACTCTCAACAGATACCGAACACAACTTCAACAACAGATGTACATTTCCCTGACATAGAATATCATTGCATTTTTCGTAAGTGTTCTTTATCTTCATCTCTACAACCCTCAGGTAACGACACACATAGACGATAGGGAATACAGGCACAGATATCAGCAACCACATACCTCCCCCATTCATGTATCATCAACTAAAATGTGCTCCCCATTTTGTTCAAAATCCGAAAAGAGCTCGGTAAAGTTTGACAGCCCATCCACAGACCTGTACCACAGGATAAGAAGGAATTCAAATGTATACTTCGCAATACCTCGAAGCTTGATTTACCACACGTACGGCACGATGATACATGACCCTCCAAACATGGACTCATACACACATGCTTCTACTCTCTCACTAGGTCATACCCTTTTCACACCTACTCCTCTCTTCTTCCTTACCCCACCATGGAAATCAATTAACCCCTGACTTACATTTTTCTCCTTAAACGTTTTGTGGCAGTTATTATTGACTGCCAAAGGGTGGACTGTCGAAGTCAGAAAAATGTCTCTATGCACGTTGCCATATTTGCACCGCACACTGGTCCGTGCTGCGCATGCGTGCGCTCTCCCGTGGAGGCGCATACCCGCAATAGCGTGCACTCGCAGGCGCGGTATGCGTATTTACGGTAGAGTTTATATAGTCGTAGCGTGCGACTCATTCGTTACATATTTTCACAATTAATGTAGTTTATAGATCATGGTCCCTTTGATAGATTCTGAAAGTTTGGTTAAAATACAATGTCCCAGAGCTGAGGAATCCCTCTTTATATCGTACGAAGGGTCTAACAGGAATCATACAGCAGTGTTTGGTACCCATCGGAAGAGTATTTAATTAGTAATATTCCGGTGTTGGTTTGGAGCGTATTAATCGCTCGTGCGAATAGTTATGGACATAAGAAGTTTATGTCCATTTCTATTATTTACACATACTCAGGTATGCGGCGGGAAACCCAGTTTCCCACCCACCTGAGCTGTTGGAAATCGTCACAGCCCACCTGTATGAATCACCCTATGACCTTTTGTTATGATGCAGGGCCGAATTCCTTCGGCCAATGGACAATGGGATTGTAGGACCAGGAGATTGCATTGTGTGTGGGGCATAAATAGGCAGGCCGACCACATCCAGCTCTCACTCTCTCATCAACGGTTATCTGCTGATAGCCGGGAGCTGGATATCGAGGCGCAGGCGATCATACCCTTTGTGCGTAAGTTTCTCTCCGTAATCATTGTCTTTCTGTGAGCCAATTTCTCTCTCTCTCTCTCTATCTCTCTCTCTCCTCTTTTCTCTTATATCTCTCATAGTATTATAGCATTGTATTGTATTGCATTTAGGTCAGAGTAGTATTGTCTTTTTGTATTTATTGTTTAATTCTGTGGTTAGGAAGTCTCTGTTATATTGTAGTGTATCATTTGTACTGTTATCCCCTTTTACAAGTATATTAGATATAATACAGTTAATAGGCTTTGGAACCTAAACCAGCATCTGTGTATTTCCTATAGTGTTAAGTGTTCACTTGAGCGTCGGTGACGCTCAAGCAGCTTTGTAGTTAGTCAGGTTACACAAGGTTGCACTTACACCCTGTACTCACATTAAGGTATTCTTTGTATTTCTTTGGTATAAGGTTTAAACATTAAGGTATAGCGTTGTGAGCGTCTGCGCCGCTGGTGACCTCCTCGTGGTCTCGAGCGTAAGCTACGCCATAGCGAATCATTACTCTAGTCATAGCCAATAACGTGTCCTGTGATCCCTGGGCCGTGAGCGAACGTGACGCTTGAGCGTCTCGCCTACGGCTGAGCGATCGTTACGCAACTAGCGTACCATTACGGTACTTCTTAAGTAAACAGCGTACAGTGTTCTTAGCTTCATAAAGGGTTGTTTATACGACAAAGGAATTTAGCATTGTCAATATATATATATATATCTCTTTTTTATGTATTAAAATATATAGAATTTATGGAATTACAAGTCTGTTTTTATTGAACTTTGAGCCATACCATATCATGTATAGCACAAGAGGGGATTTGTTCAGTGTTATGAGGTCCTCAGCCAGTGTATCAAACTTGTAGAACTTAGCAAAAGTGTTTGAACCTGACCACGTAGCTGCTCCGCAAAGTTGAAGTGTCGAAACCCCTCGGGCAGCCGCCCAAGATGAGCCCACCTTCCTGGTAGAGTAGGCCTTTACTGACTTCGGCAACGGTAGCCCAGCCGAAGAATGAGCTTGCTGAATCGTATTACAAATCCAGCGTGCAATAGTTTGCTTAGAAGCAGGATTTCCAATCTTGTTGGAAGCATACAGGACAAACAGAGTCTCTGTCTTTCTAGTAAGAGCCATTCTAGCGACATACATTTTCAAAGCTCTTACAACGTCAAGAGATTTTGGGACTGCCACAGCATCCGTAGCAACAGGTACCACAATAGGTTTATGTGAAACGAAGAAACCACCTTCGGCAGAAATTGTTGACAAGTCCTCAATTCCGCTCTATCCGAATGAAAGATCAAATATGGGCTCTTGTGAGACAAGGCCGCCAACTGGGACACTCGTCTGGCAGATGCCAGAGCCAAAAGCATGACCACTTTCCAAGTGAGAAACTTTAACTCAACCTTACGCAAAGGCTCAAACCAGTGAGACATAAGAAACCGCAACACCACTGCAAGATCCCACGGTGTCATAGGTGGCACAAATGGAGGATGGGTATGCAGCACTCCCTTGACTAAAGTCTGAACCTCAGGAAGGACGGACAATTCCTTTTGAAAGAAAATAGATAAAGCCGAAATCTGCACTTTGATGGAACCCAATTTCAGGCCCGCATTTACGCCTGCCTGCAAACAATGGAGGAACCGACCCAAGTGAAACTTCTCCGCAGGAGCTGCTTTGGTTTCACACCACGATAGAAATTTTCTCCAAATACGGTGATAATGTTTCGCCGTGACCTCCTTCCTAGCCTTAAGGAGAGTGGGGATGACTTCCCTGGGAATACCCTTCCGAGCTAAAATCTGGCGTTCAACTACCACGCCGTCAAACAAAGCCGCAGTAAGTCCGGAAATAGGCAGGGCCCCTGCAGTAACAGGTCCTCTCTTACAGGAAGCGGCCAGGGATCTTCCACTAGTAATTCCTGAAGATCCGGATACCAGGCCCTCCGCGGCCAATCTGGAACGACGAGTACTGCCTGAATCCTTGTTCGTCTTATGATCCTCAGCACCTTTGGAATGAGAGGAAGCGGAGGGAACACATACACCGACTGAAACACCCACGGAGTTAACTAGGGCGTCTACTGCACAGGCTTGGTGGTCCCTTGATCTGGAACAATACCTCGGAAGCTTCTTGTTGAGGCGAGACGTCATCATGTCTATCTGAGGAATTCCCCAACGCCTTGTCACTTCTGCAAATACCTCTTAATGAAGAGCCCACTCTCCCGGATGGAGATCGTGTCTGCTGAGGAAGTCTGCTTCCCAGTTGTCCACGCCCGGGTGGAAAACTGCTGACAGAGCGCTCACATGCTGTTCCGCCCAGCGGAGAATTCTTGTGGCTTCCGCCATTGCCGCCCTGCTCCTTGTTCCGCCTTGGGGGTTTACGTACACCACCGCTGTGATGTTGTCCGGCCGGATCAGGACAGGGAGACCCTGAAGAAGGTTCTTCGCTTGCAGGAGGCCGTTGTAAATGGCTCTTAACTCAAGAACATTTATGTGGAGAGAAGATTCCTGGCTTGACCACTTTCCCTGGAAACTTCTTCCCTGCGCGACTGCGCCCCAGCCTCGGAGACTTGCATCTGTGGTCAGCAGGACCCAGTCCTGGATTCCGAAACGGCGTCCCTCTAGAAGGTGAGAGCTTTGCAGCCACCACAGGAGAGAGATCCTGGCCCTGGAAGATAGACTTATTTTCCGGTGCATGTGCAGGTGAGACCCGGACCATTTGTCCAGCAGGTCCCACTGAAACACCCTGGCATGAAACCTGCCAAACGGAATGGCCTCGTAAGCCGCCACCATCTTCCCTAGCACTCGAGTGCATTGATGAATCGACACTCGTCGATCTCAACAGCTCCTTGACCATGGTCTGTATTTCCTCCGGAAGAAACACTCTCTGAAGCTTCGTGTCTAGGATCATGCCCAGGAAGGGCAGCCGAGTCGTCGGAATTAACTGAGACTTTGGCAAATTTAAAATCCAACCGTGATGTTGCAGAACTATCAGGGAGAGTTCCACATTCTTTAACAATTGTTCCTTTGACCTCACCTTTATCAGGAGATCGTCCAAGTACGGGATAATTGTGACCCCTCGCTTGCGAAGGAGCACCATCATTTCTGCCATAACCTTGGTGAAAACCCTCGGGGCCGTGGAAAGCCCAAATGGCAACGTCTGAAATTAGTAATGACAATCCTGCACCGCAAATCTCAGGAAGCGTTGATGCGGAGGATAAATCGGGACGTGTAAGTAGGCATCCTTTATGTCGACTGACGCCATAAAATCCCCCCCCTACAGCAGGTCTGAGCAATGCACCAGTATTCACGAAGATGGCCTTCAAAGACGTCTCCAGCTTACGAACCGCCGGATCCCTGAGAGCAGCCATGTCAGGGGACGGAAGCGCCACCTTCTTGGACAAACGGGAGAGAGCCTTGTCGACATTCGGAGACGACTCCCATTTCTCCCTGTCATCAGAGAGGAAAGGATACGCCATAAAAATTCTCTTGGGAATCTGCCACCTCTTGTCTGGCGACTCCCAAGCTTTTTCACAAAGAGCGTTCATTTCATGAGAGGGGGGAAACTTCACCTCAGGTTTTTTCCCTTTAAATAGGCAAATCCTTGTCTCCTGAACAGTAGGTTTGTCAGAGATACGCAAAACATCTTTAATAGCCACAATCGTGTACTGAATACTCTTAACTACCCTTGGGTGTAAAGTAGCCTCATTAAAATCGACATCGGAATCAGAGTCCGTGTCGGCATCCGTATCTACCATCTGGGTAAATGAGCGTTTTTGTGACCCTGAGGGGGTCTGCACCTGAGTCAAAGCATCCTCCATGGATTTTCTCCACGTCAGTGTCTGAGAATCAGATTTATCAAGCCTCTTAGACAACAAAGCCACATTAGTATTAAGTGTACTCAAAATAGCAACCCAATCAGCAGTCGGCTGTGCTGACAGAGCCATGTTCAGCTCCTTTTCTGCGCCCCCAGTAACTTTCTCCGGAGAGGAACACTCAGCCTCAGACATGCCGACATGAAGTACCGACACCCAACACACACACTGGCCAAATAAAGGGGACAGCCTACAGGGAAGCCCGGAGAGAGAAACACAGAGGGAGTATGCCAGCTCACACCCAGGCGCCCATATACTACACCACTATAATATATGTCAGTAGTGCTGTTAATAACAATAAAAGCACTAAAAATATTTGTGCCCCCTCCCCCGTTTTTGCTCCCTGTTACTTGCGAGGAGCCTGGAGGTCCGCGCCAGCGTTCTCTGCAGCAGCTGTGGAGAGAAGACAATGGCGCTGGTGAGCTGTGCGGCTAAGCCCCGCCCCTTCCCGGCGTGCTTCAGTCCCGCTCAAATTCTTTACACTGGCGGGGGTCTGATATACGGTGCCCGGGCACCGAATATGGGTTTCACCAGTTGTAAAAACCTCAGTAACTGCTGCCCAGGGCGCGTCCCCCCCCCCCTGCACCCTGTGAGTGCCGTTGGTGGATGTGTGTGGGAGCATGGAGCGCAGTCACTGAAGTCTTCGGATCTTCTAATACTCACCCGGCTTCTATCTTCTGGCTTCTGTGAGGGGGGTGACGGCGCGGCTCCGGGAACAAGCAGCTAGGCGAACCAAGTGATCGAACCCTCTGGAGCTAATGGTGTCCAGTAGCCTAAGAAGCAGAGCCATTAACTAAGAAGAAGTAGGTCTGACTTCTCTCCCCTCAGTCCCACGATGCAGGGAGCCTGTAGCCAGCAGGTCTCCCTGAAAATAAAAAACCTACCATAAGTCTTTTCCAGAGAAACTCAGGAGAGCTCTCCTAGTGTGTGTCCAGTCACTCCTGGGCACAAAGTCTAACTGAGGTCTGGGGGAGGGGCATAGAGGGAGGAGCCAGTTCACACCCAGTCAAAGTCTTTTTAGTGTGCCCAAGCTCATGCGGATCCCGTCTATACCCCATGGTCCTTTTGGAGTCCCCAGCATCCTCTAGGACGCAAGAGAAAACGGCAATACTAAACAAAAATAAAACAAGCCGCTGCTTAGTAAATATACCCCATGGTGTCTGACGATCCAAACCTCAACTGTAGCGCCAACTCCAGAAGGGTTCTATCTCTGCTCAGTGCCACAGGAGGATCTCTTGTTCCACCAGTGGACATCCTCCGCTGCAAATTCATCTTATCTTAGAGCACTGCCTTTCACATGCCAAACCAACATACTTCACTTCTCTAATATCCACCATGTCATCTAATGCCCGATGCCTCTTTGCCACCTTCATCTTGCTTGTCTGCTCCACCTGCACCTTCTCCACTTCCTTCCTCTTAGTCCATGATTTTGCTGCTTACTTCAAAGACAAAATGGACACTAGTTGACAAAACAGGCCTCATCGGTCATGCCAACTCCCACACAGCCTGCCCACCCGCCCACCCACTCCTACAATCTCCAATCCACCTTAGGTTTCTTCCCTGCAGTAACCAAGGACTAAGGGGTTGCTGTGTGGTAGGGATCCAAGCTTTCAGAAGCATCTCTATCTATCTGCACATTTAAAGAGGCAATAATTTAAATGGCAAAACCTGCACTGCTTTGATATTTTAAATTTTTCTGCTTTAAATCTGCAGTCAAGCTCACCGGAACTGCGCTGCTTGTGAAAACCCAGACCCCATTACATAACCCCCTAAGAGTGTATAGACATCTTATCTTACAGGCTGACCTCCTAGAGCCTAATTCCCCAAAACTCACTGCCCCCCTCCCCACCTTCTGCTTGCCCACTACTTATGCACTCCTCTTTATTACTTTCGTCCAGGGCACACTTCCATCCTCCACTAAACACACGCTCATCTTGACAATCCTAAATAAATTATCTCTCGATCCAGCCTCTCTCTCCCCAAGCGCTGCACTATTTATCTCTTCCCCTTTGCCACCACTTGAGCGATAGGTGTACAACAACCTACCTCGCTGCTCTGTGATCAGTCCCTACAGGACTCTCTGCAATCAGGCTTTTGTTCCCAACGTTCCATTGAAACTGCACTCTCAGAAGTAATCAATGATCTACTTACAGCAAAGTCCATGGGTTACTTCTACTGACCTTCCTGGATCCAGGAGGACCTACTGATCCTCCTGGACCTCACTGCTACTTTCAGAACAGTTTATAACCCTCCTCTCCCGCAGACCCTTCACACCATGATAGTTATTTTAAGGTTACCTTCCTACCTCTCAAATCGCTGCTATAGCATCTACCTCCGGCAACTCCTACACTCCCGCGAATTGTTGGGGTTCCACAAGGCTCTGTTGTCAGCCTTCAGCGTGTCTCACAGAACAACGCCTCCTGGGGAACGGAATCACCTCCCGTGCCAACAACAAAAGCTACCTCTCCCCTTGAGTACTATATCATGTGACCAAGTGTCTCTCTTCTGTCAACATTCTCAGAATGTCGACAGGTGAAATGTCATCATTATCAATGTCAACTGTAAGGTAAGGCTTCGGTGGAGGGGGAGATAAGGGTTAGGCTCTAGAAGAAGGAACCCGGAAGACGCAGCTGGAACGGGCAAAGGTGCCGCTGGGCCACCAGGGATGATATGTCGGCATTCTTACATGTCTACACATATCAGCATGTCCAACGTCTACATTATGACCATGTCACCATGAAGAATGACGACATACGGCACCGTACACATTCTATAGGGTGTGAGTTTGTGAGAAGCACCCTCTTACCTATCTGTCTGTCTGTCTGTGGGGCTATTATGTAGCGTAGGTCCACCTGAGCAGAGCCACCTTGATGTAGCTGGTGGCTTACAATTTATCTACAATTAAGCTGGGTACACACTTAATGATGTGTGTACCCCTGCCCCAGGACTTCACACACTGAACGATATATCGGGCAAAATATCGCTCATGGTCACATTCACCTGTAACCCCCTTCGACAGCCGGGCCACTGGGCAAAAGACCCGTGGGAGAGAGCAGTAGTGGGTACACGCCAGACAATGTGCCAGACACGCCAGTCCGATCCGCCTTACAATAAAATTAAAACATTTCCAGGTACGACAGAACAAAAAGATGACGAACACAACAAAATATTCTGCAATCACCTTGTATTCCGAGAGCCATTCTTCCACTACCCCACGTTCAGATCCCAGCATCTTCTTGCCACGTCCACTGTTCTGTCACTGCGAAAGGACAAAATATTTGGTTACTTCCCAGTAACACCTGGGGCCCACAGGAAATAGCAACTTCGGCTGTAATTCTCTCTAATGCAAGTCACCGGCTGAAATATTTAACAACATAAAAGTGCGGTACTTTTACCAACCACAGAGCCATCTGTTTTCTTCCTGGCAGAAACTAAAGTGACCTTACAGGGATGGGTGCTGGCGGGCTGCCATGCTTTATGTACTGTGACATGATGGCCCTGGGGAAAGTATTGTTATCATCTGGCAATCATCAAGTATTTTCACTAAATTATTTAAAAAGTTCAAAGCTGGATGCAGGTAAAATCCAAGGTAACGACAGTGTCACGAGTTACTTCTAAGCTCACTAAAGGTGTAAAAATAGCAGATAAAAATGAAAACCAAGAAATAGCGGTTATGCAGAAAGTGCAGACTCACCCTATAGGTGGCACAATGGTTAGCTTGCTGCCTCGCAGTACTGAGGTCTTGGGTTTGATTCCCATAAAGGCCCTATCTGTGTGGAGTTTGTACGTTCCCCACTTGTTAGCATGGATTTCCTACGGTTTCCTTCCATACTCCAAAACATACAATACAGGTACGGTAATTGGTTTTGGATTAAAAAAAAATAGGATTTTAATACCTACCGGTAAATCCTTTTCTCTTAGTCCGTAGAGGATGCTGGGGATGCTTCAAGAACCATGGGGTATAGACGGGATCCGCAGGAGACATGGGCACTTTAAGACTTTAAATGGGTGTGAACTGGCTCCTCCCTCTATGCCCCTCCTCCAGACTCCAGTTATAGGAACTGTACCCAGGGAGACGGACATTTCGAGGAAAAGGATTTATTTAATTTTTAAACTAAGGTGAGATACATACCAGCTCACACCTCAAACACGCCGTACAACATGGCATTCAACAACAACGCATGCAACGGCATGACTAACATCAGCCACAGACTGACTGAACTCAACACAACATGTGTGTAACCATAACCAATAACTGCAGATACAGCCCGCACTGGGACGGGCGCCCAGCATCCTCTACGGACTAAGAGAAAAGGATTTACCGCTAGGTATTAAAATCCTATTTTCTCATACGTCCTAGAGGATGCTGGGGATGCTTCAAGAACCATGGGGTTTATACCAAAGCTCTAGAACGGGCGGGAGAGTGCGGATGACTCTGCAGCACCGATTGACCAAACAAGAGGTCCTCCTCAGCCAGGGTATCAAACTTGTAAAACTTCGCAAAGGTGTTTGATCCCGACCAAGTAGCAGCTCGGCAAAGTTGTAATGCCGAGACCCCCCGGGCAGCCGCCCAGGATGAGCACACCTTTCAGGTAGAATGGGCCTTCACCGATTTCGGTAACGGCAATTCCGTTGTAGAATGAGCCTGCTGAATCGTATTACAGATCCAGCGTGCAATAGTCTGCTTTGAAGGAGGAGCCCCAATCTTGTTGGGAGCCCACAGGACAAACAGAGCCTCTGTTTTCCTAATCTGAGCCGTTCTGGTGACATAGATCTTCAAAGCTCTGACCACATCGAGAGACTTTGACTCCGCCAAGGCGTCAGTAGCCACTGGCACCACAATAGGCTGGTTTACGTGAAACGATGAAACCACTTTTGGCAGAAATTGCTGACAAGTTCTCAACTCCGCTCTATCAGCATGGAAGATTAAATAGGGGCTTTTGCGAGACAAAGCCGCCAATTCAGACACCCGCCTTGCGGATGCCAAGGCCAACAGCATGACTACTTTGCAAGTAAGGAATTTCAATTCAACCTTACGTAAAAGTTCAAACCAATGAGATTGCAGGAATTGCAACACCACATTAAGATCCTATGGTGCCACTGTGGGCACAAAGGGAGGCTGGATGTGCAGCACGCCTTTCCCGAAGGTCTGAACTTCTGGAAGGGAGGCCAATCCTTTCTGAAAGAAAATTGATAAGGCCGAAATTTGTACTTTAATGGAGCCTAATTTTAGGCCCACATCCACACCTGCTTGCAAAAAATGGAGCAAACGCCCCAGCTGAAATTCTTCTGTAGGAGCCTTCTTGGATTCACACCAAGACACATATTTTCTCCAAATACGGTGGTAATGCTTCGCCGTTACTGCTTTTCTAGCCTAAAGTAGTGTGGGAATGACTTCACTGGGAATACCCTTTCTGGCTAGGATTTGGCGTTCAACCGCCATGCCGTCAAACGCAGCCGCGGTAAGTCTTGATACACGCACGGTCCTTGCTGTAATAGGTCCTCTCGTAGAGGAAGAGGCCAGGGATCTTCTATGAGAAATTCTTGAAGATCCGGATACCAGGCCCTCCTTGGCCATTCCGGAACAATGAGTATCGCCTGAACCCTTTTTTTTCTTATGATCTCTATCACCTTTGGAAGTGGAAGTGGAGGGAACACATAGACCGACTGAAACACCCACGGTGTCACCAGGGTGTGCACCGCTATTGCTTGAGGGTCCCTCGACCTGGAACAATATCTCTGAAGTTTCTTGTTGAGGCGAGACGCCATCATGTCTATTTGAGGAATTCCCCAACGACTTGTCACTTCTGCAAAGACCTCTTGATGAAGACCCCACTCTCCTGGATGGAGATCGTGTCTGCTGAGGAAGTCTGCTTCCCAGTTGTCCACTCCTGGAATGAAGACTGCTGACAGAGCGCTTGCATGTTTCTCCGCCCAGCGAAGAACTTTTGTGGCCTCCGCCATCTCTGCTCTGCTCTTTGTTCCGCCCTGGCGGTTTATGTACACCACTGCTGTTCTGTTGTCTGACTGAATCAAGACGGGCAGACTGCGAAGAAGATGTTCCGCTTGCAGAAGGCGGTTGTAAATGGCCCTTAATTCCAGAATGTTTATGTGCAGACAAGATTCCTGGCTTGACCATTTTCCCTGGAAATTTTCCCCCTGTGTAACTGCTCCCCAGCCTCGGAGACTTGCATCTGTGGTCACCAGCATCCAATCCTGGATCCCGAACCTGCGTCCCTCTAGAAGGTGAGAACTGTGTAGCCACCACAGGAGAGAGATTCTGGTCCTGGAAACAGACCGGTATCAAACCTTCCTTTCCTAGGAAAGGTTATTGAGAAAGTCGTTGCAAATCAACTGGAAACCCGCCTGACAACCCATGATATTTATGATCCATTTCAATCAGGATTCAGGAGAAGACATAGCACTGAAACAGCCCTGGTGTGTGTGTTAAATGATCTCCTGATGGCAAAAGACAGAGGTGACTGTTCAATATTAATCCTTCTGGATCTCTCGGCAGCATTTGATACCGTGGACCATGGGCTTCTGATTGAGCGACTGATACATTTCTGTGGTCTGGATGGCACAGTCCTAAGCTGGTTCAAATCATTTCTCACAGGCAGGTCACAGAGAGTATCATCTGGATTATACTCATCACCACCAGTGCCATTGCCATGTGGTGTCCCACAAGGTTCTATACTATCCCCCATGCTTTTTGCAGTATACATGCTCCCATTGGGCGAAATAATCAGGCGCCATGGCCTGGTCTACCACTGCTATGCAGATGATACACAACTGTACTTGTCCTTTGCTCCGGGCAATGATAACCCAATAGCAACCCTAAATGGCTGTCTAGCTGAACTACTGGAGTGGATGAGCGCCAGTTGGCTGCGACTGAACCCGGATAAAACAGAGGTCCTTATGATACGACAGCAGCATCAAAGGACAAGACTGCAGCATAGCCAACCAACTGGACTTACACTCGGGGATTCAGAATTACAGACCAGTGATCGTGTGCGGAATCTTGGCGTTGTCCTGGATGGTGGCTTGACACTTAAACATCAGATATCAGCCACAATCAAATCCTCATTCTTTCACCTGAGGAACATAGCCAGAATCAAGCACTTAATTCCCTCAGATGATATGCCAAAAGTCATACATGCATTTGTATCATCTCGTTTAGACTACTGTAATGCCCTCTACCTTGGTCTACCAGCAAAAGAGTTGCAGCGCTTACAGCTGGTGCAAAACACAGCTGCCAGGCTATTAACCAACCAGCCCCGTTCTAGCCACATAACACCCATCCTCTACTCCCTTCACTGGCTGCCTGTACGATGGCGAATCATCTTTAATTGGCTTACTGAGTTTCAAAGCATTACATGACCAAGGCCCAAGGTACCTGAAACAGCTTCTGACCCCATACTGCCCCACTCGATTACTGCGATCTGTAGATGAAGGACTTTTAGCAGTACCTAGAATCTACCGTAACTCATCTGGGGGTCGAGCTTTTAGTCATGCGGCTCCGACTCTATGGAACTCACTTCCCCGCACAGTGCGAGAGGCCCCAACTATAGAATCCTTCAAAAGTAGACTCAAGACTTTTCTGTTTACTCAAGCATTTCCATAATGTCCCTTTTAGTATCTTCATGCTTCTGTATTTTATGAAAATGTACTTCATTATTTTCTGTACTATATTATGCTATGTATCTGTTAAGCGCCTTGGGTCCTATTGGAGAAAGAGCGCTATATAAATAAAATTATTATTATTATTATTATTATTAAGATAGGATTATTTTCCGGTGCATGTGCAGGTGAGACCCGGACCACTTGTCCAACAGGTCCCACTGAAATACCCTGGCATGGAACCTGCCAAACTGAATGGCCTCGTAGGACGCCACCACCTTCCCCAGCAACCGAGTGCATTGAAGAATCGACACTCTTGCCGGTTTCAGAATCTGTTTGACCATGTTCTGTATTTCCAGAGCCTTTTCCACCGGAAGAAATACTCTCTGTAATTCTGTATCCAGAATCATACCCAAGAATGACAGCCGTGTTGTCGGAACAAACTGTGATTTTGGCAAGTTTAGGAGCCAACCATGTTGTTGCAGAATTGTCAGGGAGAGCGTAACGTTTTTCAGTAATTGGATCGTCCAAGTATGGGATAATTGTGATTCCCTGCTTGCGCAGGAGAACCATCATTTCCGCCATAACCTTGGTGAAAATTCTCGGAGCCGTGGACAGACCAAACGGCAACATCTGAAATTGGTAATGAAAATCCTGAACAGCAAACCTCAGATAAGCCTGATGTGGAGGATATATGGGGACGTGTAAGTAGGCATCCTTTATGTCGACCGACACCATAAAATCCCACTCCTCCAGACTGGAGATCACTGCTCGGAGAGATTCCATCTTGAATTTGAATTTTTTTAGATAGAAATTGAGGGATTTTAGGTGCAGAATCGGTCTGACTGAGCCATCCGGCTTCGGGACCACAAACAGGATCGAATAAAAACCTTCCCCCTGTTGTGACGGGGGTACCGTGACAATGACTTGATTTTGACACAGCTTTAGTATTGCAGCGCATACTACCTCCATTTTGGGAATTGAAGCTGTCAAGGCTGATTTGAAAAATCGGTGAGGGGGCACGTTTTAAAACTCCAATTTGTACCCTTGGGCTACGATTTCTAATACCCAAGGATCCAGGGCCGAGCGAACCCAGACCTGACTGAAGAGTTGAAGATGTGCCCCCACCGATGCGGACTCCCGCAGAGGAGCTCCAGCGTCATGCGGTGGATTTGGTAGAAACTGGGGAGGACTTCTGCTCTTGGGAACTTGCCACAGCCTGTGACCTTTTTCCCCTTCCTCATCCTCTCGTAGCAAGGAAGGAAGACCCTCGTCCTTTTTTGTATTTATTGGGCCGAAAGGACTGCAACTGATAGTGGGGCATTTTCTTTTGCTGTGCAGGAACATAAGGCAGTAACGATGACTTACCCGCGGTAGCCGTAGATACCAGGTCAGTGAGGCCGTCACCAAACAAGACACTGCCGTTAAACGGCAGAGACTCCATAGTCTTCTTAGAGTCAGCATCAGCATTCCATTGATGAATCCACATTGATGACTAACATGGCATTGGCCCTTGATCCTAAAAGGCCAATATCCCTCGCAGCTTCCTTTAGATAGGCTGCAGCGTCCCTGATATGACCCAGTGTCAAAAGCATATCAGATGACAAGTTATCTGCCCACTTTTCAATGGCGCTACTCACCCATGTCGATGCCACGGCAGGCCTGAGTAGCGTACCTGTAGTGACATAAATTGATTTTACAGTATTTTCCTGCTTACGAGCCGCAGGATCCTTTAGGGCTGTCGTGTCGGGAGACGGGAGCGCCACCTTTTGGACAGACGCGATAGAGCTTTTGTCCACCGTGGGGGTTGACTCCCACCTTTCCCTGTCCGGAATTCTCTTGGGAACCTGTAACTTCTTGTCAGGATTTTCCCAAGCTTTTTCAAAAAGAGCGTTCAGTTCATGAGAGGGAGGAAATGTCACCTCAGGTTTCTTTCCTTTATACATACAGACCCTTGTATCAGGAACAGCAGGGTCTTCCGTGATATGTAAAACGTCTTTTATCGCCACAATCATGTACTGAATGCTCTTGGCCAGTTTAGGATTCAATCTGGCATCACTATAGTCGACACTGGAATCAGAGTCCGTGTCGGTATCTGTATCCGTTATTTGGGTAAATGAACGCTTCTGTGACCCCAAAGGGGTCTGAACTTGTGACAATGCATCCTCCATGGACTTTCTCCATGTCTGGTTCTGGGACTCAGATTTATGCACCCTTTAGTGCCGCTGTGTGTGTGTGGGAGCATGGCAGTACCTCAAAGACACTGAAGTCTTCTGCCGTCACTGAAGTCTTCTGATCTTCTTTAACTCACCCGGCTTCTGTCTTCTAGCTCTGCAAGGGGGGTGACGGCGCGGATGCGGGAACAAGCATCTAGGCGTACCTAGCGATCAGACCCTCTGGAGCTAATGGTGTCCAGTAGCCTAAGAAGCAGAGCCTTGAAACTCACAGAAGTAGGTCTGCTTCTCTCCCCTCAGTCCCACGATGCAGGGAGCCTGTTGCCAGCAGGTCTCCCTGAAAAATAAGAATTTACTTACCGATAATTCTATTTCTCGTAGTCCGTAGTGGATGCTGGGAACTCCGTAAGGACCATGGGGAATAGCGGCTCCGCAGGAGTCTGGGCACAAAAGTAAAGCTTTAGGACTACCTGGTGTGCACTGGCTCCTCCCCCTATGACCCTCCTCCAAGCCTCAGTTAGGATACTGTGCCCGGACGAGCGTACACAATAAGGAAGGATTTTGAATCCCGGGTAAGACTCATACCAGCCACACCAATCACACCGTACAACTTGTGATCTGAACCCAGTTAACAGCATGATAACAGAGGAGCCTCTGGAAAGATGGCTCACAACAACAATAACCCGATTTAGTTAACAATAACTATGTACAAGTATTGCAGACAATCCGCACTTGGGATGGGCGCCCAGCATCCACTACGGACTACGAGAAATAGAATTATCGGTAAGTAAATTCTTATTTTCTCTGACGTCCTAGTGGATGCTGGGAACTCCGTAAGGACCATGGGGATTATACCAAAGCTCCCAAACGGGCGGGAGAGTGCGGATGACTCTGCAGCACCGAATGAGAGAACTCCAGGTCCTCCTCAGCCAGGGTATCAAATTTGTAGAATTTAGCAAACGTGTTTGCCCCTGACCAAGTTGCAGCTCGGCAAAGTTGTAAAGCCGAGACCCCTCGGGCAGCCGCCCAAGATGAGCCCACCTTCCTTGTGGAATGGGCTTTTACAGATTTTGGCTGTGGCAGGCCTGCCACAGAATGTGCAAGCTGAATTGTACTACAAATCCAACGAGCAATAGTCTGCTTAGAAGCAGGAGCACCCAGCTTGTTGGGTGCATACAGGATAAACAGCGAGTCAGATTTTCTGACTCCAGCCGTCCTGGAAACATATACTTTCAGGGCCCTGACAACGTCCAGCAACTTGGAGTCCTCCAAGTCCCTAGTAGCCGCAGGCACCACAATAGGCTGGTTCAGGTGAAACGCTGACACCACCTTAGGGAGAAACTGAGGATGAGTCCTCAATTCCGCCCTGTCCGAATGGAAAATCAGATAAGGGCTTTTACAGGATAAAGCCGCCAATTCTGACACGCGCCTAGCCGAAGCCAGGGCCAACAGCATGACCACTTTCCATGTGAGATATTTTAAATCCACAGATTTAAGTGGTTCAAACCAATGTGATTTGAGGAACCCCAAAACTACATTTGAGATCCCAAGGTGCCACTGGAGGCATAAAAGGAGGCTGTATATGCAGCACCCCCTTGACAAACGTCTGAACTTAAGGAACTGAAGCCAGTTCTTTTTGGAAGAAAATCGACAGGGCCGAAATTTGAACCTTAATGGACCCCAATTTTAGGCCCATAGACACTCCTGTTTGCAGGAAATGCAGGAATCGCCCCAGTTAAAATTCCTCCGTTGGGGCCTTCCTGTCCTCGCACCACGCAACATATTTCCACCAAATGCGGTGATAATGCTTTGCGGTCACATCCTTCCTGGCCTTGATCAGGGTAGGGATGACTTCCTCCGGAATGCCTTTTTCCTTCAGGATCCGGCGTTCAACCGCCATGCCGTCAAACGCAGTCGCGGTAAGTCTTGGAACAGACCGGGTCCTTGCTGGAGCAGGTCCCTTCTTAGAGGTAGAGGCCACGGGTCCTCTGTGAGCATCTCTTGAAGTTCCGGGTACCAAGTCCTTCTTGGCCAATCCGGAGCCACGAGTATAGTTCTTACTCCTCTCCGTCTTATAATTCTCAGTACCTTGGGTATGAGAGGCAGAGGAGGGAACACATACACTGACTGGTACACCCACGGTGTTACCAGAGCGTCCACAGCTATTGCCTGAGGGTCCCTTGACCTGGCGCAATACCTGTCCAATTTTTTGTTGAGGCGGGACGCCATCATGTCCACCTTTGGTTTTTCCCAACGGATTACAATCATGTGGAAGACTTCTGGGTGAAGTCCTCACTCTCCCGGGTGGAGGTCGTCCACCCCCGGAATGAACACTGCTGACAGTGCTATCACATGATTTTCCGCCCAGCGAAGAATCCTTGCAGCTTCTGCCATTGCCCTCCTGCTTCTTGTGCCGCCCTGTCTGTTTACGTGGGCGACTGCCGTGATGTTGTCTGACTGGATCAGCACCGGCTGACCTTGAAGCAGAGGTCTTGCTAGGCTCAGAGCATTGTAAATGGCCCTTAGCTCCAGGATATTTATGTGAAGTGATGTCTCCAGGCTTGACCACAAGCCCTGGAAATTTCTTCCTTGTGTGACTGCTCCCCAGCCTCGCAGGCTGGCATCCGTGGTCACCAGGACCCAGTCCTGAATGCCGAATCTGCGGCCCTCAAGAAGATGAGCACTCTGCAACCACCACAGGAGAGACACCCTTGTCTTTGGTGACAGGGTTATCCGCTGATGCATCTGAAGATGCGATCCGGACCATTTGTCCAGCAGGTCCCACTGGAAAGATCTTGCGTGGAATCTGCCGAATGGGATTGCTTCGTAGGAAGCCACCATTTTTCCCAGGACCCTTGTGCATTGATGCACTGACACTTGGCCTGGTTTTTGGAGGTTTCTGACTAGCTCGGATAACTCCCTGGCTTTCTCCTCCGGGAGAACACCTTTTTCTGGACTGTGTCCAGGATCATCCCTAGGAATAGAAGACGTGTCGTCGGGATCAGCTGCGATTTTGGAATATTGAGAATCCAACCGTGCTGCCGCAACACTACTTGAGATAGTGCTACCCCGACTACCAACTGTTACCTGGATCTTGCCCTTATCAGGAGATCGTCCAAGTAAGGGATAATTAAAACTCCCTTCCTTCGAAGGCGTATCATCATTTCGGCCATTACTTTGGTAAAGAGCCGGGGTGCCGTGGACAATCCAAACGGCAGCGTCTGAAACTGATAGTGACAGTTCTGAGTGACTCCATCTTGAATCTGAACCTCTGTATGTAAGTGTTCAAGGATTTCAGATTTAAAATAGGTCTCACCGAGCCGTCCGGCTTCGGTACCACAAACAGCGTGGAATAATACCCCTTTCCCTGTTGCAGGAGGGGTACCTTGATTATCACCTGCTGGGAATACAGCTTGTGAATGGCTTCCAATACCGCCTCCCTGTCGGAGGGAGACGTCGGTAAAGCAGACTTTAGGAAACGGAGAGGGGGAAACGTCTCGAATTCCAAATTTGTACCCCTGAGATACCACCTGAAGGATCCAGGGGTCCACTTGTGAGTGAGCCCACTGCGCGCTGCAATTCTTGAGACGGGCCCCCACCGTGCCTGAGTCCGCTTGTAAAGCCCCAGCGTCATGCTGAGGACTTGGCAGAAGCGGGAGAGGGCTTCTGTTCCTGGGAACTGGCTGTTTGCTGCAGCCTTTTTCCTCTCCCTCTGCCACGGGGCAGAAATGAGGAGCCTTTTGCCCGCTTGCCCTTCTGGGGCCGAAAGGACTGCGCCTGATAATACGGCGTCTTCTTATGTTGAGAGGCTACCTGGGGTAAAAATGTGGATTTCCCAGCAGTTGCCGTGGCCACCAGGTCTGATAGACCTACCCCAAATAACTCCTCCCCTTTATAAGGCAATACTTCCATATGCCTTTTGGAATCCGCATCACCTGACCACTGCCGCGTCCATAACCCTCTTCTGGCAGAGATGGACAGCGCACTTACTCTTGATGATAGTCGGCAAATATCCCTCTGTGCATCACGCATATATAAAAATGCATCTTTTAAATGCTCTATAGTCAGTAATATAATGTCCCTATCTAGGGTATCAATATTCTCAGTCAGGAAATCCGACCAAGCCACCCCAGCGCTGCACATCCAGGCTGAGGCGATTGCTGGTCGCAGTATAACACCCGTGTGAGTGTATATACATTTTAGGATATTCTCCTGCTTTCTGTCAGCAGGTTCCTTAAGGGCGGCCGTATCAGGAGACGGCAGTGCCACCTGTTTAGACAAGCGTGTGAGCGCTTTATCCACCTTAGGGGGTGTTTCCCAACGTGCCCTATCCTCTGGCGGGAAGGGGTATGGTGCCAATAACCTTTTAGGAATTATCAGGTTTTTTTATCGGGGGAAACCCACGCTTCATCACACACTTCATTTAATTCCTCAGATGCAGGAAAAACTACAGGCAGTTTTTTCTCACCAAACATAATACCCTTTTTCGTGGTACTTGTATTATCAGAAATATGTAAAACATTTTTCATTGCCTCAATCATGTAACGTGTGGCCCTACTGGAAGTCACATTCGTCTCTTCATCGTCGACACTGGAGTCAGTATCCGTGTCGGCGTCTGTATCTGCCATCTGAGGTAACGGGCGTTTTAGAGCCCCTGATGGCCTTTGAGACGCCTGGACAGGCACAAGCTGAGTAGCCGTCCGTCTCATGTCATCAACCGTCTTTTGTAAAGAGCTTACACTGTCACGTAATTCCTTCCATAAGCCCATCCACTCAGGTGTCGACTCCCTAGGGGGTGACATCTCTATTACAGGCAATTGCTCCGCCTCCACATCATTTTCCTCCTCATACATGTCGACACAATCGTACCGACACACTGCGCACACCCAGGGAATGCTCTGATAGAGGACAGGACCCCACTAGCCCTTTGGGGAGACAGAGGGAGAGTATGCCAGCACACACCAGAGCGCTATATATATACTGGGATAACCCTATAAAAAGTGTTTTTCCCTTATAGCTGCTGTTTTTATTATTACTGCGCCAAATTAGTGCCCCCCCCCCCCTCTTGTTTCTGTAGTGCAGGACTGCAGGGGAGAGTCAGGGAGACGTCCTTCCAGCGGAGCTGTGAGGGAAAATGGCGCCCGTGTGCTGAGGAGATAGGCTCCGCCCCCTTCTCGGCGAACTTTTCTTCCGCGTTTTGCTGTATTCTGGCAGGGGTTAAAATACATTCATATAGCCCTGGGGGTTATATGTGGTGTATTTTCGCCAGCCAAGGTGTTTTTATTGCTGCTCAGGGCGCCCCCCCTAGCGCCCTGCACCCTCAGTGACCGGAGTGTGAAGTGTGCCTGAGGAGCAATGGCGCACAGCTGCAGTGCTGTGCGCTACCTTGTTGAAGACTGATGTCTTCTGCCGCCGATTTTCCGGACCTCTTCTTGCTTCTGGCTCTGTAAGGGGGCCGGCGGCGCGGCTCTGGGACCGGACTCCGAGGCTGGGCCTGTGTTCGGTCCCTCTGGAGCTAATGGTGTCCAGTAGCCTAAGAAGCCCAAGCTGGCTGCAAGCAGGCAGGTTCGCTTCTTCTCCCCTTAGTCCCTCGATGCAGTGAGCCTGTTGCCAGCAGGTCTCACTGAAAATAAGAAACCTAAAACTAACTTTTTCTAAGAAGCTCAGGAGAGCCCCCTAGATTGCACCCTGCTCAGTCAGGCACAAAAATCTAACTGAGGCTTGGAGGAGGGTCATAGGGGGAGGAGCCAGTGCACACCAGGTAGTCCTAAAGCTTTACTTTTGTGCCCAGACTCCTGCGGAGCCGCTATTCCCCATGGTCCTTACGGAGTTCCCAGCATCCACTAGGACGTCAGAGAAATAATAAACCTAACAAAGTATTTTTCTGAGAAACTCTGGAGAGCTCCTCAGTGTGCATCCAGTCTCACTGGGCACAGAATCTAACTGGTGTCTGGAGGAGGGGCACAGAGGGAGGAGCCAGTTCACACCTATTTAAAGTCTTAAAGTGCCCATGTCTCCTGTGGATCCCGTCTATACCCCATGGTTCTTAAAGCATCCCCAGCATCCTCTAGGACGTATGAGAAGAAAAGAAAAAAGAAACTTAGGGTATACAGATCTGACTTCATAAAACTGTAGCTCAAGTTCTACGAGATAGTCCCTCTCGGTAAACCAGGTCCAAGACGACTCGGCTGCGCCAATTGTATTTCTCGCACAAAATGTGCATCCTATTCGCATACAGAGAACTGGGAGTGACAAAACTACATTGCTAGATTACACTGATCAATTTGATTTTGCGACATTTGTACCCCAGTGTGTAACGGATACTGAACCTTTGTAAGAAGTGCTATGGAGCAGTGGCCTCGGTTTTGTCTTGCACCAAGTTCTACACTATAAAACCAATTCCTGTGCGGTTCAAGCCGTAGCCCAGTGTCTCTAGTGCACTGCGAGTGGTATTCTGCTGCGTCTGCAATGTAATAGTATGCTACACATCCAAGAGCGTCACAGTCGTGCCAGGAGTCCCGTGCCAGACGACATACTGTATAGATGCAACTGTATGTGTATATGAGGGGTGGTCTTCAGTATGCCGGCTCTTGGGATCCCGGCGCACAGTATACCGGCAGCCGGCATACCGACACTTATTCTCCCTCGTGGGGGTCCACGACTCCCCTGGAGGGAGAATAAAATAGCGTGGCGTGCGTAGCGTGCCACCGTGCCCGCAGTGTGGCGAGCCCACGAGGGGCTCATTTGCGCTCGCCAGACAGTCGGTATGCCGGCGGTCAGGCTCCCGGCGCCGGTATGCTGGTCGCCGGGAGCCCGACCGCCGGCATACCATACTACACCCATGTATGAGAACACATCTGTATGTTTGTCCATGTGATAGGGAATATAGATTTTAAGCTCCACTGTGACAGGGACTGATTAATGGCCAAATATTCTCTGTAAGGAGCTATAGAACATTTGTGCGCTAAATAAAAAATTGTTAGTCATAAAATATACCTTATAGAACGATATGCAAATGCATCCAGAAGGTGCCCATGAATATTGCCAAACACAGAGACAGGCCGACAATATCTGTCTACATTTTACTAGATCACTGTAAACTAATAAACTACAGTAAAGTTATTCACCATTCGCCGGATTGGCAACACATGGGGTTACACTGTCAGACCTTGGCACGAGAGATGCGCCAACAGAAAGATGCATTTTAAATATACATGAGGCCCTAATGAAAGGTGATCGCACTGGATGGAAAATCTGACAAGCACCGAAGGCTCAGGCTAAGCGCACTGGCTGCAAATCTCCAGGCATATACAGAATAAATGTAGGATTTGTGAACCGCTGATCAGCCTGCGTGTCTGTGGAATACAAAGCTACAACAGGCAGTGCATATGCTTATACACAAATCAGGAAAGAACTCATTTATTTTGTACCCTTCAGATGCTACTGATGCACAATGGGGCTTATGAAGGTGAGAAGTACGCTGGGTTGTATGACATATCTTATGTGAATACACCTGTGCATGCTCAGAAAGTGAACACACGGATTAGAGACTAGGTGGACTTGCGCCTGGAGATGATGATTGAAGTGGGGGGGGGGGGGGGGGGGGCGCGCAGATGCAAGTGCGGCTCATGCAGACCTGCAGAAACACACACATCTTTTGCAATTGTTATAGGTCAGGTGCAAATATCCTCTGTGGAGGATGACTTGTAAACCAGGAGCCGCTGATGTCAAGGTGTATGCATCTTGGTGCGTCTGCGACTCTGCGAAGGTGTCGTTTCAGCACATTTGGCTACCCACTCTGCATCGGCACACAAACGCAAATGAAAAGTATGAGCTCTGTTGTGCTTTAGTGCACTACATATTCATCCCCGCGCAATGTGCCACGCCTGTAACGAAGGTGCACTTTCCTGTGTCCTGAGCACCATTTGCTTCTGTTCCAATATAAACTGTTGTGTGAACACCCTACTCTGCTGTAGGCACATCCAATGTGCTGCGAAACGAGTGGTCGCTGTAGTGTTGGCCCGATACCAAGAGATTATCACCAAGCTCAATAAAGCAAACGTCTCATTTTGACACCTGGTGACCACAGCCTATTTGTGGAATCATAGCCTAAAACGTTTCGCCAACTGACTGCCGACCTTCTCAAATCAGTTGGTGATGATCAGTCCAACCCCTTTGCTGGCGATGCTTTCTAACCCTGTGCAGAGCCTATTTTGGCATTTTTCAGACACAAAATGTTTTTTTTTTTTTAAATTTGTATTGAATTTGCAACAAAGTAAAATAAAAGCAAAATTATTGTATTATCTGCAAAAAAAAAAAAACCCAAAACCAACAAACAACTTCTGGCTCTTGCTTCGGGAATGAAACTACCAGAAAAAACCCACAATTCTAAATATAGGATTTCAGAAATACATCTGCGCTTGAAAAACATACAGCATGTTTTGTTTCTTGTTTTTCTGCTAGACTTAATGAAACGTATACGGCAGCCCAACAAGGCATGTCACCCTATCGTATCAAATGTGGGCACCGTGAGTTTATTGAAAGATCTGGGAAACAATTCGAAGAGGATAAACAGTGGAGGGGGCCCGTATGCAGACTCCGTATGGCCCCCCCCCCCCCTCTCTACAGCACTGCAGACTCTACTGCGCATGCACAGGTCTCCAAAAAGATGGCATCCGCCATGTTCCCTGTGATCGGGACTCCGGAAAGGTTAATTATTTAAACATGGGTGCGGTGTGGGGCCAGGGGTCCGTATGTACTGCACACTCTATAGAAACGTCAATGTCACAGAGTGAGCAGATGCCAGGATAGGGGCGACACGCCACATTAAGTGCAATCTTGCACTCCCTGGCACTTCTGTCATTGCTGTAGTGCAGGGTGATATTGTCTGCAACCAGTAAGGGTCCACATTATTTAAAAGAGAGGGAGGCTCTCCTCTTACATAAGAGGGAGCACTTGAGAGTATTGTATCCAGGATGGGGAAGCTTATTCTCCATACCTTGACTTCAAAATTATGTTTGCAGTGTAGGGAGCGATCACTAGGAGCACCTGACAATAACTACTATAGAGCAACAACGTTTGAAAAAGGGGCTCCCCTATTTCACACACAGGTATATCACAGTCCCAGGTGCCAGGAGGGAGGCAATAGGGTGATATTAGTCTCCAGGGGCCAGGATGGAGGCAATAGGGTGATATCAGTCTCTAGGTGCCAGGATGGAGGCAATAGCGTGATATTAGTCTCTAGGTGCTAGGATGGAGGCAAAATGGTGATATTAGTTTCTAGGTGCCAGGAGGGAGGCAATAGGGTGATATTAGTCTCTAGGAGCCAGGATACAGGCAATAGGGTGATATTAGTCTCTAGGAGCCAGGATGGAGGCAAAAGGGTGATATTAGTCTCTAGGTGCGAGGATGGAGGCAATAGCGTGATATTAGTCTCTAGGTGCTAGGATGGAGGCAAAATGGTGATATTAGTTTCTAGGTGCCAGGAGGGAGGCAATAGGGTGATATTAGTCTCTAGGAGCCAGGATACAGGCAATAGGGTGATATTAGTCTCTAGGAGCCAGGATGGAGGCAAAAGGGTGATATTAGTCTCTAGGTGCGAGGATGGAGGCAATAGCGTGATATTAGTCTCTAGGTGCTAGGATGGAGGCAAAATGGTGATATTAGTTTCTAGGTGCCAGGAGGGAGGCAATAGGGTGATATTAGTCTCTAGGAGCCAGGATACAGGCAATAGGGTGATATTAGTCTCTAGGAGCCAGGATACAGGCAATAGGGTGATATTAGTCTCTAGGTGCCAGGAGGGAGGCAATAGGGTGATATTAGTCTCTAGAACCCAGGATGGAGGCAATAGGGTGATATCAGTCTCTAGGAGCCAGGATGGAGGCAACAGGGTAATATTAATCTCTAGGAGCCAGGATACAGGCAATAGGGTGATATTAATCTCTAGGAGCCAGGATGGAGGCAATAGGGTAATACTAATCTCTAGGAGCCAGGATGGAGGCAATAGGGTGATATTAGTCTCTAGGTGCGAGGATGGAGGCAATAGGGTGATATTAGTCTCTAGGTGCGAGGATGGAGGCAATAGGGTGATATTAGTCTCTAGGTGCCAGGATGGAGGCAATAGGGTGATATTAGTCTCTAGGTGCCAGGATGGAGGCAATAGGGTGATATTAGTCTCTAGGTGCCAGGATGGAGGCAATAGGGTGATATTAGACTCTAGGAGCCAGGATGGAGGCAGAGGGTAATATTAATCTCTAGGAGCCAGGATGGAGGCAATAGGGTGATATTAATCTCTAGTAGCCAGGATGGAGGCAATAGGGTGATATTAATCTCTGGGAGCCAGGATGGAGGCAATAGGGTGATATTAGTCTCTAGGAACCAGGATGGAGGCAATAGGGTGATATTAATCTCTAGGAGCCAGGATAGAGAAGATTTGTTTATAGTTATTTTTGTCTTTGTTTCACTAAAGCTTGTGGTTTGGGATTGGTGGTAGGATTGGTTAAAATAAGGAGAACAGACAGATCTTAGTCTAAGGGCGATAATCAATTACAGGCATATGTGCCGTGTTCTGCTCCGGAACGCATCATGCCCATCCACACTGCATGTTCTCCCTCCTACCGCATACAGGAAGACTTGTGATGTAGGAGGTGCATTAGAACATTTCAGTGCGAGCCATTATCCGAGATGCGATTGAGATGCCGGCTGTCGGGATCCTGGCAGTCAGAATCCCAACGCAGGAATACCGATACCCATAAGAATGCAAACGCTGGAATACAGACAGGGTCAGGAGAACGATGTCGGAATCTCAACAGCCGGCATCCACACCATAAGTATAAATGACGGGGTTATGGCGGTTAGGATTAGGCACCACCCGGGAGGTATAGGGTTAGGATGAATGGTAGTGGTGGTGGGGAGGAGGGGGGGGGGGGGGGTTATGGTCACTGTACATTATTCTTATACACCAAGAACTGCAGTGAGGTCACTCCCGGGTATATCCTATATCAGTGTCTGCCTCATCACTGTACATTATTCTTATACACTAAGCACTGCAGTGAGGTCACTCCCGGGTATATCCTATATCAGTGTCTGCCTCATCACTGTACATTATTCTTATACACTAAGCACTGCAGTGAGGTCACTCCCGGGTATATCCTATATCAGTGTCTGCCTCACCACTGTACATTATTCTTATACACCAAGCACTGCAGTGAGGTCACTCCCGGGTATATCCTATATCAGTGTCTGCCTCATCACTGTACATTATTCTTATACACTAAGCACTGCAGTGAGGTCACGCCCGGGTATATCCTATATCAGTGTCTGCCTCATCACTGTACATTATTCTTATACACTAAGCACTGCAGTGAGGTCACTCCCGGGTATATCCTATATCAGTGTCTGGCTGCCCCATCACTGTACATTATTCTTATACACTAAGCACTGCAGTGAGGTCACTCCCGGGTATATCCTATATCAGTGTCTGCCCCAACACTGTACATTATTCTTATACACTAAGCACTGCAGTGAGGTCACTCCCGGGTATATCCTATATCACTGTCTGCCCCAACACTGTACATTATTCTTATACACTAAGCACTGCAGTGAGGTCACTCCCGGGTATATCCTATATCAGTGTCTGGCTGCCTCATCACTGTACATTATTCTTATACACTAAGCACTGCAGTGAGGTCACTCCCGGGTATATCCTATATCAGTGTCTGCCTCACCACTGTACATTATTCTTATACACTAAGCACTGCAGTGAGGTCACTCCCGGGTATATCCTATATCAGTGTCTGCCCCATCACTGTACATTATTCTTATACACTAAGCACTGCAGTGAGGTCACTCCCGGGTATATCCTATATCAGTGTCTGCCTCACCACTGTACATTATTCTTATACACCAAGCACTGCAGTGAGGTCACTCCCGGGTATATCCTATATCAGTGTCTGCCTCATCACTGTACATTATTCTTATACACTAAGCACTGCAATGAGGTCACTCCCGGGTATATCCTATATCAGTGTCTGCCCCAACACTGTACATTATTCTTATACACTAAGCACTGCAATGAGGTCACTCCCGGGTATATCCTATATCAGTGTCTGGCTGCCTCATCACTGTACATTATTCTTATACACTAAGCACTGCAGTGAGGTCACTCCCGGGTATATCCTATATCAGTGTCTGCCTCACCACTGTACATTATTCTTATACACCAAGCACTGCAGTGAGGTCACTCCCGGGTATATCCTATATCAGTGTCTGCCTCATCACTGTACATTATTCTTATACACTAAGCACTGCAGTGAGGTCACTCCCGAGTATATCCTATATCAGTGTCTGCCCCATCACTGTACATTATTCTTA
The DNA here is from genome assembly GCF_028390025.1 of Pseudophryne corroboree. Lineage (NCBI taxonomy): Eukaryota > Metazoa > Chordata > Amphibia > Anura > Myobatrachidae > Pseudophryne > Pseudophryne corroboree. The sequence continues at coordinate 30,469,086 of NC_086450.1, forward strand.
TACACTAAGCACTGCAATGAGGTCACTCCCGGGTATATCCTATATCACTGTCTGGCTGCCTCATCACTGTACATTATTCTTATACACTAAGCACTGCAGTGAGGTCACTCCCGGGTATATCCTATATCAGTGTCTGCCCCATCACTGTACATTATTCTTATACACTAAGCACTGCAGTGAGGTCACTCCCGGGTATATCCTATATCAGTGTCTGCCTCATCACTGTACATTATTCTTATACACTAAGCACTGCAATGAGGTCACTCCCGGGTATATCCTATATCACTGTCTGGCTGGCTGATCGTTTAGCCAATTCCACACATTACTGCACCTGTACAAAGTGATTTATGGGAGCTTGGTAGAAGCAGACAGTTCTTTCTGAATAACATTTCATTGTCTGCCAGAGGCTCTGAAAGATTCACTATGCGTCAAACAATAATATATATCTGTAAACTGTCTTTAGGTTATTACAAAACAGGTAACACAGGTTGCGGGTCAGTTGTAAAAAGAAAAGCCAGTTGTACATATGGCTAGTAAGTAAATGCATAACGTACATTTGCAAGTAAAGCAAAAAAGCAAGCAACTGGGCAAAACCATGTTGCACTGCAGGTGGGGAAGATGTAACATGTGCAGAGAGCGTTATATTTGAGTAAGGTGTGTTCAACCTGAAAATAAGAATTTACTTACCGATAATTCTATTTCTCATAGTCCGTAGTGGATGCTGGGAACTCCGAAAGGACCATGGGGAATAGCGGCTCCGCAGGAGACTGGGCACAAAAGTAAAAGCTTTAGGACTAGCTGGTGTGCACTGGCTCCTCCCCCTATGACCCTCCTCCAAGCCTCAGTTAGGATACTGTGCCCAGACGAGCGTACACAATAAGGAAGGATTTTGAATCCCGGGTAAGACTCATACCAGCCACACCAATCACACCGTACAACCTGTGATCTGAACCCAGTTAACAGCATGATAACAGAGGAGCCTCTGAAAAGATGGCTCACAACAATAATAACCCGATTTTTGTAACTATGTACAAGTATTGCAGACAATCCGCACTAGGGATGGGCGCCCAGCATCCACTACGGACTATGAGAAATAGAATTATCGGTAAGTAAATTCTTATTTTCTCTAACGTCCTAGTGGATGCTGGGAACTCCGAAAGGACCATGGGGATTATACCAAAGCTCCCAAACGGGCGGGAGAGTGCGGATGACTCTGCAGCACCAATTGAGAGAACTCCAGGTCCTCCTCAGCCAGGGTATCAATTTTGTAGAATTTTACAAACGTATTTGCTCCTGACCAAGTAGCTGCTCGGCAAAGTTGTAAAGCCGAGATCCCTCGGGCAGCCGCCCAAGATGAGCCCATCTTCCTTGTGGAGTGGGCATTTACAGATTTTTGGCTGTGGCAGGCCTGCCACAGAATGTGCAAGCTGAATTGTACTACAAATCCAACGAGCAATAGTCTGCTTAGAAGCAGGAGCACCCAGCTTGTTGGGTGCATACAGGATAAACAGCGAGTCAGATTTTCTGACTCCAGCCGTCCTGGAAACATATATTTTCAGGGCCCTGACAACGTCTAGCAACTTGGAGTCCTCCAAGTCCCTAGTAGCCGCAGGCACCACAATAGGTTGGTGCAGGTGAAACGCTGAAACCACCTTAGGGAGAAACTGAGGACGAGTCCTCAATTCCGCCCTGTCCGAATGGAAAATCAGATAAGGGCTTTTACAGGATAAAGCCGCCAATTCTGACACGCGCCTGGCTCAGGCCAGGGCCAACAGCATGACCACTTCCCATGTGAAATATTTTAACTCCACAGCTTTAAGTGGTTCAAACCAATGTGACTTTTTTGGAACCCAAAACTACATTGAGATCCCAAGGTGCCACTGGAGGCACAAAAGGAGGCTGTATATGCAGTACCCCTTTTACAACGTCTGAACTTCAGGGACTGAAGCTAGTTCTTTTTGGATGAAAATTGACAGGGCCGAAATTTGAACCTTAATGGACCCCAATTTCAGGCCCATAGACACTCCTGTTTGCAGGAAATGTAGGAATCGACCCAGTTGAATTTCCTCCGTCGGGCCTTACTGGCCTCGCACCACGCAACATATTTTCGCCAAATGCGGTGATAATGTTTTGCGGTTACATCCTTCCTGGCTTTGATCAGGATAGGGATGACCTCATCCGGAATGCCTTTTTTCCTTCAGGATCCGGCGTTCAACCGCCATGCCGTCAAACGCAGTCGCGGTAAGTCTTGGAACAGACAGGGTCCTTGCTGAAGCAGGTCCCTTCTTAGAGGCCACGGATCCTCCGTGAGCATCTTTTGAAGTTCCGGTTACCAAGTCCTTCTTGGCCAATCCGGAGCCACGAATATAGTGCTTACTCCTCTCCATCTTATCAATCTCAGTACCTTGGGTATGAGAGGCAGATGAGGGAACACATACACTGACTGGTACACCCACGGTGTTACCAGAGCGTCTACAGCTATTGCCTGAGGGTCCCTTGACCTGGCGCAATACCTGTCGAGTTTTTCCCAACGGTTTATAATCATGTGGAAGACTTCTGGGTGAAGTCCCCACTCTCCCGGGTGGAGGTCGTGTCTGCTGAGGAAGTCTGCTTCCCAAGTTGTCCACTCCCGGAATTGCTGACAGTGCTATCACATGATTTTCCGCCCAGCGAAGAATCCTTGCAGCTTCTGCCATTGCCCTCCTGCTTCTTGTGCCACCCTGTCTGTTTACGTGGGTGACTGCAGTGATGTTGTCCGACTGGATCAACACCGGCTGACCTTGAAGCAGAGGTCTTGCTAAGCTTAGAGCATTGTAAATGGCCCTTAGCTTCAGGATATTTATGTGAAGTGATGTCTCCAGGCTTGACCATAAGCCCTGGAAATTCCTTCCCTGTGTGACTGCTCCCCAGCCTCGCAGGCTGGCATCCGTGGTCACCAGGACCCAGTCCTGAATGCCGAATCTGCGGCCCTCTAGAAGATGAGCACTCTGCAACCACCACAGGAGGGACACCCTTGTTCTTGGTGACAGGGTTATCCGCTGATGCATCTGAAGATGCGACCCGGACCATTTGTCCAGCAGGTCCCACTGGAAAGTTCTTGCGTGGAATCTGCCGAATGGGATTGCTTCGTAGGAAGCCACCATTTTACCCAGAACCCTTGTGCATTGATGCACTGAGACTTGGCTCGGTTTTAGGAGGTTCCTGACTAGCTCGGATAACTCCCTGGCTTTCTCCTCCGGGAGAAACACCTTTTTCTGGACTGTGTCCAGGATCATCCCTAGGAACAGAAGACGAGTCGTCGGAACCAGCTGCGATTTTGGAATATTGAGAATCCAATCGTGCTGCCGCAACACTACCTGAGATAGTGCTACACCGACCTCCAACTGTTCCCTGGATCTTACCCTTATCAGGGAATCGTCCAAGTAAGGGATAACTAAAATTCCCTTCCTTCGAAGGAATATCATCATTTCGGCCATTACCTTGGTAAAGACCCGGGGTGCCGTGGACCATCCATACGGCAGCGTCTGAACTGATAGTGACAGTTCTGTACCATAAACCTGAGGTACCCTTGGTGAGAAGGGTAAATTTGGACATGAAGGTAAGCATCCTTGATGTCCCGAGACATCATGTAGTCCCCTTCTTCCAGGTTCGCAATCACTGCTCTGAGTGACTCAATCTTGAATTTGAACCTCTGTATGTAAGTGTTCAAAGATTTTAGATTTAGAATCGGTCTCACCGAGCCCGTCCGGCTTCGGCACCACAACAGTGTGGAATAATACCCCGTTCCCTGTTGCAGGAGGGGTACCTTGATTATCACCTGCTGGGAATACAGCTTGTGAATGGCTTCCAAAACTGTCTCCCTGTCAGAAGGAGACCTCGGTAAAGCCGACTTTAGGAAACGGCGAGGGGGAGACGTCTCGAATTCCAATTTGTACCCCTGAGATATCACCTGAAGGATCCAGGGGTCTACTTGCGAGTGAGCCCACTGCGCGCTGAAATTCATTGAGACGGGCCCCCCACCGTGCCTGATTCTGCTTGTAAAGCCCCAGCGTCATACTGAGGGCTTGGCAGAGGCGGGAGAGGGTTTCTGTTCCTGGGAACTGGCTGATTTCTGCAGCCTTTTTCCTCTCCCTCTGTCACGGGGCAGAAATGAGGAACCTTTTGCCCGCTTGTCCATGAAAAGACTGCGCCTGATAATACGGCGTCTTCTCATGTTGAGAGGCGACCTGGGGTACAAACGTGGATTTCCCAGCTGTTGCCGTGGCCACCAGGTCTGAAAGACTGACCCCAAATACTCCTCCCCTTAATAAGGCAATACTTCCAAATGCCGTTTGAAATCCTCATCACCTGACCACTGTCGTGTCCATAACCCTCTACTGGTAGAAATGGACAACGCACTTAGACTTGGTGCCAGTCGGCAAATATTCCGCTGTGCATCACGCATATATAGAAATGCATCTTTTAAATGCTCTATAGGCAAAAATATACTGTCCCTATCTAGGGTATCAATATTTTCAGTCAGGGAATTCGACCACGCCAACCCAGCACTGCACATCCAGGCTAAGGCGATTGCTGGTCGCAGTATAACACCAGTATGTGTGTAAATACATTTTAGGATACCCTCCTGCTTTCTATCAGCAGGATCCTTAAGGGCGGCCATCTCAGGAGAGGGTAGAGCCCTTACAAGCGTGTGAGCGCTTTATCCACCCTAGGGGGTGTTTCCCAACGCACCCTAACCTCTGGCGGGAAAGGATATAATGCCAATAACATTTTAGAAATTATCAGTTGTTATCGGGGGAAACCCACGCATCATCACACACCTCATTTAATTTCTCAGATTCAGGAAAACTACAGGTAGTTTTTCCTCACCGAACATAATACCCCTTTTTGGTGGTACTCGTATTATCAGAAATGTGTAAAACATTTTTCATTGCCTCAATCATGTAACGTGTGGCCCTACTGGAAGTCACATTTGTCTCTTCACCGTCGACACTGGAGTCAGTATCCGTGTCGGCGTCTATATCTGCCATCTGAGGTAACGGGCGCTTTAGAGCCCCTGACGGCCTATGAGACGTCCGGACAGGCACAAGCTGAGTAGCCGGCTGTCTCATGTCAACCACTGTCTTTTATACAGAGCTGACACTGTCACGTAATTCTTCCAACAGTTCATCCACTCAGGTGTCGACCCCCTAGGGGGTGACATCACTATTACAGGCAATCTGCTCCGTCTCCACATCATTTTTCTCCTCATACATGTCGACACAAACGTACCGACATATAGCACACACACAGGGAATGCTCCGATAGAGGACAGGACCCCACTAGCCCTTTGGGGAGACAGAGGGAGAGTTTGCCAGCACACACCAGAGCGCTATATATATACAGGGATAACCTTATATAAGTGTTTTTCCCCTTATAGCTGCTGTATCTTTAATACTGCGCGTAATTAGTGCCCCCCCTCTCTTTTTTAACCCTTTCTGTAGTGTAGTGACTGCAGGGGAGAGCCAGGGAGCTTCCCTCCAACGGAGCTGTGAGGGAAAATGGCGCCAGTGTGCTGAGGAGATAAGGCCGACGATAAGGGGGCGGAGCCTATCTCCCGTTTTTCTATGTATTCTGGCAGGGGTTAAATGCATCCATATAGCCCAGGAGCTATATGTGATGTATTTTTTGCCATCTAAGGTATTTTTATTGCGTCTCAGGGTGCCCCCCCAGCGCCCTGCACCCTCAGTGACCGGAGTGTGAAGTGTGCTGAGAGCAATGGCGCACAGCTGCGGTGCTGTGCGCTACCTTATTGAAGACAGGACGTCTTCTGCCGCCGATTTTCCGGACCTCTTCTGCTCTTCTGGCTCTGTAAGGGGGACGGCGGCGCGGCTCTGGGACCCATCCATGGCTGGGCCTGTGATCGTCCCTCTGGAGCTAATGTCCAGTAGCCTAAGAAGCCCAATCCACTCTGCACGCAGGTGAGTTCGCTTCTTCTCCCCTTAGTCCCTCGATGCAGTGAGCCTGTTGCCAGCAGGTCTCACTGAACATAAAAAACCTAATTTAAACTTTTACTCTAAGCAGCTCAGGAGAGCTACCTAGTGTGCACCCTTCTCGTTCGGGCACAAAAATCTAACTGAGGCTTGGAGGAGGGTCATAGGGGGAGGAGCCAGTGCACACCAGCTAGTCCTAAAGCTTTTACTTTTGTGCCCAGTCTCCTGCGGAGCTGCTATTCCCCATGGTCCTTTCGGAGTTCCCAGAATCCACTAGGACGTCAGAGAAATCTAAATTGCAGTGTAAAAATAAAGCTAACATGTGGGATACATGCAAAAGCATCCAGTATTTACCCTGCATAGAAACAATATAAATGTATTTGCTCCCCTTGTTTGGCAACATGGTTTGTTCCAGACACAAAGTTACATGCTGTTTTTGCTATACTTACAAACCTGAATCAGGCCCCTGATAACTTGATACCTTGAAACAATTTTCTGAAAACCACAATAAAAACCAAGAACAGATTTAGGGGTATATTCAATTAGCAGCGATAACGAACTTTTCCCGCGAAACGCAATTACAGCCTATTCAATTTTCCGGTAAAATTTATCGGTGATTATTTTTTCACTAATTTCACTTCACCTACTCTGAAGCAGGTGAAAAGTTGGGAAAAGTCACTATTTTAAGGTAAAAATGTTTGGATATGGTACAGAACTCCTGGGACACCCCCCTTAATGACTAATTAGGCGCGTTGAAGTTTTTAATTATTTTTAATTGGCCAATAATGACATGTCATTTTTGGGGTGAAAAAGTACAAAGTGATGGAAATTGGGGTTCAAGGTATGGGACAGGTATATTGGGGTGCTTTATGAGTGGGACGGGTGTTTTTAGGCTTGCTGGTGGGAGTGATCCACTTTTTTTTTTAAAGTACCCTAAAATGACCCAAATATATACTTATACCCATTTTCATGTACCCCAAATTTAATGAGAGCTTTTATTTTGCCCAAAAAAACTTGCTTTCTATAATTGTTTTGCATTTTTTTAAAAAATGCATATAACAGCCATTTCACACAATTTAAGTCCCCAAAAACTCTCTAATGTGATCTCTTAATACACTTCCCTTCTGTTTTCCTATTTTAGTTTAGCATTTTTTGGGGTACAGGCTGATTTCCCCATTATCACCTGCACTTTTCACTGCAAGAATTTTCACGTGAAACCCGTTTGGAATTAAATAGGTCGAAAAATGGAGCGTTTTCGCTGCAATTTTCGCCCGATTGCCGCAAAAAATTTTCAGGCGGATAATAAGATTTTAAACCTACCGGTAAATCTATTTCTCCTAGTCCGTAGAGGATGCTGGGGACTCCGTAAGGACCATGGGGTATAGACGGGCTCCGTAGGAGATAGGGCACCTAAAAAGAACTTTGACTATGGGTGTGCACTGGCTCCTCCCTCTATGCCCCTCCTCCAGACCTCAGTTAGAGAACTGTGCCCAGAGGAGATGGACAATATAAGGCAGGATTTAGCAATCCAAGGGCAAGATTCATACCAGCCCACACCAATCATACCATACATAACCAGTTAACAGTATGAACAAACGACAGAAACGGTCCAAGACCGATGTCAACTGTAACATAACCCTTATGTAAGCAACAACTATATACAAGTCTTGCAGAGTTTCCACACTGGGACGGGCGCCCAGCATCCTCTACGGACTAGGAGAAAATAAGATTTTACTCACCGGTAAATCTATTTCTCGTAGTCCGTAGTGGATGCTGGGGACTCCGTAAGGACCATGGGGAATAGACGGGCTCCGCAGGAGACTGGGCACTCTAAGAAAGAATTAGGACTACTGGTGTGCACTGGCTCCTCCCTCTATGCCCCTCCTCCAGACCTCAGTTAAGGAAACTGTGCCCAGAAGAGCTGACATTACAAAGAAAGGATTTTGGAATCCAGGGTAAGACTCATACCAGCCACATCAATCACACCGTATAACTTGTGATAACATACCCAGTTAATAGTATGAACAACAACAGAGCATCAAACAAACGGATGCCAACATAACATAACCCTTAATTAAGCAATAACTATATACACGTATTGCAGAGAGTCCGCACTTGGGACGGGCTCCCAGCATCCACTACGGACTACGAGAAATAGAATTACCGGTGAGTAAATTCTTATTTTCTCTGACGTCCTAGTGGATGCTGGGTACTCCGTAAGGACCATGGGCATTATACCAAAGCTCCCAAACGGGCGGGAGAGTGCGGATGACTCTGCAGCACCGCATGAGCAAACTCAAGGTCCTCCTCAGCCAGGGTATCAAACTTGTAGAATTTTGCAAACGTGTTTGACCCCGACCAGGTAGCAGCTCGGCAAAGTTGCTACCTGGTCGGGGTCAAACACGTTTGCAAAATTCCCCCCCCCAGCGCCCTGCACCCATCAGTGACCGGAGTATGTGGTGTGCATGGGGAGCAATGGCGCACAGCTGCAGTGCTGTGCGCTACCTTAATGAAGACCGGAGTCTTCAGCCGCCGATTTCCAGGACGTTCTTCTTGCTTCTAGCTCTGCAAGGGGGACGGCGGCGCGGCTCCGGGACCGGACGACCGAGGCTGGGCCTGTGTTCGATCCCTCTGGAGCTAATGGTGTCCAGTAGCCTAGAAGCCCAAGCTAGCTGCAAGCAGGTAGGTTCGCTTCTCTCCCTTAAGTCCCTCGTAGCAGTGAGTCTGTTGCCAGCAGATTTCACTGAAAATATAAAACCTAATAAATACTTTCTTTTCTAGGAGCTCAGGAGAGCCCCTAGTGTGCAACCAGCTCGAGCCGGGCACAGATTCTAACTGAGGTCTGGAGGAGGGGCATAGAGGGAGGAGCCAGTGCACACCAGATAGTACCTAATCTTTCTTTTAAGAGTGCCCAGTCTCCTGCGGAGCCCGTCTATTCCCCATGGTCCTTACGGAGTACCCAGCATCCACTAGGACGTCAGAGAAAAGACAAATGAAATACTTGAAGAAAATAATATGTAACCCGGCAGCAGGACTGTAAAACAATGTAAACGCTACACATACACAAACAGCATCCTACAATGCGGAAATTAAAACGTGGCAAAAGAAGTGTGTAAATAAACCTAATAATAACAACCTATAAATGCACAGGCCAGCCAAGAACTCCACACTATAACCTCCAATGACCTATATCATCCAGCACACAGACACAGTGGTGATATGGCGCTGTGCGCAATTACACCCCATATTGCAAACACACTTTGCATACATTAAAGATAGTGTAGCTGCAAGTGCCACCGTGTGCAAGCCAGCAATTATATTTAGGCTGGGTACACATTAGACGATTTCTGTTAACGATGTGGCCGATTCAGACGGATAGTAACAACACTTCATTAAAATCGTCTAGTGTGTACGCACTGCGTTGCTGACTGTGCGTGCTCCTGCGCCTCGTCAGCAATCTTGCCCGTTGTGATCTTGAACTGCACCAAATCAGCAAAAATCTTGTGCAGGCTATAATTTATTGGGGCAGATGTATTAACCAGGAGACGGCATAAGGAAGTGATAAGTGTAAGGTGACAAACGCACCTGCCAATCAGCTCTAATATGCAAATTGACAGTTGGGAGCTGATTGGCTGGTACGTTTATCACCTTGCACATATCACTGGTTTATCACTTCCTTACGCCTTCTACAGGTTAATACATCTGCCTCAATGTTCTGCATTGTGCATGCTACAGACCTGCAATAACAACCTACCTAAACTGCTCCTACAGCCAACAGACTTACAGCAAGCAGTAAGAAGAGGAAACCCCATGCAAACACGCTTAAACAAATATTAACATAACTGCAAAAGGAATCACTGTAAGATTTAAGAACACAATATACTTTATAATGGAAGCTGTAACTGCATGGCCGGTCCTTGTATGTGCAAGTGTATAAATACATGTGAATTCAGCCACAACCCCAGATGAAGTAATCTGCAATCCTTAGCAAACGGCTGCCTGTAAGTAGGTATTAACTTTTCTTACACAAGGATTTTAGCCGGTCTAGAACACACAGTGTGTTTTGTGTTTTGGTTTTTGTCCAACAGCCTAAGCACCGTCTGTCTGCCGGAAAACAGGTCCCTTGTGGCTTGGGTAAGGAGAGGCTGAAAACTGCAACTGCCACGCTCCTGAAAGCATCTCGCAGAAGCCGGTCAAATGATTTACAGAGATTGTAATGCAAAAAATAAACCAAGACCTAAATTGTAACAATCAGAACGGACTGCAGGGACTCTAGTACAGTATATTACAGGACACAGCAAGATGCATGTTACATAGGCACGCCTTACCTGGATTACAAGGAAATCAGCTTTATACATCCAGCAGTGTGCGGTGGTGGCTTTCATGTCTGGAATGCATTGGTTGATTTTCAAGGGGATCCTTGGATCTCTAAACCAAAAAAGGAGGGATAGATGAATACTTTTACAGACACAACTGGAAAAAAAAATATTTGTTCTATTTAATTCTTTTTTTTAAGCAAAATAAATGTCACCATTATGATTGATAATTTGTAATACAACATTTTTAACTGTAGCTTTGAAACTATTGCTAAAATCAGTGTCAACACAGTAAAACGGTTCTACCAAAAAATTCCCCATCCTCAAACTGGAACCAGGGTCTTGTGCAGCATCCGTCCAATCAGCTGCAATCAACACGCTTATTACATTTGGAATGGTCTCTTGGGGATAGCGTCTTAGGGATTTCATCCTGTTATTGGGGAAGTCCGATGTCAAAATTCCACCCCATTGCTTTGCGCATACTCTGACCCCTCCCCAATGATTAAAACCATATAGTGTTAAACCATCACTGGTTAACTATATGTTGCCATAACTCCAGACCAACTCATACTGATAACTCCAACACGCAGAGACATAAGGAATGATTGATAGGACTCTTAGGGGAATTATAGTGAATCCAAAGCTTGCAGAGGAAACCCCCAAACTTACAAGCCACTATAAGAGGTACAGCTTTTCTCTCTACCAGATTTAGAATACAATTAATTTTATTAAGACAAAGAAAAAATAAGATTTTACTCACCGGTAAATCTATTTCTCGTAGTCCGTAGTGGATGCTGGGTACTCCGTAAGGACCATGGGGAATAGACGGGCTCCGCAGGAGACTGGGCACTCTAAAAGAAAGATTAGGTACTATCTGGTGTGCACTGGCTCCTCCCTCTATGCCCCTCCTCCAGACCTCAGTTAGGGAAACTGTGCCCGGAAGAGCTGACACTACAAGGAAAGGATTTGGAATCCAGGGTAAGACTCATACCAGCCACACCAATCACACCGTACAACTCGTGATAACTATACCCAGTTAACAGTATGAATAACAACTGAGCCTCACTGAACAGATGGCTCATAACAATAACCCTTTAGTTAAGCAATAACTATATACAAGTATTGCAGACAATCCGCACTTGGGACGGGCTCCCAGCAGCCACTACGGACTACGAGAAATAGATTTACCGGTGAGTAAAATCTTATTTTCTCTGACGTCCTAGTGGATGCTGGGTACTCCGTAAGGACCATGGGGATTATACCAAAGCTCCCAAACGGGCGGGAGAGTGCGGATGACTCTGCAGCACCGAATGAGCAAACTCAAGGTCCTCCTCAGCCAGGGTATCAAACTTGTAGAATTTTGCAAACGTGTTTGATCCCGACCAGGTAGCAGCTCGGCAAAGTTGTAAAGCCGAGACCCCTCGGGCAGCCGCCCAAGAAGAGCCCACCTTCCTCGTGGAATGGGCTTTGACTGATTTAGGATGCGGCAGTCCAGCCGCAGAATGTGCAAGTTGAATCGTGCAACAGATCCAGCGAGCAATAGTCTGCTTAGAAGCAGGAGCACCCAGCTTGTTGGGTGCATGCAAAATAAACAGCGAGTCAGTTTTTCTGACTCTAGCCATCCTGGAAACATAGATTTTCAGGGCCCGGACTACATCCAGCAGCTTGGAAGCCTCCAAGTCCCGAGTAGCCGCAGGCACCACAATAGGTTGGTTCAAATGAAACGCTGATACCACCTTAGGGAGAAATTGGGGACGAGTCCTCAATTCTGCCCTGTCCATATGGAAGATCAGATAGGGGCTTTTACATGACAAGGCCGCCAATTCTGACACACGCCTAGCCGAAGCCAAGGCCAAAAGCATGACCACTTTCCACGTGAGATATTTCAACTCCACGGTCTGAAGTGGCTCAAACCAATGTGATTTTAGGAAATCCAACACAACGTTGAGATCCCAAGGTGCCACTGGAGGCACAAAAGGGGGCTGAATATGCTGCACTCCCTTAACAAACACCTGAACTTCAGGCAGTGAAGCCAGTTCTTTTTGAAAGAAAATAGACAAGGCCGAAATCTGGACTTTAATGGATCCCAATTTTAGGCCCATAGTCACTCCTGACGGTGACGGTGTCACTAGAGCGTCCACAGCTATCGCCTGAGAATCCCTTGACCTGGCGCAATATCTTTTTAGCTTTTTGTTGAGGCGGGACGCCAACATGTCCACCTGTGGCCTTTCCCAACGATTTAGAATCAGCTGGAAGACTTCTGGATGAAGTCCCCACTCTCCCGGGTGGAGGTCGTGCCTGCTGAGGAAGTCTGCTTCCCAGTTGTCCACTCCCGGAATGAACACTGCTGACAGTGCTATCACGTGATTTTCCGCCCATCGGAGAATCCTTGTGGCTTCTGCCATCGCCATCCTGCTTCTTGTGCCGCCCTGTCGGTTTACATGGGCGACCGCCGTGATGTTGTCTGACTGAATCAGCACCGGCTGGTTTTGAAGCAGGGGTTTTGCTTGACTTAGGGCATTGTAAATGGCCCTTAGTTCCAGAATATTTATGTGTAGGGAAGCTTCCTGACTCGACCATTGTCCTTGGAAGTTTCTTTCCTGAGTGACTGCCCCCCAACCTCGGAGGCTTGCATCCGTGGTCACCAGGACCCAGTCCTGTATGCCGAATCTGCGGCCCTCGAGTAAATGAGCACTCTGCAGCCACCACAGCAGAGACACCCTGGCCCTCGGGGACAGGGTGATCAGCCGATGCATCTGAAGATGCGATCCGGACCACTTGTCTAACAGATCCCACTGAAAGCTCCGTGCATGGAATCTGCCGAATGGAATTGCCTCGTAAGAAGCTACCATCTTTCCCAGGACTCGCGTGCAATGATGCACCGACACCTGTTTTGGTTTTAGGAGGTCTCTGACCAGAGATGACAACTCCTTGGCCTTCTCCTCCGGGAGAAACACCTTCTTCTGTTCTGTGTCCAGAATCATACCCAGGAACAGCAGACGCGTCGTAGGAACCAGCTGCGACTTTGGGATATTCAGAATCCAGCCGTGCTGTTGTAGCACTTCCTGAGATAGTGCTACTCCGACCAACAACTGCTCCCTGGACCTCGCCTTTATAAGGAGATCGTCCAAGTACGGGATAATTATAACTCCCTTCTTTCGAAGGAGTATCATCATTTCGGCCATTACTTTGGTAAATACCCTCGGTGCCGTGGACAGACCAAACGGCAACGTCTGGAATTGGTAATGGCAGTCCTGTACCACAAAACGGAGGTACACCTGGTGAGGTGGGTAAATGGGGACATGTAGGTAAGCATCCTTGATGTCCAGTGATACCATGTAATCCCCCTCTTCCAGGCTTGCAATAACCGCCCTGAGCGATTCCATTTTGAACTTGAACTTCCTTATATAAGTGTTCAAGGATTTCAAATTTAGAATGGGTCTCACCGAACCGTCTGGTTTCGGTACCACAAACATTGTGGAATAGTAACCCCGTCCCTGTTGAAGGAGGGGAACTTTGATTATCACCTGCTGGAGGTACAGCTTGCTGCCAGTACTACCTCCCTGTCCTGGGGAGTAGCTGGCAAGGCTGATTTGAGGTAACGGCGAGGGGGAGACGTCTCGAATTCCAGCTTGTATCCCTGAGATACCACTTGTAGAACCCAGAGATCCACCTGTGAGCGAACCCACTGGTCACTAAAGTTCCGGAGACGGGCCCCCACCGCACCTGGCTCCACATGTGGAGCCCCAGCGTCATGCGGTGGACTTAGTGGAAGCAGGGGAGGATTTTTGTTCTTGGGAACTGGCTGTATGGTGCAGCTTTTTCCCTCTACCCCTGCCTCTGGGCAGAAAGGACGCGCCTCTAACCCGCTTGCCTTTCTGAGGCCGAAAGGACTGTACTTGATAATATGGTGCTTTCTTAGGCTGTGAGGGAACCTGAGGTAAAAAAGTCGACTTCCCAGCTGTTGCTGTGGATACGAGGTCCGAAAGACCGTCCCCAAACAATTCCTCACCCTTATAAGGCAAAACCTCCATGTGTTTTTTAGAATCAGCATCACCTGTCCACTGCCGAGTCCATAATACTCTCCTGGCAGAAATGGACATCGCATTAACTCTAGATGCCAGCCGGCAAATGTCCCTCTGTGCATCTCTCATATATAAGACTACGTCTTTAATATGCTCTATGGTTAGCAATATAGTGTCCCTGTCAAGGGAATCAATGTTATCAGACAGGGAATCAGACCACGCTGCTGCAGCACTGCACATCCACGCTGAAGCAATAGCAGGTCTCAGTATAGTACCTGAGTGTGTATATACAGACTTCAGGATAGCCTCCTGCTTTCTATCTGCAGGCTCCTTTAAGACGGCCGTATCCGGAGACGGCAGTGCCACCTTTTTTGATAAGCGTGTGAGCGCTTTGTCCACCTTAGGGGATGTCTCCCAGCGTAACCTATCCGTTGGCGGGAAAGGGTACGCCATTAGTAACCGCTTAGAAACTACTAGTTTCTTATCTGGGGAACCCCACGCTTCTTCACACAATTCGTTTAACTCATCAGATGGGGGAAAAGTCACTGGCTGCTTTTTCTCCCCAAACATAATACCCTTTTTTGTGGTAACCGGATTAATGTCAGAAATGTGCAACACATTTTTCATTGCCGTAATCATGCATCGGATGGCCCTAGTGGATTGTATATTTGTCTCATCCTCGTCGACACTGGAGTCAGACTCCGTGTCGACATCTGTGTCAGCCATCTGAGGTAGCGGGCGTTTTTGAGCCCCTGACGGCCTCTGAGATGCCTGGGCAGGCGCGGGCTGAAATGCCGGCTGTCCCAAAGCTGCGTCATCGAACCTTTTATGTAAGGAGTTGACACTGTCGGTTAATACCTTCCACATATCCATCCACTCAGGTGTCGGCCCCGCAGGGGGCGACATCACACTTATCGGCACCTGCTCCGCCTCCACGTAAGCGCCCTCATCAAACATGTCGACACAGCCGTACCGACACACCGCGCACACACACACAGGGAATGCTCTGACTGAGGACAGGACCCCACAAAGTCCTTTGGGGAGACAGAGAGAGAGTATGCAAGCACACACCACAGCGCTATATAATCAGGGATGTACACTAACACAAAGTGATTTTTCCCTATAGCTGCTTTACATATACAATTTGCGCCTAAATTTAGTGCCCCCCCTCTCTTTTTTACCCTTTGAGCCTGGAAACTGCAGGGGAGAGCCTGGGGAGCTGTCTTCCAGCGGAGCTGTGAAGAGGAAATGGCGCCAGTGTGCTGAGGGAGATAGCCCCGCCCCCTTCTCGGCGGACTTCTCCCGCTCTTATATTTATATTATGGCAGGGGATTTTGCACATATATAGTTTATTGGACTATATTATGTGCTTTTGCCATAGATGTTACTCTAATTGCAGCCCAGGGCGCCCCCCCCAGCGCCCTGCACCCATCAGTGACCGGAGTGTGTGGTGTGCATGGGGAGCAATGGCGCACAGCTGCAGTGCTGTGCGCTATCTTAATGAAGACCGAAGTCTTCAGCCGCCGATTTTCAGGATGTTCTTCTTGCTTCTGGCTCTGCAAGTGGGACGGCGGCGCGGCTCCGGGATCGGACGATCGTGGACGGGCCCACTGTTCGATCCCTCTGGAGCTAATGGTGTCCAGTAGCCTTAGAAGCCCAAGCTAGCTGCAAGCAGGTAGGTTCGCTTCTCTCCCCTCAGTCCCTCGTAGCAGTGAGTCTGTTGCCAGCAGATCTCACTGAAAATAAAAAACCTAACAAATACTTTCTTTACTAGAAGCTCAGGAGAGCCCCTAGTGTGCAACCAGCTCGGGACGGGCACAGATTCTAACTGAGGTCTGGAGGAGGGGCATAGAGGGAGGAGCCAGTGCACACCATATAGTACCAAATCTTTCTTTTAGAGTTCCCAGTCTCCTGCGGAGCCCGTCTATTCCCCATGGTCCTTACGGAGTACCCAGCATCCACTAGGACGTCAGAGAAATAACAATAGGCAGTTACCAATGCCATGTTCAAATACCACACATATGGAGGTGGTCATGTGATTATACTGTCCTGGTGGCTCTGCAGTTTAGGCTGGCTCCAAATGCACAGTAGGCCAACTGGAGTAAAGAGTAATTTGCATAACTCCACCCAAAAGTTCAAGAGTACATCGTAACCCGGCATTTTTGTGATATACTAATGCAGGTTGAGTATCCCAAATCCAAATATTCCAAAATACGGAATATTCCGAATTAATGATTTTTTTTTCGTGAGAGTGAGATAGTGAAACCTTTGTTTTCTGATGGCTCAATGTCCACAAACTTTGTTTAATACACAAAGTTATTAAAAATATTGTATTAAATGACCTTCAGGCTGTGTGTACAAGGTGTATATGTAACATAAATGCCTTCTGTGCTTAGACTTAGGTCCCATCAACATGATATCTCATTATGATATGCAATTATTCCAAAATACGGAAATATCTGATATACAAAATTCTTCTGGTCCCAAGCATTTGAATAAGGGATACTCAACCTGTAGTAGCAGACTAAACAAGTTATAACCACGTGAACAAGTTCTGATAACCACGTGAACAAGTTCTGTTGGCTCTTTTACTTGGCTTAGAAAAACTCCATAATGGGAAGAAAGCTGTATGTTTTGGAAGATACAGACTCTGGAGACACTTTAAATAAGATTTTACTTACCGATAAATCTATTTCTCATAGTCCGTAGTGGATGCTGGGGACTCCGTCAGGACCATGGGGAACAGCGGCTCCGCAGGAGACAGGGCACAAAAGCAAGCTTTTAAGATCACATGGTGTGTACTGGCTCCTCCCCCCATGACCCTCCTCCAAGCCTCAGTTAGGTACTGTGCCCGGACGAGCGTACACAATAAGGAAGGATCTTGAATCCCGGGTAAGACTCATACCAGCCACACCATTCACACCGTACAACTTGTGATTTGAACCCAGTTAACAGTATGATAACAATGAAGTAGCCTCTAAAAAAGATGGCTCACAACAATAATAACCCGATTTTTTTGTAACAATAACTATGTACAAGTAATGCAGACAATCCGCACTTGGGATGGGCGCCCAGCATCCACTACGGACTATGAGAAATAGATTTATCGGTAAGTAAAATCTTATTTTCTCTAACGTCCTAGTGGATGCTGGGGACTCCGTCAGGACCATGGGGATTATACCAAAGCTCCCAAACGGGCGGGAGAGTGCGGATGACTCTGCAGCACCGAATGAGAGAACTCCAGGTCCTCCTCAGCCAGGGTATCAAATTTGTAGAATTTAGCAAACGTGTTTGCCCCTGACCAAGTAGCTGCTCGGCAAAGTTGTAAAGCCGAGACCCCTCGGGCAGCCGCCCAAGATGAGCCCACCTTCCTTGTGGAATGGGCATTTACAGATTTTGGCTGTGGCAGGCCTGCCACAGAATGTGCAAGCTGAATTGGACTACAAATCCAACGAGCAATAGTCTGCTTAGAAGCAGGAGCACCCAGCTTTTTGGGTGCCTACAATATAAACAGCAAGTCAGACTTTCTGACTCCAGCCGTCCTGGAATTATATATATATATATATTTTCAGGGCCCTGACAACGTCTAGCAACTTGGAGTCCTCCAAGTCCCTAGTAGCCGCAGGCACCACAATAGGTTGTTTCAGGTGAAACGCTGACACCACCTTAGGAATAAACTGGGGACGAGTCCGCAGTTCTGCCCTGTCCGAATGGAAAATCAAATATGGGCTTTTGTAAGACAAAGCCGCCAATTTTGACAATCGCCTGGCCGAGGCCAGGGCCAACAGCATGGTCACTTTCCATGTGAGATATTTCAAATCCACAGATTTGAGTGGTTCAAACCAATATGATTTGAGGAATCCCAACACTACGTTGAGATCCCACGGTGCCACTGGAGGCACACAAGGGCTGTATATGCAATACTCCCTTGACAAACGTCTGGACTTCAGGAACTGAAGCCAATTCTTTCTGGAAGAAAATCTATAGGGCCGAAACTTGAACCTTAATGAACCCCAATTTGAGGCTCATAGACACTCCTGTTTGCAGGAAGTGCAGAAATCGACCTAGTTGAAATTTT